>NW_026692494.1:6027500-6387500 GCF_021218885.2 Marmota monax | reverse complement strand
CTGAGGCATGTACGCCTGCGCGGGTCCGCCAACCCCGCCCAAGAGCGAGTAGGTGCCGCTCTAGCTTGCGAGTCGCCAGGGTCCGCGTCTCGCTGGGGATGACACACTTCCGGGACGTGGCGGCTGGGGAAGATGGCGGCGCCCATGGAGGTAGCCGTGTGTACGGACTCGGCGGCGCAGCTGTGGAGCTGTGTCGTGTGGGAGCTGCACTCGGGCGCCAACCTGCTCACCTACCGCGGCGGCCAGGCTGGGCCCCGCGGCCTGGCGCTGCTCAATGGCGAGTACCTCCTGGCGGCTCAGCTGGGCAAGAATTACATCAGCGCCTGGGAGCTGCAGCGGAAGGTGCGAAACGCGGGCTCGGGACACGGGGTGGCGCGTGGGGCTTCGAGAGGGAGCGGGGACGCGAAGGAGTCCCACGCGCCCAGAGTCCTAGAGGGGAACGGGGTGGGGGTGTCGAGTTAGACCGCCTGCGCGGGCGGTGGGCGCCTGAGGGCACTCTGCGCATGCGTGGGAGCCGAGGTCGGGTCCTGGATAGCTGGCCTTGCACGTGCTTAGCTTGTGGGGGAGGTTTCTTGCTCGCATGCGCGAGCTCGGGAGCGCTAAATTTGATTAAAGGGGGGTGAATAGGGTCCTTTGTATCTTGTGATTTTGCAGAAGGATGCAGAGGGTCCGAGATCTCTGGGAGCCCCCTGGAAGGATAGCCCCAGAGACTCAGGCATTCATCCCCCAAAGACACCTTCAATATCAGAGCCTTTCCTACCGTTTCTTCTCCATTAGTAGCCCCAGAATGCAGCCCCCAAATCTGCTTGCCACCCCGTGGACTTGCTGAGATCACTCTGGGCGACCGCTACTCCATGTTACCTGGTTCAGAGTCACAGTAGGGTGAGCTGGATTGGAGTGCAGGCCTACTGGCTGTTGGGCTCTGGATCCAGGGTCCTCACAGACCTTGTTGCTTTGCTGCTCTTCTCCTCTCCAGAGAAAGCACGGTCACCCTTATACCCCAGGAGCTACCTTGCTGGACAGTGCATTCAGTCCAGCTCTGTGCCCGGGTCATTTTTCTAGTTTGTATTTCATTTATTTAGAGACAGGGTCTCACTGAGTTGCTTTTACTGAGGCTGGCTTTGAACTCTTGATTCTCCTGCCTCAGCCTCCTGAGTTGCTGGGATGACAGGCCTTGCCACAGCGCCCGGCCCTGCTTCTCTTTCTAGCACTCTGAATTTACCAGTTGCCTGGGTGTCCCCTCCACTCACCCTCCCCTACCTCTCACCAGATGCTCAGGGTTCTATCGTGTGTCCCCAGGACCAGCTCCAGCAAAAGATCATGTGCCCTGGACCTGTCACCTGTCTGACCACATCACCCAATGGCCTCTATGTCCTGGCAGGAATTGCAGAAAGCATCTACTTATGGGAGGTGAGAAAGCACCCAGAGTGCCCAGGGGGAGCAGTTGGCGACTGCTCTGGGGTCTCAACCCTGCTCTGCCTTCCTCGGTTCCCTTGAGGTTCTTGAGTCCCCAGAGAGCCTTGCCTTTAAATGTCTTTATTCTGCCTGAGTCCTCCTCGGTAGATCACAGTGCAGTCTAGGCGGGGGACACTGTAGACTTTCGGGGCCATCCCCACATTGGCAGAGCATCTCTTCCAAGCAGCGGACTTCGTCTGACTCTAAGTTATAAAGGGGTCAGGGTTCAGCCTCTCTTTTTCTTATCTTTGGGAAAATCAGGTGATGGCCCCTCAGGCCCTCGCGCACCATCCAGTCCCTGCCACACTCATCCGTTTCTGCCAAGGGCCTGCATTTTGAACTTCATGTTTAGGCCAAGTGCTCAGCTCTGGCCTGGCAGGGAAGTGGCCCTAGACAACCTGTAACAGTGGGCACGGCTTGGTGACGTGCCACTGGAGCTTAACCTACAGAGTCAGGCCTCAGCTGGCTTTGGCCCAGAGTCTGTTAGGTGCTGTCACCTGTTCAGGGTGGTGAGCACCCACTTGGAGCTGGAGATGCAGGCAGTACAGGGTTCCAGGCCCAAGACCTGCATCTCTCCCCTCCCTGATCTTGTCCCCTCCTCCCAGAGGTGCTGGGGACATCCCGTCACCCTGGAACTTCACCCTCAGCCCGAGATGCTGAGAAGTTGCTGAGGCAGAGAGGGAGACATGGCACGGGCTCCAGGTTGTCTGCCCTGCTGGCCCGCAGCCCAGGGTGGGCTGCATGCGGGCAGAAGTTTAGTGGTCCTTCCCCCTGGGGAGGCACCAGAGGCTCCCTTCTTGCTGAGGGTAGAGAGTGGTGGTCTGACGGCCCGTGGGTGAGGGTGAGGGTAGGTGAGGAGAGACTGCAAGCCCTAGAGCAGGTTGTGGGTCAGTGGCTGGTCTGTAGCAGCTCCGAGTCCTGGGCCTTCCCTTCATGCTGCTGGCTCCCAGGGACTGGATCTCCCAGGAGACACAGTGTGGCCCCATCTGCCCAGCTCCGTGAGAGCTGCCCTTGTCCAGGTCTGAGCTGGATGGTGCAAACAACATCACTTAGTCCTTCTCTGCTCTGGGACAGCCCTGGGTGCAGGTGGGGAAACAGAGGCCAGAGGAGGGCCTGGCTTGCTAGGTGGGGGCTTGCTGTGTGAGCCTCCTGAGGATGCCCTAGAAAGCACCATGGACAGGCAGCTTCAGACGACAGAAAATTGCCCTCCCAGCCCTGAAGCCAAGAAGTCCAGGCTGCAGGTGTGCAGGTTGGGCAGGGCCTGGATGCCTACAGTAGGGTCCTTCCTGCTGCCTTCAGATCTGGGGCGCCATGCCCCTGCTGTGGCTGCATGCTGTCATCTCTGCCGTCACCCCATCTCCTGTCCTCATGAGGATGACAGCTGCCGGACTGAGGGCCCATCCTGCTGCACTGTGCCCTCCTCTCAACTGACCACTTCTGCAGAGGCCCCCTCCTCCTCCTTCCTTCTCTGCAGTGCTGGGGATTGAGTCCAGGGCCTCATGGTGCTAGGCAAGCTCTGTACCTCTGGGCTGCACCCAGTTTGACCCTATTTCTGAATAAGGTCCCATTTACAGGTCCTGGGGAGGGGGTCAGGGCTGGAACATACTTGGGCAGGGCACATTTCAGCTTAGCCCCTCTCGGGTGCCATGCAAGTGGGCGCGTCTCTGCCACCAGCTGCCCCCACTTCCTCTGCTTGAGATGGGCCTTCTGCATGCCCAGCTGCGGATTTCCAAAGAGATTTCCACTGTGGCCAAGTCCCGAGCGGCCAAGTCCCCAGCCAGCCCTGCCTCAGGGAGCCCCGCGGCAGCCCCATGCCCTCCCTAGGGTTGGCCACCAGTCCGGGGCGAAAGCAGAGGAGGTGCCCCTCTTGGTGGCAGGAGATGTGTCCCCCTTTCCTTTTGTCGTGCAGATGGGGACAAGGGGGGCACTGGCAGGACAGCCAGCAGTGTGCCATCCATGAAGCTCAGTCGGGGGTGGAGCGGGGCCTTCCTTTGCCCAGGACTACAAAGCTGCCCACCCTGTCCCTGGGGGTTTGCTCTGGCCCCAGGACGGGTGGATAGGACTCCTGTGGTGTGCCCCTGGCATCCTGCAGCCAGGGGGTGGGACCAGTAGCCCAGCTTCCTCCTGACCTGGGTGCCCTGTTCACTCCCAGGTCTCCACCGGGAACCTCTTGGTCATCCTGAACCGCCACTACCAGGATCTCTCGTGCCTCAAGTTCACTGGTGACAGCAGCCACTTCCTCTCTGGGGGCAGGGACTGCCTGGTGCTGACCTGGAGCCTCTGCAGGTAGCATGCCCACCCAGGGGCCCAGGCAGGGCTGGTAGGACGGGGAGTACGGGTATTCCAAGTGCTGGGGCGACTCCAGGGGCCTCCCGCCCCCAGTGTGCTGCAGGTGGACCCCTCCAGAATCCCTGCGCCCCGGCACGTCTGGTCTCAGCACACGCTCCCCATCACAGACCTGCACTGCGGCTTTGGGGGCCCCCTGGCCCGGGTGGCCACTGCCTCGCTGGACCAGACAGTGAAGGTAGAGCCCCCCGCTGGCCTGTGCTCCGCGGCTCACAGACTGGGTTCCTGGTGGCTTGAGCAAGCCATCTCCTCCCCCAGCCGTCAGTGCCAGACAGCTTGTAATCTCCTGGTGCTTTAAGCCCCAAGGACATCCAGCAAGGGTGGACAGCCCAGCCTGTCTCCTGGAAATTCCCACTCGGCCCGCCGTGCCTGGCCAAGGCCCTGGGCCAGGCCTGTGCAGGTTTGAGGGCATCGCTGCCCTTGAGACTTCACTGGTGGGGGCAGGGATTCTTCTGCAGGAGAACAAGCTCCATGCCAGGGAAGACCGAGTCTCCTGGACCCTGACAGCTCCCACTGAATAGGACCCCAGGGCCAAGGTGTCCAGGTTGAGGACCACCAACCCCTGACCTTCCCAGAGCCCCCACCCAGAGCCCTGTGCCCACACCTCCCACCCCCCACTGCCCCTCCCAGCTGTGGGAGATCTCTTCTGGCGAGTTGCTGCTGTCCGTCCTGTTTGATGTGGGCATCATGGCTGTGACCATGGACCTGGCCGAACACCACGTGTTCTGTGGTGGCAGTGATGGCTCCATATTCCAAGTGGACCTCTGTGCTCGGGTGAGTGGGTGGCAGGAGAGTGGGCAGCTCTGTTGGGGCTGGGGGCTGCGGGCAGCAGCTGGTGGCTCCCTGGTGCTCACAACCTGTCTTGGCCTCCACAGCCCACAGAGAGGGAGAGGAGCTTCCAGCCAGAGCAGGACCCTGGGAAGGTCTTCAGAGGGCACAGGTGGGGACAGGGAGGGGGCTGAGGCACGGCCTGGACCAAGGGTTTCCACTGGTCTTTCTTAACCCTGTTTGGGTCCATCTCCTAGGAACCAGGTGACCTGCCTGTCGGTGTCCACTGACGGCAGTGTGCTGCTCTCAGGCTCCCATGATGAGACAGTGCGTCTCTGGGACGTTCAGAGCAAGCAGTGCATCCGGACCATGGCCCTCAGAGGTGGGTGGCCGCAGGAATCCACACAAGGAACGGGCACAGCATGAGGGCCAGTGGCCTCCTGGGCCTGCGGGCCTGGCCAGCCCCGGCTTCAGGCCCTGGGTTTGTGGGGCTGACTGTTGGTGTCCCCCAGGCCCTGTGACCAACGCCTCCATCCTGCTGGCGCCAGTGGGCATGCTGAGTTCCGACTTCAAGCCCAGCCTGCCGCTGCCCCGATTCAACAAGCACCTACTGGGCGCCGAGCATGGGGACGAGCCTCAGGGAGGGGGCCTCCCCGTGCGCCTAGGCCGCCACCAGCAGGTAGGCCCCCCACCTGCTCGGCAGGGTGCCTCTGCACCTTTTCCTGGGGGTTCTCACAGGCCCACACCCTCAGCATCCCCTCCCGGCTGGAAGGTCAGTGCCTCTCGGCGTCTCCCTAAAACACCGCCAGCTGACTGGCCACCGGTGGCATTAGGGGGCCAGGCAGCCTGGGTCCAGGAAATGCCAGAACTTCTAGGGTGGCTGCAGGCCTTGCGTGTAGGGGTGTCCTGCCAACACCTGACCCCGCAGTGCTCTGACCCTCCACAGCCATCTCCGGTGGGCAGTGGTGTTTCCAGATGGTTCTGTGAGGGTCCCCGCTAAGGCCCCAGGTGGTGTCACGACCCTCGAACCCCTGCCTGGCATCCACGTGACCGTCTTGGGCCTGGCCACACTGGGCCTGCTGCATTCACTGCTGCAGGCCTCTGGTTCACGGCCCATGGCCAGGCCTGGCCATTGTGGCTGCCACTGGACAGCTTTATGGGTGGAGCTGACCCTGCAGGCTGGCTGGCCCCCCTCCTGGGCAGCAACTTGATCCCACTCCAGGTCCAGAGCCTTATGCCCTGCCCAGGTACCACCTCTGCACTGTGCCTGTCTCCATTCCTGCTGCTGTCCCCAGGACGCTCCCAGGCAGTCTTGGACAGTGACACATGGGAAAGAGCACCTGGCCTCCTAGCGGCCACCTGGCCTCTGAGCCGCGGTCTCCTGTCTTGTCACTGGCTGGCAAGGGCACTACCTGTCCGAGCTGTGGGCAGCATTCCAGGTGATGTGGCCTGGCAGTGTGGCACGGCCCGGGGTCACGGGTGCCCCTGTGTTGCAGGGATCAGAGCCCAGCTACCTGGACCGCTTGGAGCAACTGCACAAGGTCATGTGCAGCACCATGGAGAAGGTGGGCGGGGCGGGGCCGGGGCTCCCCAGGGTGGGGGGTGCTGATCCTCTTCGCCCTCTGACCCCCGCCCCTCCCTAGAACGTGCTAGGCGGCCAGGACCAGCTGCGCGTGCGCGTGACGGAGCTGGAGGACCAAGTGCGCAACCTGCGCAAGATCAACCGCGATCTCTTCGACTTCTCCACGCGCATCATCACGCGGCCAGCCAAGTGAGGG
Organism: Marmota monax; assembly: GCF_021218885.2. Classification (NCBI taxonomy): domain Eukaryota; kingdom Metazoa; phylum Chordata; class Mammalia; order Rodentia; family Sciuridae; genus Marmota; species Marmota monax. The sequence continues at coordinate 6,381,153 of NW_026692494.1, read as the reverse complement.
CTGCGCTGCGAGAAGCCTCCGGCGACCAGCGCCCTCAAGGGCCGGGCTCACGTGCTTGGGCCAGTTTTGTGTTTCGTTTGGATTTTTTACTGGGTTTTGGTCCACTGGTATGGGTCGTGTCCCACGGTGCTGTTCTGTTTTTAACAAAAGATTATCTAAAAGCCACTTTCTGCTGCCATGTGTCCCTGCCAGACCCAGTGGCCAAACTGGGCCCTCCAGACCCAATGCCGCGGTAGGGGGACTGTGGTCAGCGGGTTCCAGGCTAAGTCTCCTCTGGCCTGGAGGTGGCCAGCCCCATGCAGCAGGCAGGCAGGTGTGGAGGCCCAGGGGTTGCAGAAGGAGACAACAGCTCAGTCAGCGGGGGGGGGCGTCTCTGCTAGCCATGGGGACATTGGGGCAGGGCCAGCTGCCAGGGGTAAGGGTGCCCCCAGGGCAGAGGAAACTATGTCCAGCCCTGGAGGGCAGGGGCCCAACCAGTTGCTTGACCCCTTCTGGGACATGGGGATGGCCATGGTGGGGTGGGCTCAGGCTCAACACTGGCTGCTCTGTCCCAACACAGTGGTGGGCACCAGGACCAGCCCCCATGGCTGCTTCATCTTGGGAGATGACATGGTCGCCTTAAGGGCCTCACCCAAGTCCCCTGCCTGGTGAAGGCATGCTGTGGACGGGCTCTTCAGAAAGGGGAAAGACTGCTCCCACCTGGGAGGGCAGCGGTGTGGGGACCATTCTAGGCCAGGTCCCTAGCGGGATACGCTCTGGCCACCTGACCGTGCTGGCCAGCATCAGGGCTGAAGGAGGCCACTCTCCCCACCCCACTGTCCTAGGAATGCTGCCAGCCGCCAGCCAGTCCCTGGCGCCCAGCCCAGATGCACCAGGAACTTTCCAGAAGGCTTCCCTAACTGACACCTCTGTTTAATGGTCCAGGAAACCAATGTGACAGCTGGTGCCGTCATGCCCTGGCCACGCCAGCGCAGTGCAGCTGACCTCTTTAGGGCTCTCCTCGCGGCTGGCAGACTGGCCTGGTCCCTCTCCTGCTACCCCCACCTGCCCCATCCTGCACGTGCTGTGTGGGGCCCTCAAGCCACTCGCCCCCCAGGAACCCCAAGGGGCAGGCCCTGTGCAGGCCAGCCTCTGCCCAGCCGGGCTCCTGCAGCGCCCAGGCCTGTCTACCTTGAGCTGAGCCTGGAGGGTTGCAGTATTGGGCTGGCAGCCCCACGGCTCCGAGGTCTCTGGCGGTGCTCCCTGACACCCACGCCCACCCCTGGCCGCCACCTTTCAGCTGCTCACCACACCCCTTTGCAGGGGTGAGGCTGGGAGGCCTGGAGCCACAGGGTGGGGCTGAGGGAGCTAAGGTCCCTGGGAGTCAGAGCTCTCCCCCGCAGCCCCCCCAGGGTTCCTGGGGCCAGAGGGCCCCAGCCAGCATCTGGAAGTCCTGGTGTGGCCACCCCACCCGTGACTGGGGACAAGGGTGGGCCGGTGGAGGCAGGCCTGTGAGGGCAGCTGTAGATGGAGGCCATCCCAACTAGACGCCACTGCCTCTGGCAGCAGGAGCCCAGGGAGATCCTGGCGTTGAGAGCAGAGGCTGTGCCTGGTGGCTTTCGTGCCCACACTGTCCTTGGCTGCCCTCCTGCAGCCACTGGACTGAAGGAACGCTGCCTTCTGCACACCATAGGCTGGGGTGGGGGTCCAGGCAGCAAGAGGTGGGGCCCAGCTGACCCATGAAATGGCAGCTGACCTCATAAACCACACCGGGCTCTGGTTCAGCTCCCTCATCTGCAGAAGGGGTGTCCCTGGCCGACCTCGGGGAGCCCTCCAGGGCCAGGCTGATGTGTGAGGTCAGGTGTGGGGCAGGGCGCTCTCCACAGCATCCTCGGACACACCCTCCTCTGCTGCGTCCCCTCCCTGCCCAGTCCTGGTCAACTGCTGGCAGCTGGGGACCCCCTACCCAGATGCTCTCCTGCACCCCCTTCAGGTCTGCGTTCTCAGGTTGGGTGAGAGCCAGATGACGGAGACCTGCCCCGGGTGACGACAGCAGGATCAGGGATCCACAGGGCCCCCGTAGACCCTTGGCACAGGCATGGGAGGCAGGCCCACGAAGGAAGAGGCCACTCTCTGGGAGGACTCTGGTCGGGGGCTGAGCCCAGAGTGGCCGAGTGGTGCTCGACCGCTGAGCCACACCCAGCTCTGGTGGTTTTGTATTTTGAGGCAGGGTCTCCCTCTGCTGCTGAGGCCAGCCTTGAACTTGCAACCCTCCTGCTGCAGCCTCCCAGGGCTGGGATGACAGGCCTGGCTTCCGTGCCTGGCTGGCTCAAGGCTCTTCATGGAGACCAGGGAGCTGTCACTTCCCTCCCTGCGGCATGGCTGTCATCCAAACCCACGTGACCCCATGCAGCTGGTGGGAATATGAGGCGGGGCATCTATCTGCAAGACAGCCTGTGGCTCCTGAAGAACAGGGGCAGGTCATGAGGCCAGCAGCAGGGTCCTGAACCCCCGTGCCCACAGCCAGGCCAGCCACCCGGCCGAGATGGGGACACCATGGCACAGGTGGCCCCGTGCCCAACAAGCACACACACACAAGTCGTGAAGAGGAAGGGTGCCCTGACCCCCACTGCACAGTGCTGTGCTGCAGGGTCACCCCCAGGAGGTCCCTGGAGTCTCAGCCACACAGACAGGAAGCAGCACGGTGGGCCAGGGTGGGGAGGGGAAGGGTAGGAGCTGCTGCTGAGTGGGCAGAGCTTCTGCTTGTGGGGATGGAAAGTTCTGGAGATGGACATGGGGTCAGCATACAGCCCTATGACTGCTTTGTACCACTGAGTCCTGTGCTTAGAAGTGTTACAAATGGCAGTTGGTTGTGTATATTTTACCATAATTAAGAAACAAAACACGGCTTCCCGGTGTTGGCGGGTGGGGCTCACGGCCCCCGGAGGAAAGCAGTCTGCCCTGTGCGGATGGGAAGCAGGCCTGGGGCGTGGCCTGTGTCTTGCGGCCTCCTAGAACCAGCTCATGGAAATGTCCACTAGCCTGAAACCAGCTGATGTCCTGGTCCTGGAACCTGCCCCTCTCTGAGTCTCCTGCCCAGAGAGGACGAGACCTGGCAACTCTAGGATACTGTGACTGGGCAGTCACAGCACAGGGAATGGGTGGCCTGGGGACCCCCTGAGGGCCAGAGGGGCTCCCTGCTGTGACTGTGGCTGGGCTTGGGAGGGCAGGGACCTGGGATCCAGAACCCTTGAGGACCAAATTTCTCTCTTGGGATGCCTGGCCAGGGGTCCCTGAACACTCAGATGGAGCCACCAAACCCTCATTAGAGTCACTCAAAATTCAGCTCATTTGCTGGCTGGAAATGGCTGACATTTGGCATTTTTGTTCATTTAATGGAGTTTTTTCTTCTTTAATTTTGGCTCCAAAAGGAGGTGCACGTGTGTACATGTGTACATGGCTGACCCATGCAGATCTGCTCAGTGCAGCTGGCCAACTTGGTGGCACATTGCCTGCCACCTGAGGGGTCTAGAGAGTGGGATCTTCCCTAGTCTGGGGTCTCTGTCTGCCCCCACCAGGAGGAAGAGTGCGTTCCTGGAAGCTGCTGCCTGAGCCTGCGTCCTTCGCCCTGAGTCTCTGACTGTCCACCAAGCCCCTGTTGGGTGTGTCACCAACCCAGGTCTGGCCCCGCTGACACAGGGAGACTGAGGACGGAGCCTGAGGGATGGCGAGGGCACTTCTGAACAGGGGAGGAGGGTGATGGAACCAAGCGTCCTCGTCTGAGCAGTTGCTCAAGGCATTACTGAGTCCTACTGGAGACAGGAGTGACCGAGTCAGACCCCCCTCTGCCCTCCCAGAGCAGAGTGGGAGAGAAGGTCTCAGACACAACAGCAGGATGAGAGCCTGGGGTGGAGGAGACAGGGTGAGGGGTGCTTCTGCAAGTTCCTGGGTGGAAGGAGGGAATGTTTCAGAGTGGGGCATCTGGTACTGGTTTTTAAAGGATGAACAGTAGTAGCTCTCTGGTCCAAGTTGCCCGCCCAGGGCTGGAGAGCAGACCCACTCAATAACTCTCCATCCCTGACGTTCGCCTCACTCCCCAGAATACACAATGTTGATGGTGCTTGTCGCTTGTCGGGGTAGAAGCTGCTCTCTGGAAGTGGGGTGGATCTGGCCCCTCTTGGGACTCAGTCTTCCCACCTGATCAATGGGAAACGTCCCCAGGCTGGGAGGCCAGGGAGATCCAGGATCCTGAGATCGGTGGGGGTGTGAGCCAATTCTGAGGCCCCAACTCCCTCCCTGGTGGTTTCCTCATCCGTAGGATGGGAAATGACTGGCTGGCAAGTACCCAGCCCTGCCAGGCACAGTCCGCCGCTCCCTAGTGGGCCGCCAGTCATCTGCAAGCCAGGCGGCCGGCCCGCTGCTCACTGGCGGGCTGCTGGGCTGGGCACGCAGGCGGCGGCGGCCGGGAGGGCGCGCCGCCGGCAGGAGCAGGAACCCTCCCGTGCGGTGGCATCGCGGCTCCACCCTCCACTGGCAACTTTGCGATGGAGTTTGTGCGGGCGCTGTGGCTCGGCCTGGCGCTGGCGCTGGCGCCCGGGTCCGCCCGCGGCCACCCGCAGCCGTGTGGTGTTCTGGCGCGCCTGGGGGGCTCAGTGCGCCTGGGCGCCCTCCTGCCTCGTGCATCCGTTGCCCGCGCCCGCGCCCGCACCGCGCTGGCCCGGGCTGCCCTGGAGCCGCCGCTGCCGCACAACCTCAGCCTGGAGCTTGTGGCCGCCGCGCCCCCTGCCCGCGACCCCGCCTCGATGGCCCGCGGCCTGTGCCAGACGCTGGCCTCCCCGGGCGTGGCAGCCTTGCTGGCCTTCCCCGAGTCGCGACCCGAGCTGCTGCAGCTGCACTTCCTGGCCGCTGCCACGGAGACCCCGGTGCTCAGCGTGCTGCGGCGGGAGGCGCGCGCGCCCCTCGGCGCCCCGGTACTCGCGGACAACCGCCAGTGGGTCGGGAGCTGGGGTGGCTGGGGCTGCTCCAAGGCGCGCCCGCGGGAACCGAACCCCTGGACGCCGCATGACCCAGGGCACAGGGATGGGGACTTAGACATGGAAGACCCGGGTTGCCCCGGAGGGCAGGAACCGGACAGGCGACTGGAACCCCAGGGTACCCGATCTGGAGGCCTGGCCCCACAAGACCGGCTGTCCTTTGAGGCGCAGGGTTCCTGGGAAGACCATCCCCGGGGTGATGGAGGCAGACCCCTGCCCCCTTCCTGCCAGGTGGATCCAGGCACCCTGGATCAAGGGCTCCTGATGTCCCTAGGCTGGGAGGGCAGGGGTCTCCCTCCTCACCTGCAGTGTGCAGTTTCAGGGGTGCGGGTTCAGACCTCCTTTCTCCATGGTCCTCTCCTTCCCTCCAGAGACCCTGGAGGGCAGGCAGCCCCTACCTCACAGGCTCCTGCTGACCTGGAGTCATTTTGAACCTTCACACCCCCTTGGACTCACTCTCTTCTTGATCCCAGCCCCAGATCCCAGGAGGAGAGCAGGGTGGCTGGTAGGGCCCCAGGCCCCCAACAGGGCCCACTGTACCCAGAGGAAGATGCCCCTTTTGGGGCCAGCAGGAAGGGCCAACCTCAGGACTGGCTCCCAGCGGGTCTCCTCACTCCTTCCAAACCCATCTTGGAGACACCCGGCCTGGCCTTCCCTCTCCTGGGGGAGGAGAGGCCCTGACTGGAGAGGCAGGTCACACTAACCAGCTCTCGGGGCCCAAACCCAGCTGTGTGGCGCCCTCTGCTGCCACCTCCAGAAACTGCGTCCATGCGTTGCCACTGGGGCCCTGGGCTTGGGACTGGTCTGGTCCCCCAGGGACTGAGTTAGGTCTCCCAGTTCAACCCTGGCCAGTTAGCACCCTGTCCACCCAGGCAGTGTGTCCTGCCCACCCTAGGTGTCTGGTAAGCAGTCCTGCCCTCACTCAGAGCCCCGGGGACCCGCGGTAATGTGTGAGGAGGGCTCCTAGTGGAGGCTGGGCTCTGAGCAGTGGAGTCCCTGCCCTCAGCCCTGGAGGAGCTCCGAGGCGGGGCGGGCAGGCAAGCCCAGTGCAGAGAGGGAGGGCCCGGGGACGGGGTGTTTAGAGGGGGGCCACAGAGGGAGAGGCCTGGGGTCTGAAGGACACACAGGGGTGGGCGCCTCCCTTAAGAGAGAAGAGCACGCCTGCTCGGGGTGACGGGGGAAATCCCAGAGTGAGCCGTGACCGGGGCCAGGCTGAGTGCCCCTGCCACCCTCAGGTGAAGGTCAAGCCTGCGGGAGGGGGTCGGCCCGGAAGGCCTGGCGCCGGGGCCGTCTGGGGAGGGGCGGCCAGCCTGCCCGTCAGTGACAGGAGTGCAGGTGCAGGGGACAAGGCGGCTGCCGGCCTTGACAGCAGCACCCCTGTCCCAGACCCCGTTCCACCTGCAGCTGGACTGGGCCAGCCCCCTGGAGACGCTGCTGGACGTGCTGGTGTCCCTGCTGCAGGCGCACGGCTGGGAGGACGTCGGCCTGGTGCTCTGCCGTGTCCGGGATCCCGCTGGCCTGGTGGCCCTCTGGACAAGCCGGGCTGGCTGGGCACCGAGGATCCTGCTGGACCTGAGTCGGCCAGACGTGGGGGATGTGGGGCTGCGCACACGCCTGGCCCCACTGGGGACACCAGGGGGAGGTGAGTCCCCAGTCCCCGTGGCCGTCCTCCTCGGCTGTGACACCACCCACGCTCCACAGGTGCTGCGGGCTGCCCCTCCTGGGCCGCGCTGGCTGCTGGGCACGCCACTGCCTGCCGAGGCCCTGCCCACGGCTGGCCTGCCACCTGGGCTGCTGGCACTGGGCGAGGTGGCCCGACCCTCACTGGAGGCCACTATCCACGACGCCGTGGAGCTGGTGGCCCGGGCACTGGGTAGTGCAGCCCGTGTGCAGCCAGAGCAGGCACTCCTCCTGGCCATGGCGAACTGCGAGGACCGGGAGCCAGCAGGACCAGAGTCCCCCGGGCGCTTCTTGGCTCAGTGAGTGGGGACCCTGCTTTGGAAAGGCTGTCCGCCCCGTAGGGTCGCCCCTGCACTGTGTTGGAGGCCTGAGAACACAGCGGGTTTTGTCTCAGGTGGAAGCAGAGAGACCAAGAAGGGGGCCGGGGTGAGAGGACTCACTAGGGACTGGTGGCCCTGCAGGACAGCCCTGCAGGAAGGGGCACATCTCAGCCTGCAGCCACAGAGCCCCTGAAGTGTGAGCTCTACCTTGAGTCTGGTGAAAGGGCCTTGCACCCCCGGGCACCTCCTGTCACCCAAAGCCAACCCGGGAGCGGCCTTGAGGAGCAGGGCCATCGCGCCAGCTCTGCTTCTCCAAGACCCTGCGACCACAGCCCAGCGCCGCGCGCACACTTCCCAGCCGCTCCAGAGGCTGAGGGGGGAGGGTCGCAAATTCCAGGCCAGCCTCAGCAACTTAGAGAGACCCTGTCTCACAGTGAAGTATGGAGGGCCGTGGACGTGGTCAGTGGTAGGGTGTCCCTGGGTTCAGCCCTCAGTACCAAGGAAGGCAACACCCCCCGCCCAAACCTCAGAGGCCCAGTTTTGTGAGGACACCTCCTGGAAGCAGAGCTGGCCACACTCCCTGGGTGGGGAGCTGACCTCCTGAGCCCCTCCCCCAGGTTCCTGGCCAACACGTCCTTCCAGGGCCGCACGGGGCCCGTGTGGGTGACCAGCACCTCGCAGGTGCACCTCTCTCGCAGCTTCAAGGTGTGGAGCCTTCTCCGGGACCCACTGGGCGCCCCAGCCTGGGCCACGGTGGGCAGCTGGCGGGACGGACAGCTGGATTTGGAGCCAGGGGGCACTGCTTCCCAGCTCCCACCCCCAACAGGTGCCAGGGCCAGACCCAAATTGCGTGTGGTGACACTGGTGGAGCACCCGTTTGTGTTTGCCCGCGAGCCGGACGAGGACGGGCAGTGCCCGGCAGGGCAGCTGTGCCTGGACCCTGGCACCAATGACTCGGCTGTCCTGGACACTCTGTTTGCAGCACTAGCCAATGGCTCAGTGCCCCACACCCTGCGCAAATGCTGCTACGGCTACTGCATTGACCTCCTGGAGCGGCTGGCCGAGGACGCACCCTTCGACTTTGAGCTGTACATCGTGGGTGATGGCAAATATGGCGCTCTGCGGGACGGCCGCTGGACTGGCCTGGTGGGTGACCTGCTGGCTGGCAGGGCCCACATGGCGGTCACCAGCTTCAGCATCAACTCGGCACGCTCGCAGGTCATGGACTTCACCAGCCCTTTCTTCTCTACCAGCCTGGGCATCCTGGTGCGGGCGCGGGACACGGCCTCACCCATCGGTGCCTTCATGTGGCCGCTGCACTGGTCCATGTGGCTGGGGGTCTTCGCGGCTCTGCACCTCACGGCGCTCTTCCTCACCTTGTACGAGTGGCGCAGCCCCTACGGGCTCACGCCCCGCGGGCGCAACCGGGGCACGGTGTTCTCCTACTCCTCTGCCCTCAACCTGTGCTACGCCATCCTTTTCGGACGCACTGTCTCCAGCAAGACCCCCAAGTGCCCCACAGGGCGCTTCCTCATGAACCTCTGGGCCATCTTCTGCCTGCTGGTGCTGTCCAGCTACACGGCCAACCTGGCCGCAGTCATGGTTGGGGACAAGACCTTCGAGGAGCTGTCAGGGATCCACGACCCCAAGGTGGGCAGCCTGGGTACCAGGGCTCCAGGGGCTTCACTGGGGCTCATGGTGCGTGGCAAGGTGGATCTCAGGGCAGATATGTTTATTTTTTGCTGCTGGGAGAGGAACCCAGGTAAGCACTAAACTATGCCACAGTCCCCAAAGACATTTATTGAGCACCTAGTATGTTCCATGCTCTGTGGACAAAACAGGCAGAGAATCCTGACAGATAAGCAGAGTCCTCACATGACACCCTCCTGCTTGAGCAAGTGGTCTTGTGATGTCTGTGATTAAGCGATCCAGTTAGGGGACACAGCTGTGCAAAGGCCCTGGGGCAGGCAGGGCCCCACAGCTCAGCTAAAAGCCAGTGTGGCTGGAGCAAGGCAGGAGGGAGACAGAAGATGAAGGGCGGGGAGAGGAGGATGGGAGGCAGGGAGGACAGGGAAGCTTATTTGGGGTCCTATGGGCTGCAGGGAAGACTTGGGCTTTGACTCTGGGGCATGTGGTTGAGGATGGAAAGGAAAATGGGAGGGTCCAGGTCCAGGTGTTCTGCAGATGGAGAAGGCAGTGGGCTGTGAGGCAGGAGAAGCACGGTGGGTGGGAAGCCAAGGAGCAGGTGCAGGGGGCTGTTGGGGAGAGATGGGTGTTCGGGGATCCTGTGGGATTCTAAGTGGGAAAAGAGTGGAATTCTGGTCCAACTTGTAAAGACAAACATGTGGGTGTCCAAAAGGGTCTCAACCTGGCGAGATGCTGCGCCCCAACCCTGGGCAGGGCCTGGGGGCATCTGTGGTTGTCGGGCTGCGGGAGCTCTGGGAAGAGAGGGCAGGGCCGCGGGGCTGAGCAGGCCCGACGCCTCTCCACGCAGCTGCACCACCCGTCGCAGGGCTTCCGCTTCGGCACCGTGCGGGAGAGCAGCGCTGAGGCCTACATCAAGGCCAGCTTCCCCGAGATGCACGCGCACATGCGGCGCCACAGCGCGCCCACCACGCCCGACGGCGTCGCCATGCTCACGTGAGGCGGGGGCAGGGCCGGGCCGGGGCGGGCGCGGAGCCGGTGGCCGGCTGACTCCACCTGGTCCCACAGGAGCGACCCCCCCAAGCTCAACGCCTTCATCATGGACAAGTCGCTCCTGGACTATGAGGTCTCCATCGACGCCGACTGCAAATTGCTGACCGTGGGCAAGCCTTTCGCCATCGAGGGTGAGGGCATGGGAGGGGTCGCGCCCGTGGAGAGCCACGGGGGCGCCAGGGGGCAGGGCCAGGTCGGACATGCTGGGTACAATTTCCCGGGGCCGTGTCCCGGCCCGCGCCCCCAGGCTACGGCATCGGCCTGCCCCAGAACTCCCCGCTCACCTCCAACCTGTCCGAGTTCATCAGCCGCTACAAGTCCTCGGGGTTCATCGACCTGCTCCACGACAAGTGGTACAAGATGGTGCCTTGCGGGAAGCGGGTTTTCGCGGTTACTGAGGTGAGGCAGGGCCCCGGAGTGCGTGACACCTTAGCGGGCGAAGCGCTCGGCCCCTGCTCACCCCCAAGATGTCCATCTGCGTTGGTGCCCTTCCTACACCCCCTCCACGAGCCCTCACGTGCGCCCAGCCTGGCTCTGGCGCCACGTGAGGACTCCCCAGCGGTCTGCTTTCGTGGCGGTGAGAGCATCCTGTGTCCTGCTCCAGACCCTCCAGATGGGAATCTACCACTTCTCGGGTCTCTTCGTGCTGCTCTGCCTGGGCCTGGGCAGCGCCCTGCTCAGCTCGCTGTGCGAGCACGTCTTCTTCCGCCTGGTGCTGCCGCGCATCCGCAGGGGCAGCAGGCTGCAGTACTGGCTGCACACCAGCCAGGTGAGGGCCGTCGGTGCGTGGGCACAGCGGGGACAGCACCCGCCGCCGACCCCACCACCAACCGGGCTTGTCTGGGATCTTAGAAAATTCACCGGGCTCTCAACACAGAACGGCGGGAAGGGCAAAGGCAGAGGCTGGAGCCGGAGCCCAGGTAAAGAACAGCTGCGCCCGCCAGCGGGGGGCCCGACGTAGGGGGCGGGTCCTCTTCACATACTTCCAGGCCTTGTCGAAGGCCCCTTCACAAGTCCTCGCATCCCCCGGTGGCAGAGGGCCGCGGCTGCCCGGGTTCATTACCTAGCCCTGTCCCATCCCCAGTGGCCGGGAGCAGCAGCAGGAGCAGCAAGACACCTCAGCTTACCCCGAGGGTCCAGGGCGCTGGAAACGAGTGCGCCGGGCGGTGGGCAAGGAGCGTAGGGTGCGCTTCCTGCTGGAGCCAGGGATGGCAGCCGCCCAGGGAGGGGCGGAGGCGGAGCCTGGGACCCCCGAAAGTCCAGTCTGGAGTTGTTCCAACGGGCCACCACCCACTGCTATGCCAGCGAGGTCGCCGAGCGGCGAGCTGGAGGAGCTGCAGCGGCACATCGAGGCCGTCCGCGAAAGGCTCCGCCGAGCTCTGATGCGGCGCGGGGAGCTCCTAGTTCGACTTGGGGACAGCGCTCGCCAGCGGCCACTGCGCCTGCTCCAAGCCCAAGCCGCACCTGAGGACGCCCCGTGATCCAACGCTGGATAAGATCCAGCTGCAGACCCTCCCCCGCGCACATGCGAGGGCAGACCCAACCCTGTTCACGGAGTTTATTCTATATACAGACACGACTGTGTACACTGCAATTAAATAGAATGGAATGAGCGCTGCTCTGCATTCCTCACCGCGTGATTGGCTTGGCCGCCTGGCCCACTCCCGCCCTGAGCACGGCTGGACCCGGGCACCCCAGGCACTGATGTTGGCACCTGTGCCCCAGACACAGCTCTGCCCTCTTGGGGACCCCAGGCCTGGTGCACACGGGGAGGGTCAGCCGTGGAGAAGGCACTGCACAGGGAGCACCAGGCAGGGCTGGGCCCGACAGCCCCCTGCCCTCGGGGCATGAGGGCGAAGCTGCCCAGCCCACTCCCATCTGGTTACCTTGTTCAGACCTGCCCGACTGGTGCCCTGCGCTGCCCCTGGAACGGTGCACTCCAGACCTCGCACCAAGCCCCCTTCAGAACTTCCGGGAGCCCCCGACCCCTGTCCTCGCAGACCACCACAAACAAGCTCACTACCAGGACAAGCCTTGGCCAGGCCCCACACTTGGGAGACAGGGACCCACCTTCCACAAACCTGATGAGACCCCAATCGGAGAGAAGGGGCAATCCAGGGGGGAGGGCCCTGGTGCCCCACGGGGACAACCTGCCCCGCCCCGAGGGGCTGCTGCAAGGTGCCCAATAGCTCCCCAGGGGGAAGCCCTGACAGGCGGCTCAGCTGTTGGTGGGGGCTCAGGACCCGACCTCGGAGGGTGCCTCTCCTGGGACCGTGGATGCAGGACTGGGCTCAGCCCCCATGTCTGTGGGGGAGGCTGTGTCAGGTGCCACGGGGTCACTCTGGGGAGCACTGTCCTGGGGGGCATGGGAGAGTCCTCCACTGGGGCTCAAGGGTCCAGCGGGCCTCCGCTCCAAGAGGGTGGCACTCAAGCCAGACAGGAAAGAAGCGTCTGTGATGATGGCTGCTGTCTCTGCCATCCAGCCCAGGTCACCCCCAGTGGCCGCGGCTACCGAGGCGGCTACAGCCCCCAGTGAACTGGGAGCTGCAGCCCCGGGCCCAGGCCCCCCAGCAGCTCCAGTCGAGCCAGGGCCCAGAGCAAGGGGCTGGCCTGTAGGGCCAGTGGCGGCCGCCTGAGGGCCTGAGTTGTTGTTGAGGTCGTCGGGCAGCGCCGTGGGGGCCCCGGGGCCCAGGGGCGGCGCCTGCAGCAGCAACTCCTGGATGCGGACCTGCTGCAGGATGGCGGGCAACTCATAGTGGTGGAAGAAGTAGATCATGGAGTGCTGCGGGCGGAGGGCAGGGTCAGCCGGCTGCCCACATTACAACCCAGGAAAGGCCCCTTTGCCACCCACCTTGACTCACTGGGAAGAAAAATGAGTTACTGGGACCAGTCCACCCAGAGGACTCCAAAGCAGGGAAAGCTGGGTGGTACAGGGGCCCACACTGCCCTCTGCCCGGGCTCAGCCCTCCTCAAAGGTGTGCCCCACCTGGATGAACAGCCAGGAGGTGACCAGGGCCAGGCTGCTGTACTGCCCGTTGAAGCGGTAGTGGTACGCGTAGAAGGCGAAGTGGTACAGGTAGAAGAACCTGGAGGAGGCAGGCAGTGAGCTGAGGAGGCCGCCATGCTGACCCCAGGACCCTGTGGGTCGGGGCCCAGCTCACCGCAGCCAATGACGCTTGCTGGTGTTGGTGTGGCAGCAGATGGCGTCGTACTGGTCAGCCAGCCACACGATAAGGATGATGTAGAAGGCCGTGGTGGTGTCGTTGAAGAACTCAGACATGATGGCCTCCATCCCTGCAGGGACAGGTGGCACCAGGTTGGAGCGGGTGGGGAGGGTGTGGGGCGGGGGATGCCGGGTAGGGTCCTCACCAACGAGGGCCAGGATGACCGTCAGCAGGGGCGCTGCAGGGAAGGCGATGGCCATGTTCATCTCCAGCATCTGCAGCAGGTCCACTGCGGGCACAGGGTGCGGGGGCCACCCGTGAGGGCCTGGGGGCGAGCCCGCCCCGCCCCCCGTGGCCGGCTGAGACTCACCGATGAAGACGAAGATCTGGTGGTGGGAGTAGCGGAGCAGCATGGAGACGCTGAGGGTCTGCAAGTGAGGTCCGCGCCAGTCAGGGGCTGTCCCCGCGGTTCCGCCAGCAGGCTCCCGCCCTCCCTCAAAGCCCCGCAGCACTCACGAAAATGACCATGATGACGAAGGCGGCCAGGTAGGACGTGCGGGCCATCCACATACTGACGAAGCGGTAGTGCTCCCCGGACACCACATTCCGCAGGAAGCCTGGGGGCGCGGCAGTGAGCGCAGGTGCTGCCCAAACCCCTCCCGCCACCCCCCACACCCCACGGGGCCCACCCTTGTTCTCCTCATTCTCTGCAAGGCCCTTCACGCTGGACATGAGGATGTCATCGTAGCCCAAGAACTCATCCAGAAGGAGGCGGCTGAAGCGGTCCCCAAAGCACTGGTCCCGTGTTGGGTCTGTGGGTGGGTAAGGATCAGGGTGGACAAGCCTCCGAGGGCCTGCTGGGATGGAGGCCCTCCCTGGGAAGGCGGGCCCACCCGGTACCGCAGCCCCAGCTGTGCAGTCGGGCTCACCCAGGGTGACGACCATGACCGGGATGCTCAGGCGCTGCCTGGTGGCTTGTGACAGCCGCAGGAAGCCGTACTCCAACGAGTACTCCACGATGTACTCATCCTGGGGCCACACTGCGGGGACAGCTGGTCAGGCAGTCCACCCCACACCCACTCTCCTGGGTGGGGAGGGGCTTCAGCACCCACCCTGCACATGGCCTCAGTGCGTACCTTTGGTGGGCGTCTCGGGGAAGGGGAACTCCTGGCTGTCATTCAAGGCCTCAGAACCACCTGGAGGCTTGAACACCTTGGGCTCAATGTCCAGCTCAAACTGCAGGCAACCAGGCACCAGAGCGTTAGCAGGTCCGGCTGGGGCATCTACCACCTCCAGGGCTGGGGGCTGATGACCCCCACCCTGACACCAAGCCTGCCCTGATGTGGTCCTCTCCAGGAGGGGTCCGACCTCTGAAGCTAGGGACAGGGCAGGACACAGGCAAAGCTGAACACTGCAGAGGTCACAGGGCACAGGCCCATCCAAGCCTCAAGCCCCAGCTGCTGAAGTGTGACGGCGGGGATGCACCCCGCAGCAGCTGTGCCTTCAGTTTAGACTGAGCCCTGGCTCAGCCCCTGGCTGCTTGCAGCACCCCCAACTGGCTGCTGTCCCCACGTGACCACAGGGAAATCCTAGCACCCAGTGCCCCAGCCCTGCTTCCAATAGGGAGGCAGGAAAGGTCACCAAGAGCTACACCAGCTGCAGCAGGCAGAGGTCGCCTGTGCCACGCCCTCGAGGCCCAAGGGCCTCCCAGGCAGCCACCACCCCCACCTCTGCAGTCACGGGGTCTGCTGAGCCCTCCACAGGCAGCTCACCTTGACAGAGCTGTTCCTGAACATCTCCATGGTCAGCTCCTCCTCCTCCTCCTCCAGCTCCAGGCCACCTGGCTCCACAGCCAGGCCCGGGAAGCTCCCACGGCTGCCCTCACAGAACTGCAGGAAGACGGGCGCCCGGCTGGAGTTGTGGCGCACCTCCACACGCAGGATGCCCTCCCGTGGCCACTTGTCCCGCACGTGCTCCAGGCAGTTGATGGGTGAGCGGGAGAAGACGATGTGGATGTAGGCCAGCACGAACAGCACGAACAGGGCCTGGGGGGCGCCAGCCAGCCGTCAGCCTATGCCCAGCCATCCATGCTCCCAGCTGCCGGCCACCCCCAGGAAGTGGAGTGACTGAGGAGAACTCTGGGGGACATCAGTGTCCCAGGTCATGACCTGCCCCCCTAGCCCAGGAAAGGCTGAGGGGTCCTGGGGCATGGGTCCCCCAGGGGGTGAGAGGTGGGGCCCTCATGGCTGTGTGCAGGGCCCCCACTGGGAGGAGCTAGGCTGGGCTGGGGCCACTGCACAGAGCAACCAGCACCACTGACCAACTTGCTCTCAACACTCAAGGCCCCGACCAGGTGTTGCAGCCCCCAGGCCACCTGCAGGGTCCAGGCGCCAGCACAGCTTAGCTCCCCAAGGCTGCGCAGCTGTTTCCTGCCTCCCACTCTGCTGTGTCCTCAGAGCCCCTGATCTCACCAGCCAAAAATAGCCTCCCCTCCCTGTAAAGAGCCCTCTGCACCTCTCCCAGGTCCAGCAGCTGTGAGGACACAGGTGCGTGCGGACAAGGCAGGCTGCTCTGCCTGGGGAACAGAGGAGCAACCAGGGCGGGGCGAGCTCGCCTTGCATGTGTGAGGCCCTGGGTTCCATCCTCAGCACCGCACAGAAATAAACAAACACAATAAAGGCACTGTGTCCGTCTACAACTAAAAGATGTATATTAAAAATTTTAAAACAATAGGAGCAGCCACTCTCATGGGGTGACTATCCCAGGGGTGACTGGTGGCTGCCGGGAGTGCTGCTCGGCACTCTGCAATGCACAAGACAGAGCAGAGCATGATCTGGCCCAGAATGTCCAACTACCAACGCTAAGTACTGACACCCGTGGAAAACCACTTGAGGAGGGCCCGGTGCAGTGACGCACACCTGTTGATTCTAGAGGCTCAGGAGGCCCACGCAGGAGAATTACAAGTTTGAGGTCAGCCTCAGCAACTTAACAAGACCCCATCTCAAAAAAAAAAAAAAAAAGAAAAAGTCCACTTCCTGCTCTCAGTAGACACCAGGGTAGACTCCTGTCGAGGCAGAGGGTACAGAGCAGGGAGGGTTTGGACTGTCCCCTCTACCCCTCCCCACTGAGTGGGTTTCCATGTGGGCAGCAGTTCAGGGACTCAACAGGGCCAATTTGAAGGTGCAGAGCCTTTTGGGGGGGTTCATGGGCTCTCCTGACCCAGGGGATACTGGGCAACATCTGGGGATATTTGTGGCTGTCACAACTGGTATGGAGTGGTAGAGGCCAAGACACTGCTGCACATCCAGTGTCCATGCGCTGAGGGGAGAGCCCTGACACACAGGAGGCCCTCTTCCAGGGAGCTCCCCCAACACCTGACAGTTCTGCTCACAGCACACAGCCAGCCTGGTTGCTGTGCCACAGCACCAACCCTGGCACCCTCTGCAGGGCCTGGTGAGAACCACTCAGCCCTGCCCCACTCTAGGTGCACAGGGCAGGGTCCTGCCAGTGGGGCCACCCAGGCTCCAACACCCCCCATGCCTAGGTATTGCCACACGAGCCCCAGATTCTCCAGGGGAGGGCTGACTGGACGAAACCACAGCCCACAGAGGCCCAGGTCATGGAAAGCTGAGGTGCAGGCTGTGGTGGCCTCCGGCTGCATACCGCCAAAGGCAGGACCTCTGCAGTCCCTGCAGACCGGGCATAGGGCTGGCTCAGCACAGCACTCACAGTGGCTGGGACCAGAAAGGGACACAGTTGGAGAGTGAGGCTCCAGGAGCAAGCAAGCTGCATATCATCTCCTTCTGGGCCAACTGGGAAGAGAGCTGCCCTCACCTGCAGCCAAGGGCACCATGGAGACAGGTCCAGCAGCTAAAGCGGACAGGAGCAGCCCTGCCCAGGGTTCTAGTACCTGGAACTGAGCCTGGTGCAGGCCTGGAGAGGGCAGTGAGGCAGCAGAGGTGGCCAAAGGAGCTGACCTGTTCCTCTGCTTAGCCTCCTGCACAGGAGGGGCCAGCCAGAGCTGAACCTTGGGGTCTACTTGGTCTTTGAGGGGTTCCTGGCAGCCACACTCTGCTCTTCAGGCCCAAACATGCACGAAGCTCTGCCTGGGATGCCCTTCTAGCCACAGGACGCACTGGATGCTAGGCTGGCACGTGACAAAGGGCACTGACACAGCAAGCCCAGAGCCAGGGCTCCCAACACTTCCCGTGAGCACACTTCTTGACACCCCCCTTACAGATGAGGAAACTGAGGCACGGAGGTCACAGACCTGCTGACGTCACAGGGCCAGTAGAAGCAGCTGGAAGCAGTCATGAGCTACACTACTGAGGACTCCACCTGACCTCTGACCATGAGCAGACGGGTGACCTCAGGAGGATCTCAGTCAGTGTGGGAGGCAGGGGCAGAGGGCTGCTGGATGAAAGCCCTGCCACACCCCACACAGGTTCTAGTGACTAGCTCTCTGGGGACACGACCTGACAATGAGGCTGGCATTTACACACAAATGTGCATGAACTCAGCTGAGTGCCTCCAAGCCCCAAACGCTGTGACTCAGACATCACCCTGGTGCCCTCTCCTGCAACCCTTACAGGGGCCACACCCCCTACCACCACCACTGCACACTGGCCAGCCCAGGGAGCTCCCAGCTTGAGCCCCAGTGGCCTTCTTCACTGAGCAGGGCCAGGACTCTCCGTCCCACTTGCAAGTGCCTGCCTCCCATCCAGGCCTCCATTTCTCCACTGCAGAGCAAAGAACAGTCAATGCCCAGCCAGACTGACCACACACCCCTGGGCCTATCACCGGCCACCTCATCCCAGCCCTGCCCACCCTCTGCTCTACAGCCTGCCTCGGCCACCCCACAAGCAGCCTCCAGGCTCCCAGCCAGCACACCAGGGCCCTCCAGCCCTGCTTCCTGGACACCCTGCTCCTCACCTTGGGGAGATGCTCCGGTACTTCACCTGCAGACCCTGCCCACTGCATCTTCCCATGCCCCTGGCGTTGCTCTCCCCCTGGGTTTGCCCACTCAGCACTGCCCCAGAGCCCTGGGTGAGGGTCAGAGACACACAGCTTGCCAAGGCGATGCTGAGACCTCCTCCAGGAAACCTTCTCAGTACACACCCCAGGTTCTCAGGGAACCCCACACTCTGCCACCGGGCAGGCCGTTCTCTGTTTGCCAGTCCACGTCTCTGTTGATCAAATGATAAGCCACAACTTCCTCCCCAGGAAGGGTGCAGAGAGCCCCTCAGCCCCAGCCAGGAAAACCTTCAAGGGGTCCCCGCCCTCCCTACTACTCAGGCCGCTTAGCATCCCAGGGGTACTGCCTTCTACGGTGACAGCCAATGGGACAGGTCTCCAGTTCAGAGCTCTGTAGATGTGAACCTCTACAGTCCTCCTGATCCTCAGTGACCCTAAGGGGTACCCTGTTACTCCCACGACCACAGGGGCAGTAACTGCCCACCCTGTGACAGGTACCACATGTCAGAACACCTTGACCCTGTAGGCATCCACTCACTGGCTGTCGGGGCTAGAAGCCAACTAGACAGGCCCGGGCACCTGGTGCCTGCCGCTCCAGGTCTAACCGGTCTCTGCTTTTCTGGCTTTGGGGCCATGAAACCAGCAGAGGTGGATGTTGAGGCCAGCAGAGTGACCTTCCAGGGGGCCCCACTGAACAATGGTCCAGTTGCCACCTCTACCCAGAGTCTGGCACTACAGGGCCATTTTGACAAGAACCCCAGATTCAGGCACAGGGGACTGAATGTCAGCAGCACGGGCTGCACAGGTAGGCAGCCAGGTCCCGCTCCCCCTGCAGCAGTGTGGGGAAGCAGGGCAGGCAGGGGCGCAGGAAGCAGAGGAGTGGAGCTTCCGGGAAGCTAGTGCAGCCTCAGGACCAGCTGGTCCCAGACAGGCTTTGCAAACAAGATAGAAGTGTGGGTCTGGCGTCTCCACCAGGTTCCCATAAATAACCCAGCGTCCCCGGGCCCTCAGCTTCCAGCACTCTAACTAGGCAGGGCAAGGAAGACCTCCGGCTGTGGCCCAGCCCCACGGCCTACCCGAGTGCCACTGCCTGCAAAGGGTGCTGGGTCTTCAGGGACGGCCAAACACAGACCCAGAAAGGGAAGGACAGAGCGGAGCCACCAGGCCCATGCTGACAGAGGACCGAGCATTGAACACACACCTGCAGTGACGAGACTGCCACTCTATCGTGTCCCAAGGAAAACACACACCTAAACACAGAGCCTGATAAAGGACCCCGGTTCAGTAGCCCTCCACAACCTGATTGTGGAGCTGTACCCACAAGACCAAGCCCTTCGGGTGCTGCAGGGAAGAAGGGGCGAAGGACGTCGGATTGAGTGCCAGCCTGGGGAAGCCAGCTCTTCAGGCCTGGGCACACCAGCCCACCTGCAGACCACAGACTGCAGGCTCTGGGGCACTCCCTTGAAGGCTGTGGCAGGGCCAGGTCCCAGGTCTGCCAGATGGCTGGGAACCGGCTCACAACCTCGCCCGCCCCGTCCAACAGTATCAGCCCGTTTCAACAGACAGGAAAGGGAAGCTTGCTGGCTGAGCTACGTCAGTGTGCCCCGCCATTTCCCGGGACGAGTCAGAAACCTGGAACCAGGGGCATGGCTGGCTCCTTCACCAAAGGCTCCTTCCTAGAGGGCCCCAGGCTGCAGCCTGTCCTTCCCAAAGGCCCTCAGGTCTCCAGGTCACCCGAAGAACACAAGTGGTCACAGGAGGTGCCATCAGCCAGCCCAGAGCTCCCTAAGCAGGCCCGAGGAGTGGTGGCCATGACTTAGGCACTAACCCTAGCAGTGACCCCAGCCAAGTCCACACACTGCCCTGTGAAGCCGAGCAGAAGGTCCTAGAACAGGGAGACCCCATCGGGGGAAGATACCAGTGGACGCCCAGCAGACTGTCCCCAGGGGAGACCCAGGACCTGCCAGGAGGGGTCCTAGGGCTGAGTATCCCAGATGCAAAGTCAGGGGTCAAAGGGCGGGGGGAAAGCCGCGGCTGGTCAGGGCGGGGCTCCAGGCCTGGGGCTGGGGGCGGCCAGGGCCAGCGACCACCACACTCGGCTTACTACGGCGGCCCCAGGGCACCACTGGCAGGCGACCGGGGTCAGAGGTCGCAGGCCTCGGGGTGCAGAAGGGGGCCGGCGGGCAGCGGGGTCAAGGGTCGGGGTCGGGGGTCGAGGCCGGTCACCTTGAGCAGCACGAAGAACTCGAAGAGGCGGCGGAAGGCGGGCGGGAAGAGCCGCGAGTAGGTGACAGCCATCTTGAAGAAGAGCGCGTGGAAGAGCCGGTCGCGCACGTTGATGAGGGGGTTGGGGTTCAGGTTGGGGGTGCGCGGGCCGCGCGCGGGGGCCGGGCCGCCGCCGCCGCCGCCGCCGTTGGGCCCGGGCCCCGGGGCCGCGTGCGCCGCGTGCTCCGACAT
The DNA here is from genome assembly GCF_021218885.2 of Marmota monax. Lineage (NCBI taxonomy): Eukaryota > Metazoa > Chordata > Mammalia > Rodentia > Sciuridae > Marmota > Marmota monax. The sequence continues at coordinate 6,360,849 of NW_026692494.1, read as the reverse complement.
GCCGCCCGTCTAGCCCTAGCGGCCGGCGGGTGCCCAAGGAGCGTCCCGGCCGCCGCCGCCCTCGCCGCGCCGCCCAGGGCCGCCGCCGCCTTAGCCTTCACCCGCGCCTCCGCCGGGGCCTGCGACGCTAGCGAGCGCACAGGCCAGAGCGCCGCCGCGTGCGCGGGGCATCCTGGGATGCCCGTGGCCGCCCGCGGAGGCCCCGCCCGAGTTCTTTTGCATGGGCCCTCCCACAAGCCTCCGCGGCTACAAGGCCGCTCTCGGTCGGTTAAGTTAGTCCACTTGTGACGACTTTGGGACATGATCCGAGAAACGCAAAGTAAACATGATCACAACGAATATCTTTCCAAAGGCCATTCTGAGAAGTGGTGGTACATATAAACTGTCCAAAAGGCACCTAACTGTAAAGTAATTTTGCTTTGGGGGCTTTAAATAACGGAAGCGCCACACAGTGGCTTGTGCTCGCTTCGGCAGCACATATACTAAAATTGGAACGATACAGAGAAGATTAGCATGGCCCCTGCGCAAGGATGACACGCAAATTCGTGAAGCGTTCCATATTTTTGAACACCCTCCTCCTGTGAGGATGCCATGCCCTCATAGGGCGAGGCGAGAGCGTCATAGGGGCTGCCCCACCTACACGTCTACATCCGCGAATAGGATGAGCTATGTGCTGCGTCCTTTAGGCGCAACAATGCTTGGCAGAAGCAATTATCTAGCGCCTGCTGCATGCCTGAGAATAAAGCTGTGTTGCCCGGACCCTGCTGCGTTTGCCAATTCCCAACTCTGCCCTTTACAGGTTGTAGAAACCTTCCCCTTTTCCCCTTGTCAGGCGGTCCCGGGGTGCATCTGCTGCGTGCTATGGTACCTCCTCGGTCTTTGGGGTGACAGGTGGGCAGGACACCGCAGGCCAAGACCAGGCTGCGCCTAGCTGGCCCTGGACGTGCTGCAGAGTCCAGGCGTTTTTAGCGCTGGAACACGCCCACTGGGCCTCACCTGCACAGCCCCAACCCCACCCTGTTCCCGGGCACGGACTAGTGTCCCAGCCTGGTGGACACCTCAGGCAACCTGGAGACTCCTTGGACCTAGCATTCATTGAGTACCTACTGTATGCCAGTTATTCCACCCCACCCTCCAAAGCCAGGCAGTTGGCCACCATAGGTGGCCTGGACCAGCACTGGAGAGGAAGAGCCGCTCAAGCGCTTGTCCCCCGTGGGACAACTCGTCACCCAGGCCTGTGGCGAACAGAGGCACATAGGGTTGGGGAAATGGGTTTCAGTGTCCACTGCCTGTGCTCCTATCAGGGACACAGCTGTGACCACTGCAGGCCTCTCGGGCCCTCACGGGGCTCTGGGACCTGCAGGGACAGGGCGCAGTCCGCAGGGAGGAGAGCCGAGCGGTGCCGGGACTCAAGGCGCGGTGGCGGCTCCTCAGCCTGGGGCGCGGACCGTGGAAGGCGGCCTTCCAGGCCCCCCGGGTGGGGAGCGCCCTCTGGGGCTCCTGTGGCCATCTACCGGTTTGGGTTGGGGTCTGGGACAGGGGAGGAGGAAACCAGAGCAGCCACAACAGGAGCTGCATCCCCAGCGCTTCGTGTCTTCCTTCACCTTGAGACGGGGCCCCTCACCTGCCCGGGCTGGCCTCCAGGGCCCTCGGCCTCGAGGGAGGGCGGCTTCCTGCGCGTTGGCCACGCCCACCGCTATTCTGGGGCCTCCTGCCTGTGTGCCCAGAAGGGCCTGGCCACCGACAGACTGGAGGGAGCAGGCACGGCCCGGTGGCCAGGCCAGCGCAGGCTGCTCTGACCTGACCCTCTAGCGCACCCAGGCTGTCCCTGGAGTGGCTGCTGCAGGGTCGCCACACTGCCACCTACAGCGCCAGCCCCACAGGGTAGCAGCACACGCTGGGGTTTAAGGTGAACAAGGTGGCCACAGAGTCCCCACAGAGAAAGCCCGGAAGTCCCTGGGCCCTGCCAGGTTTCTTTGGCCGGTGTTCCCGAGATTTTGGACAGCTACGGACTCCACAAGCCCTCTCACCCCGCCGGGCGCCTTCTGAGGGCTTCACCAATGACCCACCGCATGTTGACAACAGCCCCGCCAGCAGGTGTTATCACACCCCTTCTACAGAAGGGGAGGCACAGAGAGGTGGAGTGATTTTGTAAAGTCACACAGTCAAGTGGGGAGCAGGAGTGGAACCCAGGCTTTGCCATGGGACTAGAAAGCTTCGGAGTCTGGAGATCACACAGAAGAGTGTCCTTGATAAGTCTGAGGTCTCCGTTTCTAGAGTGGTAGCATTCTGAAGTGCCAGGACCCCAGGACCTCCAGCTGTGCCCTCTACACAGCCAGCCAGGCGGTGTCTTCAGCCCCACAAGTGGCCAGGCCGGCTCTGCCTGCGAGGCTGCCTGCAGCAGTGCCCAGCGGGCCTGGTCGGCGCTGGGTGCGGGCGCTGCGCAGCGCAGCCTGGATTTCCTTGGAGGACTTACTGCGAAGGCCATGCTGAGCTCACAGGCCTGAGAAAGCGGAGCAGAGCTTCCAGCGCTGGGCAGCCTCCCCCGGCCTTCGGGGAGGCCCACAGGAAGGACTGAGGCGAGGTGAGCAGCCTGGATGACCCACTTCAGGGCTGGCGTGTGGCTCCGGGGCGCAGCGTCACCCAGCCCCCCAGAGGCCCTGGGCCCGTCCCCAACACCACGCCAAGCATGTCTGTGGCTCTCACATCAGACCCTCACCACCGCGTGCAGTCAGCTAAGGGCTGGTCCAGCCTTCAGAACCCGCGCCCCCCCCCACAGCGCACCCCGGTTTCTCACGCCTGTTTAGGGTTCATAAAACTCACAGGGAGAGGAAACCCAGGCAGGACCCGCCTGTCTCAGTGTGCCTGAAGGTGCCAGAGCCAGGTGGGTCCTTCTCACTCACAATTAGGGTTGATTAGGAAATCCAGCTGGGGGTGCCCCTGTGGCCCCCGGAAGCTCAGGCCGGGGCACTGCCAGGGGACACAGCCAGACCCAGCGGCCCTCACGCCGGCGGCCACAGGGCACACAACGCAGGAGGGGCTTCTGTCCTGCTGGCCCAGGTCTAAGCCGCTCACTGTATCTGGGTGCCTCTGGATGCCTGGGAGGTGGCCTTGCGTCATGAGGAGACCCAGGCGGGTCCAGGAGCTGTGGTGCCTGGGGGGCTGCGAAGGGCAGTTCTGGGGTCTGGAGCCACCCAGAGTTCCTCTCTGCAGGGGCCCCAGCCAGCCCCTCCCGGACGGACCCCTTGCTGCTCTGCACCTCCTGCTGCAGGCTGGCACGGCGGGCATCCCGGGCCGCCCCCCTTCTGAGCCGGCCCAGGATGGAGTCCCACCGGCTTGCTGGAGGTGCTGGACAAGCACCAGGGGCTGGGATGTGAGACGGACGGAGGCCCTGAGGTGCCGCGGGGCACTCGCTGGGCAGATGCTGTCCGCGCCTTTCCTGGGCCTGCAACCACAGCACCGAGAAGCCACGGATCGTAGGGTGCGGGTGGACTTGCACAGGGCCACCCTCACAGTCCATGCCCTGTCTGGACACCAATAAACTAGGCTGTTCCCGGCTCAGAGATGCCTGCTGATTCCCCCACTGTCCACTGGTCCCCCTTTTACAGACGATCAGACTGACACCCAGGAAGGAAAGGATTTGCCGAAACCATCTGGCAAGGAGCCAAACTCAGATGAAACGGGACAATGACAGATAAGAAAAGAGGAGACAGACATCCAGGGAGCAGAGCATCATGGGGGAGTCCCCTCCTGGGAATGGGAAGGGGTCACTCCAGAAGCCCAACCTGTCACTTATCAGATGTGTCCAACTCCTACTAGTGCCTCAAAGCCCCACGTTCCACGCCCCTGTCAGCCCTTTCTTTATCGTCCCCCGCTCTCCTTCCAGACTGCTCCAGACCTAGGCCCTTCCTTCCGCTGGCTTCTCCTCAAAGGGGAGAGGGTGGGTAGGGTGCCTGGCTGCGTCTGGCCTATTGAGGGGCTGTCCCTGAAGACAGGGCTCCTCTGGCAAACACTCAGGGGTGAGGAAGCAAACGGCGCCGAGTCTGTGCCTTCTGCTGTCCACTGGACAGCGCGAGCACCCGGCCCGCGGGGGTCCCGGCCGGGGGGGCGGGGGGGGGGTACAGCCCCGGGCTCCCCGCTCCGCTCTGCCACCTGCCGGCTCCCTCGCAGCCCGTGCGAAGCCCCTCCTCCTACGGGGCGCCCCGGCCGGCGGCCTCCGGGAGCTGCCCACCTGCCCATCTGCCCCTCTCCTCCCGGGTCGCCCCAGGACTGGCCGACTCCTCCAGGCGCCGGCCTCGGGCCTCAGTTTCCCGCGGGCGGACGGGGCGGACGGGGCGGCCGGCGGGTGACGGCCTTATAAGGGCAGGCGCGGCGCCCAGTGGGCGGCCCGGGCGGAGGGGCGGCGCCCATCAGTCCCGCGGTGGCCGTGCAGCCATGAGCTCCTCGCAGTTCAACAAGGGGCCCGCGTACGGGCTCTCGGCCGAGGTCCGCAGCCGGGTGAGTGGCCGCGCCGTCGGGCAGGGTCGCGCGGGCGGCCGCGGGGCGCCGACGTCCGGGGAACAGAGCCCCGCGCCCCGCGCCCCGCGTCCAGAAGGCCCTTGGCGTCCGCGGGGACCCCCAGCCCCTCCTCTGCCGGGCTCGGGGAAGGGGGCGGGGCCGGCGGGTTTGAGAAGGGCCGGGGACCCCCCCCCAGGAGCCCCCCAGGAATTTCCAGGCCTCCAACACCTGGGAGGGGGGCGAAGGAGGAAGTTGGGGCCCAGGAGCCACCCGAGGCAGCTAGATCCCCTGCACCCGGCCCCAAACGTGTGGGCCTCCTCCCCTGGAAACCCCGAGCCGGGCCCCGGAGGTCACCTTAAGACCCGCTTCTAGTTTGGGCTCAGAGGGGCAGACACCATTAGAGGGTCACACAGCAGGGCTCCTAAGGAAGGAGGGGAAGGGCGCGTGGCGGGTGACCCCGACCCACCTGGGCTGAGGCTCTGGGGCCCTGTCAGCTGGAGGAAGCTGTCTTCCCTGGCCCCGGCCTTGGCCAGGAACCTGCCTGGGCAGGCCAAGGGAGCCCCCACCAGCCTCCAGCAGTCGCCGGGGTCTCCAGTCCTCCCCTGCCCTTCACAGCAGGGAGACTGAGGCCCACGGGCTCCCGGCACACCCTGTGCCAACTCTGGGGTCCCCACCGGTGCAGCCTGTGGGTGCAGAGGCACGGCAAGGCCCTGAGAGGCTGCTCCTGCTGCCCAGGCACAAGTGGACCCTGGACTCCTGGTTCTCCTGGGCGGTCTACATGGACAGAGACGGGGGGAGGCGCAGTCCTCTGAGACCCTGGGCTGGGCAGCTCAGGACTGCTCTGGAGGGGTGAGGCCGCAGGCCAAAGGAGCAGCCCGGCGGCTCCCTGTGACCAGCCCTCGGTTTGTTGGACTGGAGGATGGGCGCTGTGCTGACCAGGCTGCAGGGCACTGAAGGGCCCACCCTGAGGCAAACTGGCTGAGGCTGCAGCACACACCGTCCTCCCAGGGACGATCCCCATGCCTGGTCCACCCTGGCCAGACCGTGCTGGGGCAGGCGAGCATCCAGTGTGTCTCTGATCAGCTGTGCCATAGGACCCCAGCTGGCCGCCAGGCCTGGACTGCCTGGAACAGCTGGTCCTGATTTAGCAGGGCGGCACAGCCACATTCCTGGCAGTTTGTGGTGAGAAGTTTGTGCTGTGGGAGGCCCGTGGCCAGGGAGGAAGGCCACTGTGAGCAGGGCTGGACCTGGAGCCGTGGTCACCAGAGTGGTCAGGGACAGGGCCCAGCTGGGTAGGGCGTGCCTGGTGCCCCACAGGCTTCTCAGCCTGGAGATCACCGCCTGCAGCCGCCCCCCTTCCAAAGGCTGCCCCAGGGCGTGGGAACCTGGAGACCAGGGGCGGGGGCAGGCGGGTGGACTCACAGGCCTCCTGCTGAGTGCCCTGTGCAGCCAGGTCCTGATCCCAGTCACAGGGCTTGAGGCAGGAGCCAGGAAGTGGGGCGCATCGCAGAGGACCCTTCTGCAGCTTGTCCCATGCTAAGAGGCAGAAACTGAGGCTGGGAGGGGGACATCTGCCCACGGTCACCTGGGAAGTCAGGTCTGCAAAGGACACTTACGCCATCCTCCTGGACCCCTGAGGGTGTAGGAGCAGAGGAAAGAAAGGGGCCCTTTTCTTTCTTGAGAAAGGAGGACAGGCATCTGTAGCACAAACCACGCAGCTGGACAGTCCTGACCAAGGGCCAGCATCAGCTTCTCAGGAGCTGCCCTGGGGCTGGCGGCATCTGCCACACACCTGCCTGGATTTGCCGGCCTCTCGTCCCGGCTTTTCTCTTGGTCTGAGGCGCTGCCCTGGGTGGAGGGCAGTGCGTGTGGGGTCGGAGCTTTTCTGTCCTGGGCTGACAGCAGGCATGCAGGGGGAGGACCAGAGAGCCAGGAGCTGCGCCCAGGGAGGGAGGCGGAGGTGAAGGCTGGTCGGGCATGAAGCAAGCGGGGAAGGCAGGGTGGTGGCATGGCAGCTGGGCCGTCAGGGACGTTTCAAGCCTGGCCACAAAGCACCTGAGTCAGCACAACGGTCTGTACAAAGGCCCTGGGGCAGGAGCCGGCACAGCTGGTTCCAGAAACAGAATCCAGTCGTTCCCCAATAAGTGACCCAGACAGGTAGCTCCTCTCCTGGTGCACACCCAGGAGTGTGAGGACAGGTGGCCAAAGGAACCGCACCTTGTCCCCAGCAGCCATATCCACACAGCTGAAAGGCAGCAGCCCAAACGTCCACCAGCAGATGGATGGACGCATACAGTGGTCCATCCCCCTGGAGTGTCCCTCCGCCACGACCGAGAGCCAGGTGATGCACTGAAGCGTGGGGGACCCGAGGTCCTCTGCTTGGTGAGAGCTAGATACAAGCGTGTGACTCTGCCCGATGAGGCTAGGACAGGAGAGTCCAAGACTTTGGCAGTGGACTCAGGGAGCCAGCCGGGGGCATGGGGGACAGGGTTATTTGGGGAGATGAAATGTTCTGGAATCGGCTGTGGTGACGGCCGCACACCATCGTGAGCATCCTGGGTGTGGTGACTGGAACGTGTGAGGTGGTGAGATGTGGGGGTCGGACCGGCCGGTCCAGGGCCTGGAGGTGGAGCCAGGCCACTGTCACCAGGGGAGCCTGGACAAGTCTGCTCCCACAGGGTGGGAACCTCCAGGCCCCTCTGTCTCTTTTTCCCCTGGAGCCCCTGTCCTCCCCATCTGGAGGCTTCTGCAGGGCGTCCTCGCGGCTCAGCCCAGTGCCCTCTGGTCCTCCAGCTCCTGTCCAAATACGACCCTGAGAAGGAGGCAGAGCTTCGCACCTGGATCGAGGCTCTCACGGGCCTCTCCATCGGCCCCGACTTCCAGAAGGGTCTGAAGGATGGGGTCATCTTATGCACGTGAGTGCACCCTGCCGGGGCACCCCGCGTGGCCCAAGCTGCCCTCCTGAGGGTCCCAGTTGCTCCTGCTTCTCTTCCTCTTGTTTCGGGAGCCAGGTCTCTGGGTGCCGGCAGGCGCCCAGCACTGAGCAGATGGCTCCCGGCTGAGCTGGCCTGAGACTCATGCCTCCTGCCTGAGTCGCTTGGGCAGCTGGGCTGACAGGCGTGTGGCCAGGCACCCTGCTGTGACCCCAGGGTAGGGCTGCGGGGGGCCTTGGCTCCCAGCACCCTGTTTGTCCCCTTCAGAGCTCCAGATTTGCACACAACACATTGCAATGGCGGGTCCCAGATTCCCCCCCACCCAGGGCTTCAGGCTGTACCACCAGGGCTCTCCTGTAGCAGCTGGGCTTGCTGGGCAGAGGTGCGGTCTGTGAAGAAAGGGGCTGAAGCTGCCCAGGAAGGTGACCACTCACCTGGCGGCCCTCCTGCCCCACCGTGTCCCTCCTCTCAGGCTCATGAATAAGCTCCAGCCGGGCTCTGTCCCCAAGATCAACCACTCCATGCAGAACTGGCACCAGGTGAGGGCTGGCTGGTGGAGGGGCCGGGCAGCGGCCATGTCAGAGGGTCGGGCCCACTCACTGTCCTCCCCCTGGCTCCTCCCAGCTAGAAAACCTCTCCAACTTCATCAAGGCCATGGTCAGCTACGGCATGAACCCCGTGGACCTGTTCGAGGCCAACGACCTCTTTGAGAGTGGGAACATAACGCAGGTCCAGGTGGCCCTGCTGGCACTGGCTGGGAAGGTGAGGCTGGAGGGGAGCGCGGTGGGGGGTCTGTGTGTGGAGGCTCTTCGTTTCCTGGGTTTGCACTTGGTTCTGAGCAGCCCTGAGGCTCCAGCACCGCCCTCCTTCGGCCAGAGACACAGTCTGGTGCCGGGGCAGCCAAGGGGTCCTACAGTCCTGGACCTGCTGCAGGCTGAGACGTGTCCTCAGTGTCCAGGAGCCGGTGGTCTGCAAGCTGAGCCTGGGGCCAGGCTCCTGCGTGGGAAGGGGCTTGGGGTCTCTGAGGGGAGGAGGCTGGGCAGGAGGAGGTGGAGCTGGGCAGGTGTCTGTGTCCCTGTGCCTGCCCCCTCCCCTCACCCCAGGCCAAGACAAAAGGGCTGCAGAGCAGTGTGGACATCGGGGTCAAGTACTCTGAGAGGCAGCAGCGGAACTTTGATGATGCTACCATGAAGGCTGGCCAGTGCGTCATCGGGCTGCAGGTGGGCACCAGATGTCCCCCAAGGTCCTGACCTCCTGAGGGTCTGGAGGCCTGGCAGGGACCACTGACCTCTCCAGCCACTTTCTGCAGATGGGCACCAACAAGTGCGCCAGTCAGTCAGGCATGACAGCGTATGGCACCAGGAGGCATCTCTATGACCCCAAGAACCACATCCTGCCACCTATGGACCACTCCACCATCAGCCTGCAGATGGGCACCAACAAGTGTGCCAGCCAGGTGGGCCATCCCGCAGCCTCGGCTGGCCCCCTGCCGGCCAGCTCAGCCTTCTCTCCTGTCCCTCCTGCCTGTTGAACCCCCGCTGTCCCCTTGCAGTGTGTGCCTGGGGAAGTGACAGCCCCGCTCTGTGCCCTAGGGTCCCTCAGTACTGACACTCTTAGATCTGGGACTCTCATGTTTTTTGCCCAGTCAGTCCCACCTGTCCAGTGTGATGGGTTTGGCGCCCTCAGGTCCTAGCAGGCCTGAGTCCCAGCCGGAGGCTGTCAAGGGGAAGGTGGACATTCCTGATTTTAAGTAGTCAGGGCTGAGCAAGGGACAGGTGCCTGGCAGCCTAGAATCCCTCTCATAGTCAGAAGTGTCTACTGAGGTTGGGGGGCCCAGTGGGGGTCCTGGGCCTGGATGGGCAGCAGGGGGAGACCATGGGAAGGCCCCTCCCTCCTCCCCTGAGGCCCGCTCCCCCTCTGCAGGTGGGCATGACTGCGCCTGGGACCCGGCGGCACATCTATGACACCAAGCTGGGGACGCACAGGTGTGACAGCTCCTCCATGTCCTTGCAGATGGGCTACACACAGGGGGCCAGCCAGAGTGGCCAGGTCTTTGGCCTGGGCCGCCAGATATACGACCCCAAGTACTGCCCACAAGGCCCTGTGGCAGATGGCGGTGCGGTGGGCACCAGCGACTGCCCTGGGGAGGCCCCGGAATGTCCCCCCTACCTGGAAGAGGCTGGCTGCTGAGCCCCCCCCCCCCCCCCCCCGTGTGCTGGGTCCCCTGCCGGCAGCAGCACCACCTGGGCTCTGGGGGGTTTCTGGGTTCTTGCTTCTTTTTTAAAGCATTGCCAGGCAGGTCTGGGCAGCTGGGTGGGGGGCCAGGGCTTTTCCCTCCCTGCTCGGGTTTCACAGACTGAGCTGGGGGAAGGCAGTGCCCCTGCAGCGGTGGGGGTCCTCGGGACACCCCGGAGCAGATTCCCCAGGGGCAGTGGACCTAGCTTTATGGGGGAGAGGGGGGGAGGGGGGAGGGGGGCAGCCGGGAAGGTGCCCCCCCCCATGGCTTCCGGTTTCCTCATCTCTTCCCCCTACGCCTGTGGGTTTTGTACCAGCTGAAGTTTCAGGAAGTTTTAACCAAAGAAAACGATATTTTTTATTTTTTTTTTCAGGAGGATGGGGAGGGGATGGTAGAGGGGAGTGCTCAGAAATGGGCCTCCTTGGAGGGGTCCAGGCTGTAGCCCTTAAATGTTTTAGACATGTTGAGGGACCACATTCCTATAAGATCAACAGCCCTGGGTCCTCTCCAGGGGCCCAGCGGGGAAACCAAGGCCCTGACAGGACATTGAATCTCAGTGGTTGGGGAAAACCAGACCCCCCTCACCAAGGGTCCCCCTCCCCTCAGGTCCTGCAGATTTTAAAGACCTCCCCTGCAGCGATTCCCCTTCTGGGTCCACTAGCTAGTATCCCTCACCTCCTACTGCACATGACCCCCACCCAGGAGCCCTGGACATTGAGATAATGTGAAATGCCAGTGCGGACCAAAAGCAATAAAAACCTCTGTTTATAAGAAAAGAGGGTGCTGAGAGTTGGGTGGTAAGGGTCGGGTTTACAGCTTCACCCTCGGGGTGTGGGGAGCGGGGTGTGGGTTGGCAGTGGAGGCCTGCCGCCTCTGCCCCTGCCCTCTCTGCTCTGCATTGGTCCTCACCTCGGCCTCCCTCCGGCCCAAGGCCACCTCCTGGCTGCGGATCCACACCCTCCAGCCAGCCAGCACCACCTTGGGAAACCCAGAACTCCAGGAGACGGGAAGAGGGTCTCCTGCACCGGGGGCCTTGGTATTACAGGGGATTATGCAACGTGACAGACAGCCAGGCTCCCCAGGGACAGTCCCCTGCCCGGCCCCGTGGGAAGAACTAGTGGCGTTGCCACCCGCAAGTGACGCAGCAAGAGGCGCGCGGCCCCTTTAAGAAAGCCGGCTGGGGAGCCCCGCTGTGATCCCGCCCTAACCCTCCGCGCGCCGGGCTCCGGTGGGGCCTGCCAATGACTGGCGGGCACAGCGGCCAATGGCAGCGGCCGGGGCCGGGGCGTGTAGGGCGCGGCCGTGAGCACCAGGACGCCAAAGGCGGTAAACCGCGGGTGGGGGGGGGCGCTGAGCCTGCCGGGGCTGAGCCTGCGGAGGGGACTTCTCTTAAAGGGGCCACGCCCCCTGGCAGCAGAGGGAAGGCGGGCCAGAGCTGGAGGCCGGAACGGTGAGGGGGACCGGGAGAGGAGGACTGTCTGGCGACAGTCGAGAATGTGGGGGTGGGGTGGGAGGAAGGCAAATTTCCCTGGGAATTAGAGGTACTGGCTGAGCTCCGATCCCACTCACCCTTCCTTTCCTTCCTGGGAGTGTTGGGGGCGCTGAATTGACCACTAAAGCTCAGTAGGAAGAAGTGGGCATGGGGGTCACTTGAGAGGACCTTTGCCAACATACACCTGCAGTGCCTTTTCTACTTAGAGATCCCAGCCCCACCCCTTTGTAAATGAGTTGGTCCCCAGAGATCCCAAAAGCCACTTGCTTAAGAAAGAATCCTGGCGAGGAGGTGGAGGTCGCGCGGTCCCAGGTCCTAGTCCCCAGATGGATGTTGGCCTTTGGCAACTTCCCGACTTTCTGGGCGCCTTAGTTTCCCCATTTGTGCAAGAAAGTAGCCCAGAGCTGAACAGTCCCTAGAGAAATACAGGGTCAGGTGTTGCTGGAGCCTCTCCGCGCTCTGGGAGAGAGATGATACATGATGCGGTGGAGAGCTGGGCTCGGTCTCCCGCTGTACGTGCCCCTTCTTGGGCTCAGTTTCCACTTCTGAAGTAGAATCTAGTACTGCCAGCAGGGCGTGTGACATGCCCAACACAGTGAGTATTCGTTGCTGTTATCACTGGGCGACAGGGCCAAAGGGAACCTTGCCTAGGTCTGGGGGATGGGGCGGAGATGGGACCTGCAAACAGCCTGGGGGTGGGGCCTGGGAGTGAAAGCGTTAAGCCGAGGCTCCGCCCCTTAAGAATTCAGGAGGGTCTTCTCTGACCCCAGCCGGTAGCCCCCTAAGAGCGACAGCCCTGGCAACCAATCGGTTGCGAAGACGGCTTCGGGCAGGGTTCCCATTGGCTTACTCCTTCTGGGTCGAGGAGCGTCCCTAGATCTAGTACCTGCTCTTCACCTGGCTCGGTCCGAACTTCTGGGAGCCCTGCAGGGTCGAATGGGAGACGGGTTCAGAGAGGCGCAGGCAGTTGTCGGCAGCCACACAGCACGTCCTCAGACTGACGCTTCTGACCTTTGTCCCGACCCCTCCGTCCCTGTTCAGTCTCACCATGGCTTTCCGGACACAGCTGATGTTGCTGCTTTGGAAGAATTTCATGTATCGCAAGAGACAGCCGGTACGCTACTGCCCCGAGGTGCGGAACAGGGCGGGCTGGGCAGGTGTCCCCCGTGGGCTCACAATCTCCCACCCATTCTTTGCTCAGATCCAGCTCCTGGTCGAGTTGCTGTGGCCCCTCTTCCTCTTCTTCATCCTGGTGGCTGTCCGCCACTCCCACCCCCCACTGGAGCACCACGAATGTGAGTCCCCGTGGCCAGACACTGTCTGGGGAGGAGCGATGGGCCACCCCATCCGCCCAGGGGCAGCCGCTGCAAGGATTGCAGCGGAGCTCTCTGTTGCTAGAGGTGTGCAGTGGCGGGGTGGTGCAGAGGTGGGCAGAGCTGGCATCTCCCCACAGGCCACTTCCCCAACAAGCCACTGCCGTCCGCGGGCACTGTGCCCTGGCTCCAGGGCCTCATCTGCAACGTGAACAACTCCTGCTTCCCGCAGCCAACGCCTGGTGAAAATCCCAGGCTCCTGAGCAACTTCAATGACTCCCTGTGAGCAAGAGGCATGGGGTGGGGCCCCCATGGGCTCAGTGCTCCAGGAGTGCCCCCCAAACCCCACCTCCTTCCCCTACTCTGTCCCCAGGGTCTCTCGGCTCCTGGCCGATGCACGCACTGTACTGGGGGGTCCCAGTGCCCAGAGGACACTGACTGGCCTGGGAAAGCTGATGCCCCTGCTGAGGGCAATGAGCAGCAGAGGTAGGGAGGGCCCCTGAGGGCTGAGCGCTGAGCCCCAGCCTGCCTGCCTGGCCCTGGTGGAGTGGGGTGTTTCAGGAGAGGCTTGCCAACCCTGTGCCTCTGTGTGTCCTTCCTCCAGCCTGGCCTCCACAGACTGACTGGCAGCAGGAGCGTCCTTCACTGGCCGCTGAGCTTCTGGGGATGCTGCTGCCGGAGGTGAGGCAGGGCTGGGTGGGAGCAGCGGCCTCTGGGGCATTGTTTCAGGGAGCCTCAGTGCTCACCATGCAGGGGCCTGATTCCAGCCTCCTGCCAGGGCTGCGCCTGGCCCCTGGAGCAGTCAGTGTCCCCTGTCCTGTCTAGCATGGTGGTGGAGACTCCAGGGTGCACTGAACAAGTCCTGGACTGTGGGAAGCCGCTCTGAATGACCACGCCTTCCAGTCCCGAAGCGTGGGGCTCTGACCAATCACTGCATGTCGTAGTGACTTGGGCGTGGTCCCAGCTCGGAGAGCAAGGCGTGGCTTCAGGTGGAGGTGTGCCCACTGGGGTTCTCCCTTGTAATCCTACCCCTTCTGCCTTTTCTGGACAGAACATTCTAAGAACAGCATCTTCCCAAATACAAGTCCACTCCTGAACGTGCTCTCCCCCTCTCTCAGCCTCTCCTGACTTTGTCTTGCTCCCCCCTTTTGGGAGGCTTGAGGCGGGGAGCTGGGGAAAGCCGTTCTGAAGCTTGGGCTCTGTACCTCTCAGAGCCTCAGTTCCCTGTTTGTAAAGTGCTGGTCTGGGCCTCTACAGACCTGATGGACGAAGAGAGGAGGCCATTGGTGTTCTTGCCGTCTCCTCCACAGGAATCCCTGGGGGGCGCCCTGGGTCATGTCCAGGAGTCCATGGACAGCTTTGTGGAAGCAGTCAAAGACCTGGCCCAGGAGGTGAGGCTCCACCCAGCCTTGACCCCAGCCGGGTTGGGGTGGTGATGGATGGCCTGGGCACATTTCTTGAGGGTTCAGGTGCTCCTGGCAGAGTCCCTGCTCTGGGTAAGGCCTGGAGATGGATGGTGCTGTGGGAGGATGGCCAGTGCTCTCTGTTGACCTTGCCTTAGCTCCTGGTGCTGCCCAGCCTGGTGGAGCTTCGGAGTCTGCTGCAGAGACCCCGAGGGACAGGTGGCCCCCTGGAGCTGGTGTCAGAAGCCCTCTGCAGTGCTAAGGGGCCTAGCAGCCCAGGGGGCCTCTCCCTCAACTGGTACGAGGCTGGCGACCTGAGGGAGCTGGTGGGGCAGGACCCAGCACCAAACCTGCCGGACAAAGGCCTGAGTAAGTGAATGGCCTGTTTCCCCACCTGGGAAGTGGGGCGGAGGGCAGAGGGCAGAGGGCAAGGCCTCACAGCACCCCCACCCCAGGCCCTGCCTGCTCTGAGCTGATGGGGGCTCTGGGAGACCACCCACTGTCCCGCCTGCTCTGGAGGCGCCTGAAACCGCTGATCCTGGGGAAACTGCTATTTGCACCTGACACGAATTTCACGCGGCAGCTCATGGCCCAGGTGAGGGCACTGTGCCAGGCGGGAGGGAAGTGGCCAGACACCACCCGGTATCTGGCCAGGTGTGTCACAGCCAGGCCAGAAGGTCTCGGAAGCTGCATTCTGAAGAAGTATGAGTTTGTTGGCCGTCAGAGACCAGCAGGTACAGGCTCAGAGGCACAGATGGAAGCAGGGCCCCGGGGCCAGGATTCAGCAGGGGTCCCCAGAGGGTGGCAAGTGGTGAGTGGGAAGGGCCAGGACGGGTCTTGTGCTGCCTCCCTGCAGGTCAACCGGACCTTCGAGGAGCTGGCTCTGCTGAGGGATATCCAGGAGGTCTGGGGGGTGCTGGGACCCCAACTCTTTGACTTCATGAACAACAGTGCCAATGTGGCTATTCTGCAGGTGGGCTAGGGTGAGGGTCCACGGTGTGGGGGTGCCATGCGGGGTCAGGGCATGGAGGTGGAAGTTGAAAGTTGTGGTGGGAGGGCAGATGGGCCCCCACAGACAGGAAGGGGTGCCTGATACAGACCTTTCCTCACCTGACACCCCCCAGAGGCTCCTTCAAAGGCCGGACAAATCGGGGTGGCAGCCAGGACCAGGAGGCCCAGACCCGACGGAGGCCCTGCAGTCCTTTCTGGACCCCAGCATGGGTGGCTACAGCTGGCGCGATGCCCACGCTGATGTGGGACATCTGATGGGCACACTAGGCCAAGTCATGGAAGTGAGCCATCTGCCTGGGGGTCTGAGTCATTGAGAGGAGGCAAGGCTAACCTGGGGATCCGAAGGTGGAGGCAAATCTTGCCCTGGGGGAGGTGGGATCTGTCCGGCAGAGGGCCTGGTCACAGATACCCTGGGCTTCACAGAGGTCTGAGGGGGAACGTAGTTGGAGGTCCTGGGGAGGAGTCTGCCTTGACCCCGATGGGGTCCTCCATACCCTGCTGGGCAGACCCCAGCTCCTGGGATTCATACCCCTAGTGTGTGTCCTTGGACAAGCTGGAGGCCTCGCCTTCGGAGGCAGCCCTGGTGTCGCGGGCCCTGCAGCTGCTGGCCGAGCACCGCCTCTGGGCCGGCATCGTCTTCCTGGAGCCTGAGGACCCGGCAGACTCCTCAAAGAAGCCAGCCCCAGACCTGGGCCCTGGCCACGGCCACGTGCGAATCAAGATCCGCATGGACATCGATGATGTTACCAGGACCAATAAGATCAGGGACAGGTGGGAGGGAGCAAGAGTTTGGTGGACCTTCAGCCTAGACAGAAGCTGGGCGCCTAGGCGCCTAGGCGCTGTGGGCGTGGCCTAGGCTGGGATGAGACAGAAGTAGGTCCGGGCTGAGGGCAGTGGTGGGCGTGGCTGGTGCGTAACTGAACCGCAAGGTGCAGATCAAGCTGAGAAAGACGGGTCCTTAGAGTTTCCAGCACTTCCCTACAGCTGACCGCCACTCCCCTCTCGCAGGTTTTGGGACCCTGGCCCGGCCGCGGACCCCCTGACTGACCTGCGCTATGTGTGGGGCGGCTTCGTGTATCTGCAGGACCTGCTGGAGCGCGCTGCTGTGCGCGTGCTCAGCGGCACGGACCCCCGCGCTGGCCTCTACCTGCAGCAGATGCCCTACCCGTGCTACGTGGACGACGTGTGAGCGCCGCGCCCCTCCGCACTTAATTCCTAGGCGCCAGTCCCGGGGGCGAGGCATCTTCGCCACGGCTGAGCCTTGGGTTCCCAGGCGAACGGTCCTGCCAGGTGGACACGGGAGCTCCGCAGGGTGTTCAGATCCACCACAGTGTCGCGTTCCTCAGGTTCCTGCGTGTGCTGAGCCGGTCGCTGCCGCTGTTCCTGACGCTGGCTTGGATCTACTCAGTGGCGCTGACCGTCAAGGCCGTGGTGCGGGAGAAGGAGACGCGGCTGCGCGACACCATGCGCGCAATGGGACTCAGCCGCGCGGTGCTCTGGCTCGGCTGGTTTCTCAGCTGCCTCGGGCCCTTCCTGTTCAGCGCTGCGCTGCTCGTTCTGGTGCTTAAGGTGAGCGCGCCCCCGCCTTCTGGGCCCAGGAGGGGCGCGTGCAAGGGTTATAAGCAGGAGGCAGGGCCAAATCCTGGACTCCTTTGCTTTCCACAGGTGGGGGACATCCTTCCCTACAGCCACCCGGCCGTGGTCTTCCTGTTCTTGGCAGCCTTCGCGGTAGCCACCGTGGTCCAGAGTTTTCTGCTGAGCATCTTCTTCTCGCGTGCCAACCTGGCGGCCGCCTGTGGAGGCCTCGCCTACTTCTCACTGTACCTGCCCTACGTGCTCTGTGTTGCCTGGAGGGACAGGCTGCCCACGGGTGGCCGCGTGGCCTTGGTGAGGGCCGGTCGGGCCTGGCGGGCACACCCAAGGACCAGGCCACCCTCTGACCCACCCACTCCCCTACAGAGCCTGCTGTCGCCAGTGGCCTTCGGCTTCGGGTGCGAGAGCCTGGCCCTGCTGGAGGAGCAGGGTGAGGGCGCACAGTGGCACAACTTGGGCCGTGGACCAGCGGCAGATGTCTTCAGCCTGGCGCAGGTCTCAGGCCTCCTGCTGCTGGACGCCACCCTCTATGGCTTCATCATCTGGTACCTGGAGGCTGTGTGCCCAGGTAGGCCATAGTGGGTGGGGCTTCAGACGGGCCCTAGTGCCCACGGGAGGTCTGGGTCATCTACCTGGAGACACCTAGTTAGGTCCGGAGTGGGGCAGTGTCTCCGGCTGCTGCCTGAGCACAAAAGACTGTCCCTTCGGGTGGTGCCTCCCTGCCATGAAGTACCTGGAGCCGTGCATCCGGTGGTGAGGGTGGTGTTTCCTGGCACTTTCGCACAGGTAGCTGCCTGTAAAGGCAGAGCCACCACCTGCCTGGATGTCTGGACTCCAGGTGTGTGGCTGGAAGTTGGCACACTCCACAGGGAGTTAGCACGACTTAGCCTCTCTCCCCCAGGCCAGTACGGGATCCCCGAACCGTGGAATTTTCCCTTTCGGAGGAGCTACTGGTGTGGGCCTGGACCCCCCAAGGGTCCCGACCCCATCCCTGCCCCGCAGGACCCAAGGGGTGAGGCCCTATAAGCCTTAACAGCTGCTTCCCGGTTTGGACTCCCCACTCCTCCCCATGAAAAGCCAGGTTCCCCCAGATCAGATCCTCCCCAGCCCCTGCACACAACTCAGGCCCCTCCTACCGTCCCTAGCCTCACAGTTCCCTGATTCCTCACCCTGCTGTTGGGGCCCCTAGGGCCCCACAGCTGACTGCCTCCCTCCTCAGGGCTGGTGGAGGAGGCGCCCCCGGGCCTGAGCCCTGGAGTCTCTGTTCGAGGGCTGGAGAAGCACTTTCCCGGCTGCCCACAGCCAGCCCTGCGTGGGCTCGACTTGGACTTCTACCAGGACCAGATCACTGCATTCCTGGGCCACAACGGGGCGGGCAAGACCACCACGCTGTGAGCAGCCTCCCTCCTCTTTCCCTGTCTGTCTGTCAGTGGGGAAGGCGTCTGGGGTCAGAGTTTTCTGCCAACATGGGGAGGGGGCGGTGCACAGGACCAGACCCCAGTTCCCTCCCCCAGGATGGGCCTGGGACAGGCGTCTTCTCAGCACAGTTCGCCTCCTCTGTCAAGTGCAGACATTGTGCCCCTTGGGTGAGCATAAGTAGGTGCTCTGTAAGTGCTTGCAGCCCCTCTCCTGGTGACAGGCTGCTCTCAGATTCCCGCCTCCCCCCAGGTCTATCCTGAGCGGCCTCTTCCCGCCCAGTGGTGGCTCAGCTTTTGTCCTGGGCCATGACGTCCAGTCCAGCATGGAGGCCATCCGGCCCCACCTGGGGGTCTGCCCGCAGTACAACGTGCTGTTTGACATGTATGTCCTGGAGTGCCTGTGGGTGGGCTGGGCCGGCTTCAGGACCTCCATGGTGGCCATCGCCCCCCTCGCCGCAGGCTGACTGTGGAGGAGCATCTGTGGTTCTACGGGCAGCTCAAGGGCTCGCGTGCCACAGTGGTGGGCTCTGAGCAGGAGCGTCTGCTGCAGGACGTGGGACTCGTACCCAAGCGGTGGACTCAGACACGCCACCTCTCTGGTGAGCCCAGACGGGGGAGGCCAGCTCCACAGGGTCAGGGTCTTGAGAAGCCCAGGGACGGATCTGGGGACCAGGAGGAGCCAGGCCTTGAGGTCTCCGTGGGTGGAGAGGACAGGCAGCCATACCCACCGCAGGGAGGGTCACGCCAGGATCCTCCAACCCACCAGGTGGGATGCAGCGGAAGCTGTCCGTGGCCATGGCCTTTGTGGGTCACACTCGGGTGGTCATCCTGGATGAGCCCACAGCTGGTGTTGATCCCACATCCCGCCGAGGCATCTGGGAGCTGCTGCTCAAGTACCGGGAAGGTGAGAGTGGGGGGTGGCTTGAGGTTCCCCTGGACCGTGCCTCAGGGCCCAGAACGTCTGACGTGGGAGTGCCGGGCCGGGTTTTGAGAGGTGAGAGGAGCTTGGAGCCGTGGGCAGGAGGTTACCAGCAGAGACCACAGCTAGAGCAACACCTGGGGCTGGGCCCTGTGTGCAGGTCGCACGCTGATCCTCTCTACCCACCACCTGGATGAGGCCGAGCTCCTGGGAGACCGGGTGGCCATGGTGGCAGGTGGCCGCCTGTGCTGCTGTGGGTCCCCACTCTTCCTGCGCCGTCACTTGGGCTCTGGCTACTACTTGACACTGGTGAAGAGTCCCCAGCCCCTGGCCAGTGCTGTGAAGGTGAGGACCAGAGCTAGGCCCTGCCCTGACCCCCCATGGGTCTGTCCAGCCTGATGGCCACATCTGTGGCTGCCCCTCTGTCTGCAGGATGAGGAGGACACCCACTTGAAGGACGGCAGGGGCTCTGGCCAGGGCAGCACTGCGGGTGAGTTGGGTGGGAGGCCCCCGGGCAGGGAGCGGGCAGCAGAGTCCTGTTCAGGGCAACAAGACTCCAGTGCCCCAACCTGGGCTGTGTCAGAAGGTGCCTGAACTTGGCTGAGCCAGCCACACTCTGGCCCTTACCTTTGACCTGTCCTGGGCTGAGCCGGACACAGGCCCACCTGACCAGGGACCCTGAGCCAGCCCTGCCCTCAAGTTCTTGGCCCTGAGCTCCGCCCCTAGGGACGGCCCCTCCCCAAGGAGACGGGTGGGAGAGGGGCTCCCGGGCCTCAGGGCCTAGATGCACCTCATTCACGCAGGTGCCCCTCAGCTCCTGGCCCTGGTGCGGCGCTGGGTGCCTGGGGCACGGCTGGTGGAAGAGCTGCCCCACGAGCTGGTGTTGGCCTTGCCCTACGTGGGTGCCCTGGATGGCGGCTTTGCCGGGCTCTTCCGGGAGCTGGATGAGCAGCTGGGGGCGCTGAGCCTCAGTGGCTATGGGATCTCAGACACCAGCCTCGAGGAGGTGCGGGCCAGTGGGAGTCCTGGGGCCCAGGAGGGCAGCCTGGGGGACGCAGAAGAGCTTGCTACGCGGGGGAGTGAGGAGGGGCGTTCCTGGGGGAGACCGCGCCAGGAGTGGGGGAGGCTCAGAAGCCCTTTGAGGTGGCAGGTCCCAGTGTTCAGGTCCCAACCCTGAGCCCCTGTGCTGTCTCCCCAGATCTTCCTGAAGGTGACAGAGGACTGTGCCTCGGACACAAACCCAGAAGGTGTGGCTGCAGCTTTGTGACCTTTACCCCCAACCTGGGTCCAGAGCAGGTTCTCATCTCAAGCCAAGCTGATGCCTGGCTGAGTCTACCCCAGTGCAGAGCCTGAGTCCTGACCTTTCCACCCATGACCCTTGACCCTGGCCCCAACAACACTAATACTACCCCTTCCCCGTTGGCCCTGCAGATGGCAGCCCTGGGCAGCATGCCTGTGTGCACCTGGCTGTCCCAGATGGGACCCTGGGGACCACGATCATGCCAGAGGAACCAGCCCTGGACAGTGGGGAGCTGGGTGAGTCCCTCACCCCATAATCCCCCAAGGTCCCCACCACCAGAGCACTGACCTTCCCATCCCCGACAGCTGGGTCGGCCCCAGAGACCCAGGCCTTGCAGAGTTCTGCGCCAGCCACTGCAGGACGGGTAGAGGGCTGGGCACTGACCCGTCAGCAGCTCCGAGCCCTACTTCTCAAGCGCTGTCTACTTGCCTGCCGTAGCCGCTGGGGCCTGTTTGCACAGGTGAGGGGGCCCTGGGACAAAGGAGGGTGCTGGAGAGTCCCTGGTGACTCCTCTGGCCATCCCCTCAGTGTTCGCTTCAATAGCTTCATCCTGTGCATATTTATTGAAGACACTAGGGAGCCCTGGGTGGTTCTAGAGCGGGAGCAGGGAAGGGTATGAGCAAGCCTGGAGGGTCGTGGAAGTGGCAGCTGATGGGATGCCCCTCCAGATTGTGCTGCCCGCCCTCTTTGTGGGCCTGGCCCTGCTGTTCAGCCTCATCGTGCCTCCTTTTGGGCACTACCCGGCTCTGCGGCTCAGTCCTGCCATGTACGGTGCCCAGGTGTCCTTTTTCAGGTGAGTGCAGAGGAGAGGGGCTGGTGGAGGGAGGGCTTGCCACCTGGGGACACAGCTCTGATCTGCACACACACAGTGAGGACACCCAGGGGGACCCCAAGTATGGCCACCTGCTCAAGGCGCTGCTGGGGCAGGCAGGACTGGAGGAGCCCCACCTGCAGAACACCTCCAACAGGTGAGGCCTGGCCTGGATCCCCTCTGGCCCCAGGTCCCCTCAGGGCTGTGGTGGGGAGTACCTCCTGCCTGGCCCCCCTCTGGCCCCAGGTCCCCTCAGGGCTGTGGTGGGGAGTACCCCCTGCCTGGACCCCCTCTGGCCCCAGGTCCCCTCGGGGCTGTGGTGGGGAGTACCCCCTGCCGTGGCACATGGGAGCTGGGAGCCACCGTGCTTCCAGAGAACAGGCAGTGGGTGCCCACAGCCCTGCACCCTGACCCACAGGCCGCCCGAGTGCCCAGGGGCCCTCTCCTGCCTGTTCTCAGTCCCTGAGGCCACTGCTGATGTGGCCAGGGTCATGGCCCGTGGCAACTGGACCCCAGAGTCTCCATCCCCAGCCTGCCAGTGCAGCCAGCCTGGTGCCCGCCGCCTGCTGCCCGACTGTCCGGCTGCAGCTGGTGGCCTCCCACCGCCCCAGGCAGTGGCCAGCTCTGGGGAGGTGGTCCAAAACTTGACGGGCCGGAATCTGTCCGACTTCCTGGTGAAGACCTACCCAAGCCTGGTGCGCCAGGGGTAAGCACCACATGGCACCCGGCCTGCTGCAGCTGGGCCTCGGGCCGGGTGGGCCTGGGCAGGGGTGTTGGGGCAGGTCCAGATGCCCAGCCTGACCCTGCGCCTCTATCACCCCTCCCTGTCTGTGTCCTCCACAGCCTCAATACTAAGAAGTGGGTGGATGAGGTCAGGTAAGGAGGGACCTGGGGTTGCTGGCCCCACTGCGCACCCCCCTGGCCCTCAGCTCTTCTTTCTGTGCCCCCCAGGTATGGGGGCTTCTCACTGGGGGGCCGAGACCCAGACCTGCCTTCAGGGACGGAAGTGGCCCATTCTGTGGAGCAGCTGAGGGCCCTGCTGAGTCCCCGGCCAGGCGGGGCCCTGGACCATGTCCTGCACAACCTCTCAGCGTGGGCTCACAGCCTGGATGCTCACCACAGCCTCAAGGTGAGAACCCAGGGTGGCGGCTGGATGGCCCTGAGGGTCCAGCCTTGGCCACCCTGACCCTGTGGCCTCCACAGATCTGGTTCAACAACAAGGGCTGGCACTCCATGGTGGCCTTTGTCAACCGAGCCAACAATGCACTCCTGCAGGCCCACCTGCCCCGGGGCACCGCCCACCAGGCCTATAGCATCACTACGTTCAACCACCCCCTGAACCTGACCAAGGAGCAGCTGTCCGAGGCTGCCCTGTGAGTCCGCACCCGCCCACCTCCGTGGCTCTGAGGTGCAGGCCAGCGTGGCCGCAGCGTGGCATCCAGGGCCGCGACCTGCTCCGAGGCCGCATACCGGCCACCTCCAGCCCCCGCGCTCCAGCCCCCCCAGACTCCACGTGTCCCTGTCCCGCCCGTTGTCCTCCCGGGCAACGTCTCCTGCCAAGCAGCTCCACCACCCCTCCCCACGTGGCTCAGGCCCTCTCCGCCACCCACGGTGGCCCAGGAGCCTCGTCCCTGCGGGGCACGCGTGGCCAGGCCCTGAGCAGCCTCGTGCCCTCACCCCCAGGATGGCCTCGTCCGTGGACGTGCTCGTCTCCATCTGTGTGGTCTTCGCCATGTCCTTCGTCCCGGCCAGCTTCACCCTCGTCCTCATTGAGGAGCGCGTCACGCGAGCCAAACACCTGCAGCTCGTCGGGGGTCTGCCCCCCGCCCTCTACTGGCTGGGCAACTTTGTCTGGGACATGGTGCGGGGGCTGCCCAGGAGTGGGGGGCTCGCTGCCCTTTGGCCCTTCTGGGCTGGGACTTGTCACGCGTGGGTGAGGTCTTGGGGACCGTGGGACACATCGTGTTCTCCTGTCCAAAAAGTAGGAAGCAGAGGGGTCACAGGGCTGAGGGTGGCTGTCCTGCCCTGGTGGCTGAGGAGGGCGGCGTCCATCTCTGTGCAGTGTAACTACTTGGTGGCTGTGTGCATCGTGGTGCTCATCTTCCTGGTCTTCCAGCACAAGGCGTATGTGGCCCCTGCCAACCTGCCTGCCCTCCTGCTGCTGCTGCTACTGTATGGGTGAGGTCCCCGTCCCTCAGGCTCCTTCTTATGCCCTCACCCCTGCACCGAGGGAGACGGGACCCTGCAGCAGCTCTTGAGGGCCGAGGCAGAGCTTGGTGGGAACCTGGGAGCCTTCCAGTCAGTCATCTCCACCGTGGCCTTAAAAGCTCAGTCCGCCCGGATCTGCATGATCAGAGGCCCGCTGGGAGGCCTGCTCCTCCCAGGGATGCCCAGTGAGGTCCTGTCGCCCTGCAGCTGGTCAATCACGCCACTCATGTACCCGGCCTCCTTCTTCTTCTCCGTGCCCAGCACGGCTTACGTCGTGCTCACCTGCATCAACCTCTTTGTGGGCATCAACGGCAGCATGGCTACCTTTGTGCTGGAGCTCTTCTCGGATCAGGTTGGGCTCTGCAGGGTGGGGCTGGGGCTGGGCTGCAGTGTGGCCTCAGCTCCCGACGCGACTGCCTCTTCCTGCCCCCAAGCAGAAGCTGAAGGAGGTGAGCCGCATCCTGAAACGCATCTTCCTGGTCTTCCCCCACTTCTGCCTGGGCCGGGGGCTCATCGATCTGGTGCGGAACCAGGCCACGGCTGACGCTTTTGAGCGCCTGGGTGAGAACTTCCTGCCCTGTGAGACTGGTCAGCGCCCTCAAAAGTGCCATCCTAGAGTCAGTTACACAGAGTGGAGACCAACGGCCTCCAGGGAGAGACACCCTAGGTGGCCTCAAGGTTGGGCCCAGTCAGAGGTGTAGAAAAGAAGTCGTAAAAGTTGATTTTATCTTGGGGCACATCACTAGAAATCTAATGACCTAAATAAGGGGGGGGGGTGGCCGACCTGTATTTTCTATGCCCATGAGTCCCCCAGGTCTTCTTTGACTTTTACCTTGAGAATCCAGGTGAGCCGGATGGGGAGGACACAACTCCCTGGGACAGAGTCCTCCCTTCCTCTCCCCACAGGAGACGGGCAATTCCAGTCGCCCCTGCGCTGGGAGGTGGTGGGCAAGAACCTGCTGGCCATGTCTGTGCAGGGGCCCCTCTTCCTCCTGCTCACGCTCCTGCTGCAGCACCTCGGCCGCCTCCTGCCACAGTCAGTGGGGAGCAGGGTGGGGTGGCAGGGCCAGGGACCTGCCTGGGACCCACGCGTGTCTCTGTCTTCAGACCCCAGCTGAGGACACGGCCGCCCCTGGGAGAGGAGGATGAGGATGTGGCCCACGAGCGGCAGCGGGTGGCCAGAGGGGCCACCGAGGGGGATGTGTTGGTTCTCAGGGACCTGACCAAGGTAGGTGTGGCCATAGAGAGCCGGGCGGGGGCTCCCACTGGCCACCCCCCTTTCTCAGGGACCTGCCTCCTCCTAGGTGTACCATGGGCAGAGGATGCCAGCTGTCCACCGCCTGTGCCTGGGGATCCCCCCAGGTGAGGTGAGTCCCCGTGAAGGACCTGGTGCTGGGGTGGTGGGAGGCTGCACATCACTGCAGGGCTGCTGCCCACCACCGCTTACTGCGCACTTACTGGGTGCCAGGATTTGAACTCCTGTTTTGAGCCAACATATCCTCATTAATTAAGCACCTGCTGCATGCTTACATTTATGAAGCATCGCTGTGCTCACCCCGTGCCAGCAAACATTTGGAAGTCTGTTGTGCCCACACTTGTGTATGGGCTTTGTGGGATACCTACCCTAGTCGGTAAACAGAAGGCCCAAACATTCCCCGCTGAAGAACAGTGTGGTGCCTCTCCACTACCCCAGGGTCTGTCCCAGGCTCCACCTCGCCCACAGCCGCCCACGCCAGAACTCAAGGCTGCCACCAGGCACCAAAAACACAAGGACAGGGCTGGTCCCCCTGAGCCATTAGGGCTGCTGCCAGGGGAACCCGAGGTGGGGGTCAGGGCTGGGCCTCCCCAGCACCATCTCCGGCATCCCGCAGTGTTTCGGACTGCTCGGTGTGAATGGAGCCGGGAAAACCACCACGTTCCGCATGCTGACCGGGGACACACTGCCCAGCATGGGCGAGGCTGTGCTGGCAGGTCACAGGTAGGGGGCTCCAGGTAGGGGGCTCCAGGTGGGGGCAGTGTGGACCTCCCCCACGACCAGCTATGCTCCTGGTCCTCCCACACCATGCTCATGGAGGAGGCCCTGAGACCCTCCTGTCCCTTACCAGAGTAGTCCTGGGTGGTGGCCCTGAGACCCCTGTGTGTGCCTCCAGTGTGACCAGTAACTAGCCAGTTCTGCGCCCTCTACTCCCACCTGCAGCGTGGCCCAGGAACCAGCCGCCGCGCACTGCCACATGGGCTACTGCCCGCAGTCAGACGCCATCTTCGAGCTGCTGACTGGCCGCGAACACCTAGAGCTGTTTGCACGCCTGCGAGGCGTCCCTGAGGCCCTGGTGGCAGGGGTGAGCTCCGCCCCCCTCCTCGGTTCCCCCCCAGCACCCCACCCCAGCTCTCGTGCTCTTGACTCCGCCCCACCCTGCTCCCCGCCCTCAGGTGCTCAGCCTTGGTCCTTCAGCATTCGGTCAGGATCAGAGGGCCCACCCCACCCCCGCACGGTGCTCCCAGCTGCTGTGCTCACCTGGCCCAGGCCCCTTCCCGCCTTTGCCTGGTGTTCTCCCTCCTTGACGCCTCCGGCTGGGACCCCGGCCTAGGTCTTCTCGCCTTTCGCCTAAGGTCCCCTTCTTGTGTCTCGGTCCACTCCCAGGTTTCACCCATCCCTGCTCTTTTCTCCTGGCCCCATCCCACGTCCACTGTACCCCCCCCCCCCCGACCGCTGGCCCTGCTCCACCATCACTGTGCCCTGCCCTATGTCCACTTGGTCCCCATCCCAGCCTCCTCTGACCCTGCCCCATGCTCACCCACTGTGGCCCCACCCCACCACCACTGGTACCACCCAGCTCGCCTGGTCCCCCAACGTGTCCCTCTTGCCGGCCTCCGTAGACTGCCAGTTGGGGCCTGGCGCGCCTGGGGCTCCCGCGATACGCCGACAGACTCGCGGGCACCTACAGTGGGGGCAACAAACGCAAGCTGGCCACAGCCGTGGCGCTCGTTGGGGATCCCGCTGTGGTCTTCCTGGTACGTGGGGCGGGATCTGGCGTGGGGCCGGGCTGGGACCCCCGGCAGGACCAGGCTTAGGGCCTTTCCTCCGTCCCAGGATGAGCCCACCACAGGCATGGACCCCGGCGCGCGGCGCTTCCTCTGGAACAGCCTTCTGGCCGTGGTGCGCCAGGGCCGCTCCGTGGTGCTCACCTCGCACAGGTGACTGGCCCAGGCTCCAGGTGGAGGAGGTGCCTCCGAAGGCTGTCCAGAGCACAGGGTCATAGCGGATGGGAAGGTCCTGACCCTAGCGGGGGGACAGGGGGAGGGAAGGAAGATGGCGGGCCCAGGTGTAAGGACACACGGTGGTGGTACCCAGCCCCAGGAACCAGGCAGTTTGGGCCCAGCGAAAATGTCCAGAAAAGGGTGGAGGGGAGGGCCCTGGCCAGTGTAGCGCAGCGCGGGTCGGCGCTCACGAACCGGCCGCCAACAGCATGGAGGAGTGCGAGGCGCTCTGCACGCGCCTGGCCATCATGGTGAACGGGCGGTTCCGCTGCCTGGGCAGCACGCAGCACCTCAAGCGCAGGTGAGCGAGAGGCCTCTGGGCAGGTGGGCGGACAGGAAGGTGGGATGAGTGTTCAGACCTGGAGCCCAGCGGCTAAAGCCGTAGAGTGGCCAGGATTACAGACAGCAGGAGGGACGAGGAAGGGGGCCAGGCGGGGTTTGCTGAGGGCCGCAGTACTGGGGCGAGGGGACACTTGATCCGATTGATGAGCGCGAGGTTGCGGGTGGGTTTAGAAGGACTAAGGAGCCAGCAGAGGCAAGTCAGAGCGCGGCGGGTGGTGGGCCGCTGGCGGCGGGTGGGCGTGGCCGTGGCGCGTGGGAGGAGCTGCGGGTGCCCGGAAGCGAGGTCTGGAGGGTTGGGGGGGGCTGCAGGGGCGGGGCGAGGAGCACGAGTGCGGGCGGGGCGCCGCGCAGGGAGCGGATGTGTGTCAGGTGCGGCCAGGCAGAAGAGGCGAGGCTGGAGGCTAGCCGGTGTGGGCGGGGTCGTGCGCTGGGCTGGGCAGGGCGGGGGCCTGTCTGGTAGCCTTGTCCCCACCCACTCCAGATTCGGTGCTGGCCACACACTGACCCTGAGGGTGCCCGTGGACCGGCACGAGGGAGCGATAGCCTTTGTGGTGGCGGCATTCCCGGGGGCCGAGCTGCGAGAAGCGCATGGGGGTCGCCTACGCTTCCAGCTGCCACAGGGAGAGCGCGGCGCCCTGGCACACATTTTTGGAGAGCTGGCAGCCCATGGTTCAGACCATGGCATGGAGGACTTCTCTGTGAGCCAGACCACACTGGAGGAGGTGACCACAGTGTCGGGCTGGGACTGGGGAGGGGCTGGGGCCAGGGTCCTGGGCTGACAGCCCCTCCTGTCCATCCTGTCCTCTCTGGACCACCCACCTGCCAGGTCTTCCTGCACTTCTCCGAGGACCAGGGGAAGGAGGAGGAAGACCAGGAAGGAGTGGAGGCGGAGCCTGCAGCAGGCTCTGAGCATCCCAAAGGCCTTGGCCAGGCCACGACAGACACCCTAGTGATGGAGACCATGCTCTGAGCCTGCCTCCCCTTGGGGCAGGAGAGCCCCAGGAGCCAACATCAGCCCCCAGAGCACCCACTACCCTGGAGCAAGTAAAGAGAAGACTGGGGCTGAGGCTGTGGCTCAGTGGTAGAGTGCTTGCCCAGCCTGTGTGAGGCACTGGGTTCAATTCTCAGCACCACATATAAGTAAATGAATAGAATAAAGGTCCATACATCTAAAAACATATTTAAAAAAAAGAGAGAGAGAAGACTGGAGAGAAGATGTGAACCTCTGTGTCTGTATGGCAGACTACACATACACCCTGGTCACGCAGTGTGAGTGGGGAGTGTGTGTGTTTGTGATCACAGGAGATTTGTGGGGCATGTGTGAGCACATTTACACGCTTGAACCCACTCAGTGCTGGTGATCCTGGGGATGAAGCATGCAGAATGGGCTTTCTAGAAGTCTGGCCGCAGGTACCAGGCTGCCCACATGGGTCTAGCACCTAAGGGCAACTGACCATGAAGTGGGTATGAGGCCAGAGCTTGGGAATATCCTAGGCAGCTTAGAGGAGGCTGGAGTACCCCCCTTTGCTACCCAAAGCCTACATAACTAGTGGACCAGTTCTTCCAGACCCCAGCCAGCAGAACAGTGAGTGGTGGGCAGAAAGTCCTCAACGGGCTGCTTGACTGGGCTTGCAGCTGGACCCAGGGCCTGGAGAGCTAGACCTGGCTCCAGGGGTTGTGGCCTTTCTGGCCTGTGCGCCCAAGAGCCACCTCTCCCACCCGAGGTCAGTGAGAGTGAGGGGTGCAGAGGGCAAAGGGGTCGGGCTTTTAGATTACCAGGAGAATTCAGAGAGGGGAGCTGACGGGGGAGGAGAAAGACCTCAGACTGGGGGGCCTGCTGGGGAGAAGATGGGTGCACCCTGTGGACACTGGTCCAAGCTGTTGCCGGCTCTCTGTGGGTGCACACCCCACCCTGCGTATCCAGTGGCACCCTGGGTGTTCTGATAGACCAGCTGTGGGCTCGGGACCTGGAGAGCAGGAATGGGAGACAGGGGGGAGCTGAGCTGAGGCCAGTGACCAGAAAAGTGGGGGAGGGGTGTACCTGCAGCTGGAGGGGGTGCCTCTGTCGCCTCCGGGCCTGAGGCTCCAGCCCTCTGCCTCATCTGAGTGCTCATGAAAATCCGTACCCCAGCTATCCCGCGCACGGGGGTCTGTGCGCTCCTACTGGCAGCTGGGTGGGTGTGTTTGAGTTGAAGGTCAGCATCCCTGTGGTCGTCGCTGAGTGCCTTGCTGTGTACACTTGAGATGCCGTGCTGTGTACACTGAGAGCGCATCACCACCCGCGGGGTGTGGACTTCGCGGCTCCTGAAAGAGGAAGCCGGGGCGGGGCGGGGCGGCCTGCGACCTCTGATCGCGCCCACTCTGCCGTCTGGCAGGCTGAGGCTCGCACTGTGGGGCGGGTCTGCGGTGCCGCCTTGGAGGCCTTTCCTGTACCGGCGACCGTGCGCCAATGAGGGCCCGGCCTGTCACGTGGGCCTGACAGCTGGGGAGGGGGTGGCCCGTGGCAATGTGGTCTCCAGGCAGCCAGCGCTAGGAGCTGCATTTCCAAGACCCCCCAGCGTGCCGACCTGCCAGCTCCCCGGGTCACCCCTCTGACCCCACCATGTTCTCCAGGAAGAAACGGGAGCTAATGAAAACCCCTTCCATCTCCAAAAAGAACCGGGCGGGAAGCCCCAGCCCGCAGCCCTCAGGGGTGAGTCCTGGCAGAGCGGGTGGGGAACTGGGGCAACACCCGCAGGAGGCACAGGGGCGCGTCCGCGGCTTGAGGTACAGCACGAGCCACACCATGCTGGGCCGGCGATGGGGCACCCACGCCAGCTACAGTCCCCACCAGGCTGGATGGCAGAGGTCACCACGAACAGACCAGGACCTGGGTATTCGGCTCATGGTAGGGGGCCTCAGGGCTAGTTGGTAGGGACAGTGCCAGAGTGGGAGTGGGTCTGGAGCTCTGCAGGAGGGGGGCTCAGGTAACTTGGGGGCTCCAGGAGCTATTGAAGGAGGGGAGGGCTGCAGCCCCAGTTTGGGTTGCATGTTTACAGCAGGTCATCTTATGGATCTGTGTGGCACAGTGGTCTGGGAGAGGGAGTGTCCCCAGGGGCTGAGGGCGTCTCCAAGTTTAGGAGTTTGGGGGCATCTGTCTATAAGGCCTGGGGTGTCCCTAGGACTCAGAGGTCTACCAGAGCCTTGGGGTACAGGAACTGTCGAAGGAGCCTTTTCTGAAGAGGACACATCCGCAGGAGCCGGGGGTCTACTCAGGCTGAGGGCTGTCTCTGGCGCTCCCTACCCCCACCAGGAAGTGGGGTTCCCCTCCCCCAAGTGCCTCTGCGCACTCCACCCCTGGCTGTGGTTTGGGCAGGGACCGTTGTTTGTGAAAAGCTCCAGGGAAGAGGATGTTGGGTAACAGGTGCCATGGGGGGGGGGACACAGGTCCCAATCTCAGCCCCCTGACCTCTGGCCTTTGACTCCCATGGAACCAGGCTGAAGATTCTCCAGAGTCACACTTCATTTCTGGGGAAACCGAGGCAGTGTCAAAGCTGAAGCATCCCCTTTCCCTCTTTCCCACCCTCCTAGGAGCTTCCCAAGAAAGACGGAGTGGATGTGGTGTTCCCTGGACCCAGCCTGGAGCCCCCAGCTGTGTCCTCAGGTGCCAAGGCCACAGGCACACTCAAGCGGCCCACCAGCCTGAGCCGCCACGCCAGTGCTGCTGGCTTCCCGCTCTCCGGTGCTGCCTCCTGGACACTAGGCCGGGGCTACCGAAGCCCTCTGACTGCCTCCAGCCCTGCCGAGCTGCCCACCGAGGGGCCTGGCCCTGATGCAGTGGAGGACATCTCAAACCTGCTGGCCGATGTGGCCCGCTTCGCAGAGGGCCTTGAAAAACTGAAGGAGTGTGTCGTGCATGACGGTGAGAGTCCGCCGAGACAGGGAGGTCAGGGTGGAAGGCTGAGTGGACGTAGGCATGGTCAAAAAAGAAAGCAGGGAGGCACTTGGGGAAGGTCCAAACGGGTTAGCAGAGAGTCTGCCTGGAGGAGGCCATGAGAACCAGATGCAGAGGGATGTGAAGGGGTTTGGTGACAAGGAGGAGGGGAAAGCATTTCAGTGGAGGGACCGTCCCGTGCACAGGCTCAGACCTGGAAACAGAGAACAAAGGCGAAGGTGTGGAGGGCCGTGGTGTGCCCACCGTGAGAACGAGGCTGTGGCATGGGTCTGAGGGCCCTGGACATAACCCTGGGGCTACAGGGTGCCATAGAGGGTGTTCCTGCA
The DNA here is from genome assembly GCF_021218885.2 of Marmota monax. Taxonomy (NCBI): domain Eukaryota; kingdom Metazoa; phylum Chordata; class Mammalia; order Rodentia; family Sciuridae; genus Marmota; species Marmota monax. Next base: position 6,329,855 of record NW_026692494.1, on the reverse strand, counting down.
GAGGAGGGGCGGGTTCATCTGCTTTCTGGAGGCTGTGGGCTGAAGGTGGGCTGCGGTCTGGGTGGAGAGGCTGTGGGGCCCATGAAGGTAGCAGGAGGTGCTGGGGGTGAGGCCTGCGCGATAGCAGTTCCGTTTTCTCCACGCGGCTGCTGACAGTCCTGCTTCCTGCCGAGTTATTTTCATCTGCTTCCTGTTTGTCCCTGGCAGCTCAGGCGGGCACTTCGACGGGGGCGGGCACAGCACCTCCTGAACCATCTTCAGCCCCACACTAAACCGCAGTGCCAGGGCCGTTGGAGCGCCCTGACCTGCTCCCCTAAGCAGCCCATCCACAGATGAGGAAACCGAGGTTCCAGCAGGCTGGACCTCAGCTTCGCGGCTTTGGCTTTCTGGGGGATAACAGGGGCTCTGTGGCCTAGGCCCTGCTGAGAGAGGGGGGAGCCCAGGGGTTATCTGGTCCCAGGGGCGGAGGCCCGAGCCAGTTTCCTGGGGAAACCCTAATCTCGGTTCCTTCCGATCCTGGCGCTTCCTTGGAGGTCCGGCGTGGGCTGGGCGCAGCCCGGGGACATCTTGCAGACTCACAGCCCTGCGTCCCAGGGACGCCCTGCGCAGGGAAGAACCTGGCACAAGCAGGATGGGGGTTGGAGTCCTGGAGCCGCCCCTGCCGGCCGGAGACTCTGGGCTAGCCACTGCCCTGTCTACAGCGCGGGCGCTGGTTCTGTAAAATGGGGCCAGGACTCAGGCGCCGTGGGATTAGTGCGAAGGTCACCAGAATAGTTTATGCACATCGAGACATCCTCGCGCCTTGGATTTCTTCTCCGGGCCTTGGTTTCCCCACCGGTCCTGGACTGCCCTTCTTGGAGCCGCACAGCCTTGGATCCCTCCAGCACTACGTGCAGCCGGGAGCCAAGGACCCGAACAAAGGGCAGCTGGACGCAGGGGCGGGGTTCTCCTCTGCGGGGCGGGGTTTCCATACTGGCCAAAGCCGGTTTGGCCACTGGCCAGCCACAGAGACCCCCACCAGTCAGGCACCTGCTCCCAGGCGCATGCTCGCTGTCTGGGTTCCGCCACGCGAGGTGCATCTGCCAGACGGTGGGTGCACCCAGCGTGGGAGGATGCCCCGTGCACTGCCTGGTGGGGCCCGGAGGTGAGGGGCAGTGCCGGGTGCAAGGTGCCCCTGCCCCACCCCGCCCCGCAGTGGCGCTCCGGGCACTGGGGCACTGGGCTGGCCGCCGGGGACGCACAGCTGCCGAACACTTGCCTTGGCCTCGTCAACCTTGCATCTCCGCACTTGGCAGGTGGCCCTCCTGTAGCCCACGTCTCGGGTGGAGGGGTGCTGTGGGAATCTAGGTGGCCCAGGCCCTTAGGGGCAGGCCGGGGAAGGAGTGTGGTGGAGGGCAGGGGCATGACCTTCCCAGCGGGCTTCCCGAGATTCCTGAAATCCCCTCTGGGGGTCTGGGGGTCTTTGTGCTGAGAAGGGACGGGCAGTGATGCTCAGGCTTCACTTGGCTTTTGGGGCACCCTCCAGCTGTCCTCTCCCGGATCTCACCGCCCCATCATTCTTGACCTTCCAGAATCCCCGTGACTCTCTCCGCTAGCTCACCCACACTCTTTCTGTTTGGTTTCTTTTGCTGGGAGAGGGTGCTGGGGCTGGAACCCAAGTCCTCGTTGGCAGGTCGACAAGAGGTCCACCAGTGGCCCACATTCCCCAGCTCCCCATTTTATAAAAATCTTCTGATTCAGAGCGTTTGAGGGGGCATTGAAGTCCTATCCCAACAAACCACGACTAGTTCCCAGCCCTTGGCTCCTGGTGGCCCAGGAAGTAAAGCCAGACAGGTGCTTCCCTGCCGTTCCCGCCCTCAGAGCCGGTGAAGTGGAAGTGTCCCTGGGCCTCGGCTCCCTCATGTGCAGAGAGGAGGTGCCCTCTGCAGTAGCTGCCAGGATTGCGCCGTGGGAGGTGAGGGGTGGCCTGCCCTGTGCTCAGGTGGGCAGAAGGGCAGGCAGGAACCAGGGGGCTGCGTGGAGGAGGAGGGCCAGGACTTGGCCTTGGACAGCAGCAGTTTGTTTTCTGGAGGGTCAGAAGGAGTTCTGAGTGGAAGGGACTGTCTAGGCCAAGGAGCAGTCTGTGCAGACCTGACCAGGAGCCCAGAGAGGGTCAGTCCTCCCCTGGGTCTCATGGCTGCCCTCTCCCACCTCTGCCTCAGTGTGCTCACCTGGGGACAGGAGCTGTGAGGACACAGCAGACCCCCTGGGACTGGCCCCTTCTTTCCTGCTCACACCCACTCTGACCAGCAGATCTCCTCGAGGCCCGCCGGCCACTGGCCCATGAGTGCCTGGGTGAGGCCCTGCGTGTGATGCGCCAGGTCATCTCCAAGTGCCCACTGCTGAACACCGTGGAGACACTCACTGCTGCTGGCACCCTCATTGCCAAGGTCAAAGGTCAGCAGATGGGCAGGGGGCAGCCAGGCCCGTCTGCCAGGCAGGACTTCCTGGAGGGGGCGCTCTCTGAAGTGGGTTTTGAAGGATGCACAGGCGTTCGGCAGGCACAGCTGCTCCCTGATGCTTGGGTGAGGGCTCTGTCAGTGAGCTAAGGGATGATGGCCTTTCAGAGTGTCCTCTGCTTCCCAGCCTTCCATTATGAGTCCAACAATGAGTCGGACAAGAGGGAGTTCGAGAAGGCCCTGGAGACCATGGCTGTGTCCTTCAGCAGCACGTGAGCTCGCACGGGAGCCCCTGGGGCGGGCTGAGGGACATGGTGCCATGTGCCTCTGGTGCTGACCCTCTGGCCCTGCAGTGTGTCCGAGTTCCTCATGGGCGAAGTGGACAGCAGCACGCTCCTGGCAGTGCCCCCTGGGGACCCTAGCCAGGTGAGCAGCGGGGGTGGGGTGGGTCTGCATCCACCTGTGGGTCTGCTCCCCCCTCAGGCAGGTGGTGGCCACCTCCTGCAGGGCAGGATCCCCAGGGCTGGTCTCACTTGCGTCTCCCTCTGTGCAGTCCATGGAGAACCTGTACGGACAGGGCAGTGAGGGCCCCCTGCCCAGCACTGAGGACTGTGAGGAAGGTAAGTGTCCCAGAGCCCCAGGGGCAGGTGCCTGCGTGGGCTGGGCACCAGAGGCCTGCACTGAGCTGGGCGGGGAGGGCAGGGTGGCCAGATGGCTGAGCAGGTGCCCCACAGGCTGCCCACCCCCGGAGGAAGTGGACGTGCTACTGCAGCGCTGTGAGGGTGGTGTGGACGCCGCACTGCAGTATGCCAAGAACATGGCCAAGTACATGAAGGACCTCATTGGCTACCTGGAGAAGCGGACTGCTCTGGGTGAGGGTGAGGGTGGGCCCTGTGGGGTCTGGCCAGAGGGTCCCAGGGAGTCGGTGCACCTTGCGCCTGTCTAACACTTGGCACCTCACACCCTGCAGAGATGGAGTTTGCCAAAGGCCTACAGAAGATCGTCCACAACTGCAGACAGAGTGTCATGCACGAGGTGGGCCCCGCGGGCTGGGACAGGGCCTCCCTTCCGTACTACAGGAGCGGGCTGTGGCTGCAGGGACTATGAGAGGTGACAGGGCTCCAGAGCTGGGGCTGCTGCTGGGGCCATCCCTCCCCACCTCAATGACTGGCCCCACCCCCACAGCCCCACATGCCCCTCCTGTCCATCTACTCGCTGGCCCTGGAGCAGGACCTGGACTTTGGCCACGGCATGGTGCAGGCGGTGGGCACGCTACAGACCCAGACCTTCATGCAGGTGGGCTGGGCCTCCAGGGTAGGCTGGTGGGGGTGTGGCCAGGGCCCCCACTGATGGACCCTCTCTCCCCAGCCCCTGACCCTGCGGCGGCTGGAGCATGAGCGACGCAGGAAGGAGATCAAGGAATCCTGGCACCGGGCACAGAGGAAGCTGGTAGGGGTAGCAGGCGTGTGACTTCGCGTTCCTGCCACTCGGAGGCCTGTGCTAGCACTGCGCATGTGCCCCTGCGCCTTTTTGCGCATGCGAGGAACGCAGCCGCAGCACCATCTGGCCCCGGTTGCGTTCCCAGGACTCAGGCCCTCTGCTCCCCGGTTCCCACTGCGGGTGGTTCAGAAATGGGGAGAAGCGGTGTTTCCTCAGGCTGCAGAGAGCTAGTCCCCACGAGAGGAGGACACTGAGGCCCAGTCACTCTAGTCCGGTGTTTGCTCCCCAGTTCCCTTTCGGGTGGCTTCAGCAGCACCGTGGACTATTGTTCGCCTTTTTAGCTGAGTTAGCAGCGCGTGGGGTGAGAAGCCCCTTCCTGGATGCTTCCAGCATATACCAGCCAACTCCAGCAGATCCGCAGCTCCTGGGTGACCATTTTGGCACTTGTCTCTACACTGACCCCTGCACCGAGAAGTTCACCCCATAGGGTCCACACAATGCAGCCTCGTTCCTTTGCAGCAGCTCAGCACTCAGCTGAGGCTTCTGTGGCTCAGTATGTGGATGGGCAGTTGCTTTAACAAGCATCACAGCTAAGACAAGCCTGTGCTCCCACCTCCAGAGTTTGTGAGGGTTTATCTCAGATCAGTGCTCCAAAACAAATGTCATGGTTGAGACAGGTACATTGATGGCTTTGCTGCTACACCATGGCCATGCTTTTCAGCTTTGTGAAACCTCGGGTTATATCCCTTCCCTTAGTGTGGCTCAGACAGTGCCTTTTTCTTCTTATTATTATTATTTTGTATTGGTTTGATAGAGCTCTTCACATATTGGAGAACTCCGATCCCAACACTGTGACTTACAGACTCCTCCTACCTACTTGCTCCTTTGACCTTTCCCCCGCCTCTCCTAGTGCTGGGATTGAACCCAGGGGCACCAGTGAACTACGTCCCCAGCCCTATTTATTTAAGATTAACTGAGGACTGAAAGGATTCCTAAGATTTAAACTGATTTAGTCATGTAAATTCAAAGCCACCAGTTAGGAAGATGAATCAGTTCTCTGAAGCTTCAAAACGAAGCATGTTCTCCTCCTAGCCTGATGCCCGTGGTCCTGGACATTTTTATTTTCTAAATAGAGCAGATTCTTCTCTCATACGAGCTGACCTTCCTGTGTCCTTTTCCTGGTACTTCTCCTCAGCCCTTTTTGATTTCTGGTTTTTCAGACAGGATCTCACTGAGTTGCTGAGGCTGGCCTTTAACTTGTGTCTCCTGCCTCGGCTTCCCGAGTCGCTGGGGTTGTAAGTGTGGCTGACACATTCCGCTTGACTTTGTTTCTTCTTTCAATCCTTTTATTCGTTGCTGTTTCGGTACTGGGGATGGAACCCAAGACCTCACATGAGCTAGGCATGCGCTGTCCACCTAGCGAGCCGTGCCCCCAGGCCCTCGTGTTTCTTTATTTGATCTGCCCTGCTTGTTTTGCAGGAAGAAGCCCTGGTGGTAGTTGACTGCAGTAGTCTGTGTGTTTTGTCAGATTGAACCAGGAGTGCTGTGCCACTGAGCCACATCCCCAGCCCTATTTTATATCTTATTTAGAGACAGGGTCTCTCTGAGTTGCTTAGTGCCTCAGTAAGTTGCTGAGGCTGGCTTTGAACTTGCAATCCTCCTGCCTCAGCCTCCCCAGCCGCTGGGATTACAGGTGTGCACCACTGAAGCCCGGCTTCATCTTATTTTGAGACAGGGTCTCAGTAAGTTGCCCAGGCTGGCCTGGAAGTCGTGATCCTCCTGCCTAAGCTTCCCCAGAAGCTGGGGTGATAGGTACATCCACAGCTCTGGCTTTTTTACATGGAGTTTTGTGTTGTCCATCAAAAGGGATTCCCCACACATGGGATTATTTTGAAATATTCTCTTAATACTTGCAGTACTTTTTCCTTTTCTTCTTCTTCTTTTTTTTTTTTTTTTTTTGCTGAGGACTGAGCAAGAGTTCCACCAGCGAGTGGTGGCTGAGCCCCTGGTTCTTTTCTGCACGTTTGGTCTCTGACGGTTTGGGCTGAGGGGCCTCCCAGGCCCGGTGGCTTCTGAGCAGGTTCCTGGTGCTCAGGGGTGTCTGGCTTCCTGCCAGCCTCCTACTCGAGTGGCACCTGTGTTTCTGTCAGAGGCTATCCCACTCCTTGAGGGGTCTGGTTGCAGGTGTCACCTCCGATTCTGCTGCTGTTGGGCAGGGACCACTGTGTGCCTGATGGGACTGTGGGTTCCTGCGTTGCTTGGCTTGGCCCTCCTGGGTGCCAGAGCTGGGGCTGGAGAAGAGGGTGGGAGCAGCCAGGGCTGGAGGCGAAGCTGGATCCGGCCCCACCGCGCCTTCTCACCACCCAGCAGGAGGCGGAGGCCAACCTGCGCAAGGCCAAGCAGGGCTACATGCAGCGCTCTGAGGACCATGACAAGGCCCGCTTCCTGGTGGCCAAGGCAGAGGAGGAGCAGGCCAGCTCAGGACCTGGGGCGGGCAATGCAGCCTCCAAGACCCTGGACAAGAGGCGGCGGCTGGAGGAGGAAGCCAAGAACAAGGTGAGGGCAGCAGGAGGCTCAGCAGAGGGTCAGGTAGGAGGAGACCCAGGGCGGCATCTCCCGCACTTGTGTGAAGTCCCATCTCCAGGCCTCTGGGCGCGGAGCACACACCCTCTCCTGCCTGGCTCCTCCCCGGGTTTCTGCATTGCTTGGCTGGGTCCTGCTGAGGGCTGAGCCGCTCCCCCACCCCCTCAGGCCGAGGAAGCCATGGCCACCTATCGCACCTGTGTCGCGGATGCTAAGACACAGAAGCAGGAGCTGGAGGACACCAAGGTGACAGCGCTGCGGCAGATCCAGGAGGTCATCCGGCAGAGCGACCAGACCATCAAGTCGGTGCGTGCGGGGGCGGGCTCAGGCCGCGGTGCGTGCCGGGCGGCCGCTCACCTGTGGGTGCTGCCCGCAGGCCACCATCTCCTACTACCAGCTGATGCACATGCAGACGGCGCCCCTGCCGGTGCACTTCCAGATGCTGTGCGAGAGCAGCAAGCTCTACGACCCCGGCCAGCAGTACGCCTCCCACGTGCGCCAGCTGCAGCGTGGCGAGGAGCCGGACGTGCGCTACGACTTCGAGCCCCACGTCTCCTCCAGCTCCTGGTACCCCACCCGCCCAGCCGGCTCCCGGGCACATGCACCGGTTCGGGGGGCAGGCTTCCCACCTGGAGGGGCAGGACTACTGTGAGGCCCCTGCCGACCCTTCCTCCTCACCCTTCCACCAGGTCTCCCATCATGCGCGCCCGGAAGGGCAGCTTCAACGTTGGGGACACAGTGGGGACAGAGGCCACTGGCAGCTCCCCTGAGGAAGGTGGGCCCAACGAAGGGGCGCCTGCCAAGGAGCCCAGGGGTGAGTGCCTGGTGAGAGCAGGGGACACTGGTTCCCAAGGCCGCCTGAGGCCTGTGCTGGACACACCCTCCTTCTTCCCCAGGGGTGCGGGGACACCAGGTGCACAAGTCCTGGCCCATCTCCATCTCAGACTCCGACAGGAGTCTGGACCCCAGGCCGGGCTCAGGTGAGGCCTGAGGCCTGCCCAGCGGGCTGGGGCAGGGAGCTGCTAGTCATCCTGGCTTGGGAAGTCTGATAGTCCTCTGTCCTACATAGAGGACTTTAAGAAGTTTCAGCGCATGTCATCCAGCGGTGCCATGTCACCCAGTGAGGAGCTGGTGGAGCAGGAAGGTGGCCCAGAGGTGTCTGCCTTTGACCAGGGTGAGGAACTGTGGCCTGAGAGGGGAGGGAGAGAGCTCTGAACACGCCCAGGGCTTTGCCCCTCCTGCCTTGTGACACTGGCTGCCCGTCTCACGCCTAGCTGACCTCAATGGCATGGCTCCTGAGCTGCCCGTGGCTGTACCCAGCGGCCCTTTTCGCAATGTGGGGCTGTCCAAGGCAGCCCGCACCCACCGGCTTCGGAAGCTCCGGACGCCCGCCAAGTGCAGGGAATGTAACAGCTACGTGTACTTCCAAGGAGCGGAGTGTGAGGAGGTACACGCCTCGCCCACTGGGGCAGCAGTGCTGCGGGGGAGTCCAGAGGGGCTGGACAGGCCAGAAGTGGACAGAGTGGCCCCGGGGGGTGAGAGCCAATGTTGAAGCCCTGGGCTGTGGCAGGAAAATCAAGGGGTTGAAAGGTGGCAGGACAGGGGTATAGAAACACCAGTTTTCAGCTGGGTACAGTGGCACACACCTGTAATCCCAGCAGCTGGGGAGGCTGAGACAGGAGGATCGCAAGTTCAAAGCTAGCCTCAGCAATAGTGAGATGCTAAGCAACTCAGTGATCCTGTCTCTAAATAAAATAAGTTCAATCCCTAATACTAGTACTGCAAAAAAAAAAAAAAAAAAAAAGAGAGAAATCCTAGCCCCAACCCCAAGCAGCAGCAGTTCCACCCAAGAGGGGTGTCTGCCTGCCAGGAGCAGTCTGGCTTGTGCCTTCAGAGGATGTCATGGAAATTGCAAGGGCTCCAGGGAGGAGGGTGCAGGTGGGGTCCCGCCTGCCCTGGCCCGAGGCTCACTGCCTGCTGACCCCCAGTGCTGCCTAGCCTGCCACAAGAAGTGCCTGGAGACCCTGGCTATTCAGTGCGGCCACAAGAAGCTGCAGGGCCGCCTGCAGCTCTTCGGCCAGGACTTCAGCCAGGCAGCCCGCGGTACCCTGGATGGCGTGCCTTTCATCGTCAAGAAGTGCGTCTGCGAGATCGAACGGCGCGCGCTGCGCGTTAAGGTGTGTCTCTGGGAACTGGTGGGATTCCCGGGTCCTGGGAGGGCGGGCAGAGGCTGACTGCGGCACCGGCACCGCAGGGCATCTACCGGGTCAACGGTGTGAAGACGCGCGTGGAGAAGCTGTGCCAGGCCTTCGAGACCGGCAAGGAACTGGTGGAGCTGTCGCAGGCCTTACCGCACGACATCAGCAACGTCCTCAAGCTCTACCTGCGCCAGGTGAGGCGCCCTGGAGGTGTGCACTGGAAGGGGCGTGGCCAGAGCAGGTGCTACAGTGGGTGGGGTCCTACTGTGCTGGGCGTGGCCAGAGTGCGGAGGGGCGTGGGCACAGGTGCTCTCTGGAGGACGGGGGCGGAGTCGGTTGCTGCAGTGGGTGGGGCCCTGGTGTGGTTGGGCGTGGCTGTGGCGGCAGGCTAGACCAGCCCTCTGACTCTGGTCCTGACACCCTCCTGCAGCTGCCGGAGCCGCTCATATCTTTCCGCCTATACCACGAGCTCGTGGGGCTGGCCAAGGACAGCCTGAAGGCAGAGGCTGAGGCCAAGACGGCGTCCAGGGGCCGGCAGGATGGGTCTGAGAGCGAGGCGGCAGCAGCTGTTATGGTGGGCCGCCTACGGGAGCTGCTGCGGGACCTGCCCCCGGAGAACCTGGCCACATTGCAGTATCTGCTGAGACACCTGCGCAGGTAAGTCATAGGGCTGGGGCCCAGGGTTTCAGGCAGGCTCCAGGAGCCACTCACACACCCTGTGCTCTCCGTGCCCCAGGATAGTGGAGGTGGAACAGGATAACAAGATGACCCCAGGGAACCTGGGCATTGTATTTGGGCCAACACTGCTGCGGCCGCGACCCACAGAGGCCACCATCTCCCTCTCCTCTCTGGTGGACTATCCCCACCAGGCCCGTGTCATTGAGACCCTCATCGTCCACTACAGCCTTATCTTCGAGGAGGAGCCTGAGGAGGCACCAGGGTGCCAGGTGAGGCATGGATCGGAGCCACAGCTGTGCACAGGAGGGTGTGGGTGCGAGCAGGTGGGGACAACACTGGGAAGCCCTTGTTTGGGTCAGAGCAGCCAGTTGTCTTTGGAACAGAGACTATATAAGGTGTGTCTGAGCCCTGGGACAGAGTGCTGGGGAAACAAAGGCACTGCTGGCCTCCACCCTCCTACCTGGTCCACTGCCTGCACGTGGGCAGCTGGGGCCACTTCAGCCAGAGGCCTGGCTTTGGTTTCTAGAAGTTTGTTCCCTTTCCTCACACATCTGCTCCTCTCTTCTCTTCAAGTCCTCCTTGTATTTCTTCACCCGTCTCCTGGCATCTCGTGGTGTTCCCGAGTTTTCTCTTACCCCACAGCCTCAGTGAGCCCCCGAGAGCCAGGGACCCTCAGGACTGGGGCCAGGGCTCTTTGGCTCTGACCCTGGTGTGTGTGCTGGGCCTGGCCCGTCTGGCAGAGCAGGTGGCCTGGGAGCAGGAGTGCAGTGGCTGTTTCAGGAGGAGCAGGCCTATTTGCACAAGCTGTGGGAGTGGACACGGAGTGGACCCTGGGACATCACACAGCCTCAGTAGCAGCAGTCCTTACTTTCAGGGTCTGGGGCAGCTGGAGCTGCGGCCTCCCTGACTCCCTTCCCCCTGGCAGGATGGGCCACCCAGTCAGCGGGCAGAGGTGGTGGTTTCCATGCCCTACCCAGAGGCTGGAGAGGAGTCTGCCTATGCCCTGCAGGAGGAGGCAGAGGACAGGGGCCGAGGTGAGTGGGGCTGCAGGGAGGCCAGGCCCTGGTGTCCACCGTGGAGCCTGCGTGCACAGCACAGGTTGGAGTCGCAGTGCCCAAGACTGAACTTCTGTGGGGTCGTCTGCCACGGACACCACCTGTACCCAGTATTCAGCACTGTCCTTTCAAGTGTTGTAACCAAGCCAACAGTGCCTTCTTTCCAAGGTGGCCATCTGCACTGAGGAATGGCCATGTCGATCCAGGCCCACAGGCCTTGAGTCTTTGAGGCACCAACATCTGGCCAGGCCAAATGCTTCCCTGGGGGGAGTGTAGTATCTGAGAGAGGGAGCAGGCTGGGGTGGGGACCCTGGGAGTTGACTCAGGTGGAGATGTCCCAGTGTCCACTCCGTGTCCACTGAGCCAGGTCCTCCACTCCATTCTCTCTCCCTCTCTGTCCGGCCTTCCCAGAATCCCGAGTTGCATCTAACGATTCTGACTCAGAGCTGGAAGAGGGCTCGGATCCCTTGTCATCCTCAGACGCCAGCGCCCTGCACCACCTCAGCTTTCTGGAGAAGGAGGGTGAAGCCAGCCTGGAGGGTCGCCGGAGCCGCAGTGGCAGTGAGGGGCAGCTGGGGGAGGAGGAGGACGAGGAGGACCAAGTGCTGCAGCTCTCAACCTACAACACCAACCAGTCCAACAACATGGCGCAGGCCCAGCGGCCCACCATGAGACTCCGTGGCGGGCAGATGGCGGCAGGCACCTGCTGGGGGCGACAGCCAGATTTCCTCTGAGCTGGGGTGGTGGGTGGGACAGTTGCCAGCTTCTCTTACACCTGGTCTGTCTCTGCCTCTTGGGGCCATCTGCATCTCAAGGCTGGGCTAGCCTCGCAGCCTGTCCTTGGTGAGAGCAGCTGTGCTGGCCGACACGGCGGCAGCCTCCTCCTGAAGCTTCTCACCTCGGCTCAGCTGAGCGGAGACCTGGCTCTTGGTGAAGCTCCCTATCTTTGGTGGGCCCACAGGGCTGTGTGGGTGGAGCAGTCCTGTCCCCGTCCCCTCGCTGCCCCTGGGCTCTCAATCTTAGGCCCTGCACTGATGACTCCTCACCCCTGCGGGGCTGAAGGCTGTTGTGGGTGCTGTGGAACTGGGGTGCAGGCCAGCCTTGACACTGAAGCCCAGGCTGGGGGTCAGTAGGGCCAGGCTCTGACTTTGGGATTTGCTCTTTTCCAGAAAGCTCTGGACACCTGGAGTCCAGGTCACCTAGGTCTAGGTACACAGAGCCGTCTCTCGCAGGTCACCATGTACTTCCTGGAAATGTGTCTGTTTTGCTTAAAATAAACTGATACCTGGTCTGTGTGCTGTGGCCCTGGGGAAGGGGAGCTGGGCCACAGGCCCGTGGTGTGTCCTTGGCTTCCTGGCTGAGGAGGCCCATGGGGAGGAGGTCCCCTCTGCCAGCCCTGGTGGCTTGGCAAGTCTGGGAGTCCTGGAGGCAGCCTACAGCTCCGCGATGGCCTGCAGAGCGGTCCGCATGGAGAGCATGTTCTCCACTGCAAGATCCCTTGCCACCCCACGTGGCTGCCAGGGGCCAGCTGTGGCAAAATTCGGCTCGTGACCCTCTGGAGCCTGAACCTGGAGCTCACGCACACTGATGTCACGGCCAGTGGAGGAGTGCCCACTGCCCACCCGCTTCTTGGTCCTGACCCTCACCTGAGGGATGGTGCGGGGGGTCACTGCTGGGTGAGGCCCTGAGGCTCACCCAGGGCAAATTTCCTGGGCAGAAAGAGGTGAGCTTTGACTCCAGGCAGGGGCTCCACAGCAGATGGTGGGGGAGAAGCCTTCCCTCCCCATGCAGCAGCCGCCATCAGGACCTGCAGCCCCAGACCCTACATGAAGCTGCACTGAGCTGCCTACAGGGCACAGGGTCTTCTTGGCAGGCAGCAGGCCGGGGTCTAGGTTACCACGGCCATCATCCTGCCACAAGTCAAGTTGAGGGAGGGTGACAGGAACCCACTGGCCCACAAGGCCAGAAGCATTTTCTGTGGCCCTTGAGTGGGGATGGACCCAGGGTCTCGTGCAGCCTAGACAAGTGTCCACCACCGAGTCTCCTCAGCCCACCTTGTCTTGCTGGCATCCAGAGGCACACCCAGCGGCTGACTGCATCTGAGCTGGTGCATGTTGTCCCACCATCTATCCCTGGAATGTTCTACCTTCTCAGACTCATACTGCCTTCCAACTCCTGTACCCCCCTGCTGCTTCCTGCCTCTGGATCTGGGGGCTCCAGGGACCTCCTGTGGTGACGGGCTCATATTAGGCAAGGTGATTTTAAAAAGCAGCGTGTCTATTTTTGGAGAGAAGGGGCACTTGCTCTACCTGTTAGACATACTATAAGGCTAAAAGCATAATCGATCCCTGGAAAAGAAGGAACCTCCAAACAGACCCCTGTGTGTCTGGGTTTTCACATAATAGCACTTCAGGGTGGCCAGGAGAGGCCCTGCCTCTGACGGGTCCAGACCCTCTTCCGTCCAGGGCAGTTAGGCCCCATCTAAATGCACGGGAAGGCCCACTTGTAAACAAGTAACCATGTGGGTACTTAAGGGCCATGAAAAGAAGTTTTTGCAAATCTCATATCTGGTAAGGAACCAAAATCTACAAACAAGTCACTTCACATCTACCACGAGAGCTTCACTCAAGGAAGGGCCTGGGGTTGGACTCAGAGGTAGAGCACCTGCTCAGCACCTGCAAGGCCCTGGGTTCCATCCTCAGCACCACACAAAGATAAATAAGTAAAATAAAGGTGTTGTGTTCAGTTACAACCAAAAAACAAGCATTAAAAAAAAAATTAAAAATAAAAGTAAAATATATTTAAAAAAAAAAAAAAAAAGGTGTGCATTAAGAGGTGCCCATGAGCAAGCAGCGAGGTGAGAAGCCAGGGCCCAGTGCAGGCTGGGGCGAGACACGCAGCCGCCAAGCAGGTCCGAGCGCCACCGACCAGCTCGGCCACTCCTGGAGTACGCCCAGAGCAACGAGAGCCTGTCACCACACATCTGCCCACAGGTGGCCTCAGCAGCTCTGTGCACCACAGTCAAGCGCCAGCGCAGCCCAGGGTCAATGTCCCAGGTGAAGGGACACCCAGCCTGGCCCAGGCACACCTGGAGTGTCCTCAGCCACAAGCAGGAGCGAGGTGACAGCTGCAGCATGGAGGGACCTGAGGACCTTATGCCCTATGAGAACCAGACACACGAGGCCACAGAGCGTGACCCAGTGACAAGAGACCCCCAATGCAGGAGAGTCCAGAGGCAGGATGTAGACCTGTGGGTGCAGGGCTGGGAGGGAACGGGTTTCTCTTTGGAGTGACAGTGTTTCAGAACTAGGCACGGGATGGTGGCACATCGTGAAGTAGTGAGTCCACCACCTGCAGCCAGGCCCTCAGCGGCACCACGTATGCTCGGCAGGCTCAGGCTGAGGGTCTCATCCCCAGCAGGAAGATTCACCAACGCCTGCTTTCCGCCTGTGTGGGCAGAGGCCACCCGGGGTCAGCGGGAAAGGCAGAGACTGACCTCACGTTTCCCGGTGAGAGGAGTGGCCGAGCAAGGTGCAGGCGCTGCAGACAGGCTCGCCCGGTGCTCAAGCCGAGGCGCACAGCAGGCACAGGGGTCAGGACAGGCAGCATCTGCCCCCAGGCTCCACCCAGAGCAGGCCACCCGCATAAGCCTTGCAATTCATCTTGGCTTTTCAAACAATCAAATTTACTTAAAATATCCTTTATTTTTAGGCCATACAGCATTCTGACAGAGGAAACCTGCCAAGGAGCTGGCCGCAGCCTTGCCCTCGGTGAAGTCAGGAGGTGTCAGGTGGGGGTGGGGCCCAGAGCACACAGGGGCGCAGCCAGAGCCGGCCAGGCCATGGGAGAGGGGTCCTTGCCCCAGGTAAGATAAAGCAGACCAGAGACTGCTGCCCTCCAGAACGCAGGAGGGCAGGTCCCTGCAGGTAGGTGGGTGTCCCTGAAGGTGGCCACACACACCCGTGCCATCTCTGGGGTCTGGGCATGGAGGAGCAGGGCCTCAATGAGTCAGGCACCTGGAACAAAGAGAGCATGCAGGGCAGCACAGGGAGCCTGCCGGGCAGCACAGGGAGCCTGCCGGGCAGCACAGGGCCTCGGGCAGGCCTGCTCCATGAGCACGTGCAAGGGTAGCCCAGGGAGCTCGGGAGGCTGTCCTGTCTCAGCACTGCCCTCAGGTGGTTCTGAAGTCACCCTCCTGGTGGGATTGCCAACACCCCCCTGCAAAGCTCTGCCTCTCGCCTGCCCTGAAGGTGAACCGTCCTGACAGTGGACAGCTCAGGGGAAAATTAATATGGGGGTAGTTCACCCCTGAATTCCTGGGCGTCTGGGGCAACAGGAGTGAACAGGCCCAGGTAGGGTCTGAGCCGGGGGCAGTAGGCAGGGTTTGTCCCAGGACAGAGTGACAGCCTTCCTGGAGGCCAGCGCAGGGAGAATCCCCTGCCTCTGGGCCCTCCCACCCGTCTCACCTGCTGCGTGGCTACTGCACCAGCCGGTAAGTGATGTACCTGCCCGCAGTCTCACTGGGCCGGATGATCTTCACCACCTGCAGAAGCACAGGGACAGGTGCTGGGGGACAACAGGCCTCACCATGGCGGCACAGGGTGGCAGGCAATGCCTGTTGAAAAGCCTAGGAGCTACTCTTCTCTGGACCCCAGTTGCTGGGGCTTTAAAAAGGTGTGAGGAATGTGGTTCTAAGGCCCTTCCAGGCTGCAGGGGATAGGACTGTGGGAGGGACAAAGCCAAGTCCCCGGCAGGTTCAGAGCAGCATCAAAGGTCGTCCTGCCCCTGAGAGGTCTCTCACCTGCCCTCGCTTTATCCCAAAGTAGCGGGCCACAGGGTCCCCTGCCTGGATCCTGGGCAGTTGGTTCTCTCGGAGTTTGCTGGGAAGCAGGTCAAGGAAAAGCCCAGCAGGGCCATCTGGGGTTGGGGTGGGACTCTAGGAGCCAGGGGTGTGCCTGCAAGGATACTACCGGGCCAGCAGCTCAGTCACCTCCTCCTTGGTCATGACCACATGCTCTGGGACCAGCTGTGGAGAGAGGAGCCCTTCATCACCACCAGGGCTCCCAGACTTCAGGACCCAGACAAAGCCCACCACCACCCTGAGCACACGGGGAGGGGTGAAGAACCCACACTGAAGCTGTGGGCAACCCGGGAAATGGTCACTGCATTAGGTTCTTTCTCTTTTGTTTCCTGGTACCGGAGATTGAACTCAGGGGCACTTCACCACTGAGCCACATCCCCAGCCTTTTCTTGTATTTTACTTAGAAACAGGGTCTCACTGAGTTGCTTCGCGTCATGCTTTTTGCTGAGGCTGGCTTTGAACTCACGATCCTCCTGCATCAGCCTGCCCAGCCGCTGGGATTACAAGCGTGTGCCACTGTGCCCGGCTGCATTAGGTTCTCTCTACTATGGTGTCAGCACAGGGCCCAGGGGCCCCCAGAAAGAGATGCCTGCTCCCAGCCCTTACCCTGCAGGCCCAGGCAGGCCTGGGACGCACACCCTTAGCAGGAGCCTGGATGCAGAGGCTGCCCTGGCCAGGCCTCACTGTAGGAAGCCTACCCTGCCATCCTCCCACTCCCCGCCACCAGCCACCTCCTGCTCCAGCATGCTGACGAGCAGCACCCCACCTGCATCTCCCACTGGCCCACCTCGTGCTCCGTGATGTTGATGAGCAATTCCTGCTGCAGGAACTGCTCCAGGATGTACTTGGGGGCCATGTCCACCAGAGACTGCAAGAGACAAGGTTGTCACACACAGCTGTGGATGAGCAGCCTCAGCCCTGACCCCACCCCTCAGGCTGCAGGGTCTACCCATGTGCCTCCACACTGCACCCAGGTGGTGTCCTCTGGCCTATGCCGGCTGCCACAGGCCATGGTCCCTCCCAACCTGTCCAGCTGCCTCTTGGGTGTCTTCAGAGCTGGCGTGGCAACTTCTCCCCATGGAAGAGGTACCATGCGACTATGTGAACCCTACAGCCCGGACTGGACAAAGGCAGTGTGCTGGCCACCTGATCCCATGAACCCACTCAGCTCAATTCAACCCAAATGCCAGGAATGAGGGCACCTGTGCAGGCCACAGGGGCCCAAGCCCCTCCTGATGAGCCCACCCCTGTCCAAGCAGGACACAGAACCTGGTTCCCACAGTCACATCAGGACTTCGGGCTGAAATCCCAGATGTGGGGATGGGAGGCCACCCTGGTTGGGGGTGCCCAGGCGAAGCCTGCCACTGGCAGGGAGTAAGGGGGTGGCAGGCAGGGGCAATGAGGTGCTAGGCAGGCAGAAAGGGTTGGGACTTGTTGTAAACTCAGCCACTTCCTCCATGGGACTGAACTGACCCAGCCCCTGGGTGGTACAAAGGTGGGGAACCTACCTGCTTGGCAGAGGGTGTCATGCCCTGCTGCACCACGATGAGGGCCCGGGTAATGTTCTCCTCTTGCATGCGCTGGCAGTAAACCTTAATGGTCTTGATCCCCACCTTGGGCTCCTCTGAAACAGATGTACAGAGGCACACTGCTGGGAGCCTGCCCTCACCGCCCAGGGCACGCCGACTAGCCGGCTTCAGTCAAGTCGCTGCTCCTTTTGGGGCCTCCAGGGTTGAGAACACAGTTCAGAAAGAGATGGGGAAGGGGGGGGGGGACGGGAACCACACGGACTTAGAGGGTGCTATGAACCAGTGCCTGAGGTGGTGTCTAGGTGACTACACCAGAACCATACCCCCTTGGGGACACTTGCCGTGGACCAGCACAGGCCCCCACCTGGGAAAAAGACGAACATCTGATCAGTGGGGTCATCATTGTGTGCCACCAGCACGGTGAGATCTGTGCGGCGCGGCCGCCCTTCACTTGGCTTATCCCCAAACTGGGCTTTGAACTCCTCCAATGTCTGGTCCAGCTCATCCTGGGTCACCAGGTAGCCACGGTCATGGCACAGCTGCTAGGAGAAAGAGCCAAGTGATGACCCTGCCCAAGCATCTTAGCAAGCAAGAGCTCATGACCTGAGTGGACAAACACGCACAGCTGAATGTGGCAGTGGCACAGGTGCACACAGCCTCGACTCACTCAATAGTAGTAGTCGCAAACTGGCTGAGCATTTAGAGGGTGCTACATAACTAGCCACTGCGACCCCCTGTGATGACACCAGAGCAGTCCCAGAGGCTCCCAGAGACCTCCAGCCTCGACCCCCATCACCCAGTCTGGCAGGAATCTGGCTGGGAACCAACCCAAGCAGTTGCAGCCAGTCCTCCTGACCCCTCTGCAAAACCACGTGAGGCAGGGAGGCGACAGGTGCGGCTTCATGCGACCGTGCTGACAGGGCATAAGGCTGCAGGGGGCTTCCCCCGGAACGGCGGGGCCCAGGATCGCGGGCTCGTCCCGCCTGCACTCCCGCTCCAGCCCCGACTTCCTCCTTTCGCTTGCACGCTGGGCAAGCACTCCCCGACTCGGAGGCAAACGCAAGATGTCTCCACCTGCTTTCCAAGCCAGAGTCCGCGCAGGCCAACCCAGCAACGCCCTCCTCCCGGCCTGGCCTCGGCTCCCGCCGCGACGGTCCCCGGTGCCGGAGAAACCACGGCAGGGGCGCGGCGCGGTGCGGCCCGAGCTCAGGCCCAGGACCGCAAAACAAGCAGGCGCCCAGGGACCCACGCGGGTAGCGCGCCCTGTCCTCCTCCGGGCACCCAGGCGGGTCTCCGAGGGACGGGGGCGGGCGCCGCCACGGCGAGGGAGCGGCGGCCACGCGGGCAGGACAGGGCGTCCTCGCGCTGCTTGCCTGCATGATGGTCTTCCGGATCTTCCAGAGCCGGTAAGTCTCTTCCTCGTCGTCCATGGCGCCGCCGCGCGCAGGCAAGCCCACCGCGCAGGCGCCCAGCAGGACCCACGCGAAGTCCGCCTGCGCCAAGCTCCAGGCAGGCCCCACAGCCTGTCCCCGCGCAGGGCTGTCGTCGGCGAACGCCTGAACGAAAAGACCTGCGCGACCGGCAGCGCTCAGGGCAGCCCGAGCCCTCCGAGGGCGGTGGCTGGCTGCGCAGAGACCCGCCTTAGGAGTTCTGTGGCTTTGGCCGCAAGGCCTCTTGGGAGTGCGAGTTTCCGCTCAACTCCTGCCGGGGGCGGCCGTTTAGAATCCGGGGGGAGCGGGCAGGGCGCGGTGGCGCTCGCCCCATAACCCCAGCGGCTCGGGAGGCTGCGGCAAGAGGATCCAGAGGCCAAAGCCAGCCTCAGCATCAGCGAGGCGCTGAGCGGCTCAGTGAGACCCTGTCTCTAAATAAAATACTAAATAGGGCTGGGGTGTGGCTCAGTGGTGGACTGCCCCTGAGTTCAATCCTCGGTACCAAAAAAAAAAAAGAAAGAAAGAAAGAAAATCCCAGGAGCGGGCGGAAAACCGAGGCCTGAGCAGGGTCACGGGTCGGCTCGGGGAGGCGCTCCACGGGATCCGTGCACCCAACTGCACTTGGTTTCCTCGTTGGGCTCGTGTGACGTCCACGCCCCCACTGTTTCCCTCTTTGTGCGATGTTAGTAATAGGATGTCCCGGTCCTAGGGGTGAACTGAGCACCCCGAGAAGGGCCCGGGGTCGCCCCAGGTGCTTGAGAAGTACTCCCGCCTCGGCCGTCCTGGAGCCCTCGCCTAGCCCAGCCCGGGCCCCCTCGCCCGGTCCTCCGTGCTCCGAAGGCACGATTCCCCGCGGCGCAGCGCGGGTTTTGCAAAAGGGTCCATTCGCAGGCCATCCACACAGAAGGCCGGAGCCCCAAGTCAAAGCTGCCTCCCAAAGCTGGGGCTAGGGCCATGGACGGGATAAAGACACAGGGTGGCCTGGGGCGCCGAGCCGCCTGGAGGAAGGAAAGGTGAAGTAGAGGGTGGTCTCTGCTTGTAATCAGGCTTCATGGCTCGCCTGGGGATGTGGCTCGGCCTAAGAACACTTCCTAGCTGAGGGCCCCGGGCCCGAGATGCATCCCCAGCACCACAATAAGACACTGGAAAATAAACCCACGTCATGGCTCCTCCGAGGAAGCCTGTTCAGACAGTGGTGGGATTAGTATGCTCCACTGGAGCGGAGGTGTGGCCTTCTGATGTCAAAAGGTGGAGGTCATATACCCGCACAGACCCACAGGAAGGAGCAGTGGTTCCAACAAGTTTAAACTACCTCTAAGTTCCTGAAAACCACCTAGGCCACCTCTGCCGTGGTGAGCGGCCAACAGGGGGAGTTGCGGTGTTCCACAAAGCAAGCTGCAAAGTCTCCCAGAAGCTGAGGTCCCAGTGAGCAGTGTCCAGAGGTGAGGCTTGGGAAGTGGTCAGAGTCAGATCATGCAGGCTTTGGCTTCACCAGATTAATCCATGGAGGGATTTATAACTGAATGGAATGTTGGAGGTGGTGAAAAACATTGATGGTGGGACCTAGTTGGAGGAAAAATAGGTCACCAGGATGTGTTTTGGAAGGGCACCCGTACGTGCACACTTACATATATGTATATATACACACATATTTAAATATATATATTTAAATAATAATTTTGGGGGGTAATAGAGATTTAACCGAGGAGTGCTTTACCACTGAGCCACAACCCTAGCACTTTTTTGAGACAGGGTCTTGTTAAGTTGCTTAGGTTCTTGTTAAATTGCTGAGGCTGGCTTTGAATTTTCAGTTTTCCTGCCTCAGCCTCCCAAGTCACTGAGATCACAGGCATGCACCACCACGCCTGGCTGGAAGGGTATATCTTGTCCCTGGCCCAGTCTGCTCTCTGCTGCCATGAGATGAGCAGCTTTCCTCTGCCATGCCCTTCCACCATGATGTTTCTGCTTTGGAGCCATCCAAACATGCAATGAAGCCTCTGAGAACAAGCCAAAATAAATCTTTCCTCCACAAAGCTATTTTTCTCGGGGTTTTTGTCACAGTGATAGAAACTAACACAGCGAGGGAAGCTGGAGGGTTTGCTCAGGTCTTAACTCAGTTTTGTTTGCATCTTTATTTATTTATTTATTTTTTAGTTTTCGGTGGACACAACATCTTTATTTTATTTGTATGTGGTGCTGAGGATCGAACCCAGCGCCTCGCGCAGGTCAAGCCAGCGCGCTACCGCTTGAGCCACACCCCCAGCCCTTGTTTGCATCTTTACACGCCCTGTACCCACCCCAGTGGTGGAGGAGGGCTGCACACCCCGCTCTTCCTGTGTCCTCCACCTTGAGGCTGTCAGTGACCTCTCAATTACTTTGCTGAGCAGCCACAGGGGCAGGGAACAAAATGGGCCTTGAGCCCCTTGTGTTGCAGGTAGAGCCCAGGGAAGAGCCATGCATGTGCTGGATAAATGCTGAAGCCTTTTGGGGCCCGTGGTAGGGAGGAAGTGGAGAAGGCTCAGGGAACTAGGGAAGGGGCTGCCTGGAGCACTGGCCAGAGAACCGTGGAGGACAGATTCCAGCACTGGACGGTGGGAGGGAGCCCAGGTGTCTGGAGGAGGGTGTGTCAGGCCAGAGAACAATATGGGCAAAGGCCCTGAGGCTGGACCTGTCTGCTTGGCAGCCTGGAGGCCTGTGCAGGGAGGGGTAGAGGAGGTCATGCTCAGGTGGGGCAGGTGCTTCGTGCCCTTCAGGGTGCATGGACAGCTCGGGTTTTCTTTTCAGTGTGCGATGTCTGGAGCTACCGTGCTGGTAACAGATCTGTGGGAGCCAGAGCAGGAGCAGAGACCAGGGAGGCATCCTGGCCATTGGTAGGGGTGGCTCCTACTTGGATCAGCAAGGGGAACGTTCCTCGGAGCCCACAGGGTTTGCAGATGGATGGAGCAGTGAGATTTGAGAGAGGGAGAGAGATGGGGAGGACAAAGCTGCCCTGACAGATGGGAAATGGGCGTGACATGGGAAAGGGGCATGGTGTGATGAATGTGGGGCTCCTATGGACCCTGAGGGGAGATGCCAGGTAGCAGGCATCAGCTCCCAGGAAGGAGCTCCAAGCCTGTCCAGGGCGGGGTTCCAGGAGGAAAGGAATCCCGTGTGGGCGGATGCAGAGTGGAGCAGGGCAAGAGGACAGGGTGGGCTGGGGCAGCAGATGAGAGCCAGGGGACTGCAGGAGTGTGTGAATGGGGCACCTTAGGAGCCGTCCTGCTGGCCTACAGGACATCAGGAGGCAAGGAAGCAGGACCGGGAACGGAGGTGGGTTCCCCAGGAGCTTGTGGGCCACAGGGCCCCAAGAGGCTGGCAGGGCCCACCACACGGATGACAGTGACCTGGGCTCACATCCTGGTGCTTCACACCCCTGCCCTCTCTGGCAAAGGCAAGGCCAGAAATCAGGCCTGCATCTGAGAAACTGATGTGACTCCATTTTAAAAAAAACAGCCGCTACCTCAGAGCAGGGCCTGTCCTAAGGTGGGGGGAGGGAATGACCCGGCTCCTAGGCACATAGCCACCCTGCTGAGTCATTTGTCATATGTCCTGGACTCAACAAATGCAAGTTCCTGAAAAGACCAAAAGAATGCTTGAGGGCTGGGGTGGTGGCTCAGCGGTAGAGCGCTTGCCTAGCATGTGCAAGGCCCTGGGTTCCATCCTCAGCACCACATAAAAATAAAGGTATTATGTCCAACTACAACCAAGAATGCTTGAGGCCTAGTTTCGGTGATTGATAACATTAGGCCACTCTGCAGTTGAGCATATATACTCTTGCAACCCCTTGCAGCCTAAACCAATCAGTTCAAATGTATCCACCACTTGAACCAATCAATTACCCCTATCCGACTTGTTCCCACCAGTGAATATGCTAATCAATGTTAAGACTTGTTGTTGATTTTCCCACGGTGTGAAATGATTTGCTGTATGATGTTGTGACGCATAGAGTATCCCCCCAAAAACCTATAAATCCTCACTGAACTAAGGGTTGGGACTCAGTCCCTGGGACCGATGTGTCAGGAACGGTTGTGAGTCCAGGCTCGAGCTTGCAATAAAGACTCTTGTGTGATTGCATCGGATTCAGCTCCTGGAGGTCTATGGGGTCCCACGAATCTGGCATTACAGATCCACACCAGGGTCAGCGGGAACAGAAGATGGCATGGCCATTTGGAAGACAGTCCAGCATGCCCTTAAACAGAGATCAGAGTCCCTGTAGGACACAGCAGCCCACACCAGGAGGACACCCAGAGCAGGAGCACATGGACCCACATAGAACCTTACGCAGCATCACACAGCTGGCAGGCACGGTCCACCAAGAGATGAACGGTAAGTGTGTGGCGGGTCACGTAAGAACACAGTCCAGCAGTGACATGAACGAGGCCGGACATACAAGGTCACACAGTGTGTGACTCCGTGGATAGGAATGTCCAGGCAAGTCCAGAGACAGGGTGCGATTCATGGGAGTGGCTGAGGGTAACTGTTCATGGGGACAGGCCTTCTTCTTCTTCTTTTTTTAAAATTTTTGTTGATGTTAGCTGCAGGGTGGGCTGAACACCTGACCCCCCCACCTGTCTGGCCCCTTTCCGGTCTGCCTGAGGGCAGAAGATGACACCCTTAGCAACTACTGTATGACCCAATCACTGTACGCCAATAAGGCAGCTTGCAGACCCAGAGACCCCATTAGATTTTGGCTATAAAAACTCTCTCTCGGGCTGGGGATGTGGCTCAAGCGGTAGCGCGCTCGCCTGGCATGCGTGCGGCCTGGGTTTGATCCTCAGCACCACATACAAACAAAGATGTTGTGTCCACCAAGAACTAAAAAATAAATATTAAAAAAAAATTCTCTCTCTCTATCTTAAAAACAAAACAAAACAAAAAAAAAACAACTCTCTCTTGGGGCTGGGGTTGGCTCAGTGGCAGAGTGCGCACATGTGAGGCACAGGGTTTGATCCTCAGCACCACATAAAAATAAATAAACAAAATAAAGGTATTATGTCCATCTTCAACTAAGAAAAAATTAGGAAAAAACCCCTCTGGCTTTGCGCGTGGGCTGATGCCACCCCGCCTGCTTTGCTCTCTCCCTCCTCTTTCTCTTTCCCTGCCCTTTCTCTCTTTTCTCTCCCTTCCCTGTTAATCAAGACAACACCACAATAAAGATCTCTTGGTCACGCAGAGTGTCAGGGTCACTTTCTTTTCAGTTGATTCTGGGATGGATCCAGGGCCTCATTATGTGTTAGGCCAGCACTCTACCACTGAGCCACAGCACCAACCCTTTCATTTTGAGACAAGCCCCTTGTTCAGTTGCTGGGGCTAATCAGGCTTGCTGGCACATGCTTGGAATCCCAGCAACTTTGGAGGCTGAGGCAGGAGGATCACAAGTTTGAGACCAGCCTGGGCAACTTAGTGAGACCCTGTCTAAAACTAAAAAGGCCTGGGAATGTGGCTCAGGGGCAGAACACCCCTGGGTTAAGCCCCAGGACTACCAAGTCAATCCACACATTGGGCCACAGTCCCTGTCCTTCCTCCTGGAGCTGCTGTGGGACCACCAGGAACTCTGCTGCTATAGAAGAACTTCCTTGAGACGATCCCGAGACTTCATTTCCTCACCAGTGAAGTGAGATCCCAGGGGAGAAGCTGGGAAATTCCAGACACAAATCCATCCCAGTGCCTGGGGTGCAGCTCCCCAGACCGGCCACTGGCCTCCAGTCCCCACACCCCCTCTTCCACCTCCTGCTCTTATTGCAGTTGGCACCAAGTCAGGAACACAGTGAAGTCCCTCAGGTCCCCACCCTGAGGGCACCGCCCTGAGCTGTTTTTCTGGCAACCACAAGTAAACAAGCTTCTTGGTGTTTATGGCAAAGTACAGTAAAGTAACGGTGAATGAGCAAAGCTAGAGACAGCTGCCCAGGATCTCACAGTGTGGCCACGCTGCTGTGTCCCCAGCACTCCCCCAGGGCTGGAGGAAATGGGGGACTTCCTGAGAAGGGAGGTGGCTGGTGAGACAGGGACAAGGGGACTCTGCCAAGCAGCCAGTCTCAAAACTCCTGGCCTAGCTGGAGGGAGCCTGGTGAAAAGTTCGCACAAGCCGGGTTCTGGCATCTGGCTGGCAGGCCCAGGTCTCCCAAGACCTCCCCCCAAATGGTACCAGCTCAAGTGAGACCTCGAGGGACACACAAGCCAGCGGCCAGTCCTGGGTGGACAAGCTGGCTGAGGGAGCGCTCAGCTCGGTGCCCAGGAAGGGGCTGGGTCTTGCTTTGTACCAGCAGCCAACAGTGTCCAGCAGGGACAAGGCGCCGGAGCAGGAGCCTCAGCCCAGTGTCCTCAGTACCCACCTGCTGGGGACTGTGCGGCCTGAGCAGCCCCAGGGCAGACGCTGGAGCTGGCTCAGGACAGTAGGGTCTTTGACTTACAGGACTTGGAGAGAAAGGAGTCTCATCAGCAGGCCATCGCCCACATATTGCCCAGATCAGGCAGCGTTTTGGGGGTCCCAGCTTTTCTTTTAAAGGAAACTTGGGGAAGATGGGCTTGGGAAATGTGGAGATGACATCAGTTGGGTGATCACCAGGGGGTACACTAGGGTCCAGCAGTTCTCAGGGTCCTTAGACTGGCGTAGCCTCCATTATCTTATCAATAGGCAACACTGGAAAGTCCCTTAAAATTACAGGTTGCTCAAAATATACCTCTCTTAATCTAAATATTGGCGTTTAATTAACGGTGCACAAAGTATGCGAAAATGGATTTACAGATGATTTAAGATTTACAAATTTCCCAGGAATTTGGGAGTGGCAGGCCTGGAAAAGTATGCGGAACTTCTGAACTAAATCTTATTTCCTTGCCCTTTCTTGACGTCTCCTTTCCAGCCATTCCTGGCTTCTCCCTCAGATCTCTGGGGTTAAGGCTCCCAGCTGACGCCGGGGCACGTGCTTAAGGCACACGCAAATCCCAAAGACCGGGCGGAGCTGCCGCTGCCCTCAAGGGGCAGGCGCGGTGAGCACGCGTGAGAGGCCCGCGACCCCGTCCCCGCCCGACCGGGCCCCTGCACGGCTAGACTTTGTCCATACTAAAATGTCCTGCTTCCGAAAGACTTTTTTCGGGGGTGCCTTTTCTACTATTTCGAATTCCCCGGACTGGCGGATGCTCAAGCGCTATGGCGAAGCGCCCCGATACCTGCAACCGCCCGGATAACTGTCCGCCGCCCGCGTGGACGCGGCTCCTGCCCCAGCCCTAACCTTTGAGCATGCGCAGTCACTGACCTCAACAAACACCCACAGGCCCCGCCCCGCCCCCTTCCACCTCACTGCGGACTGCCATTGGCTGGTTCTGGCGCGTGTCTGCAGCGCCGATGCGAATGGCCAATGAGGGTGCTGGTGGGCGGGACCGAGGGTGGGCCGGCGAGATTGGCCGGCGCACGTCCATTGGCCGGCTGAGCGAGGGGAGGAGCCGCTGGCTCTGGCCGCCGCCGCGATGATCCTGGGCCGCCTGAGCCGCTTTAGCCGCCTGCTGAAGCCAGCGCTGCTGTGCGGTGCCCTGGCTGCTCCCGGCTTGGCCGGTACCATGGTGAGTGCCGCGTCCGCCTGCCGGCCGGGGCCGTTAGAGTTCGCGCGGGATCACGGCCGCGGGCCGGAGCGTCGGGTGGTCGTCGTCAGCCGGGGTAGGGGGCGTCCGCCGGGAGGGGGTCTGTCCGGGACGGCGGATCGGGGTCGGGTCAGTTTCCCGGACTGCGGGCCAATGTCGGGGCTGGAGGTGGGGCCAGAGTGCGGGGGCATCAGCTCTGGCGGGTGTAGGTGTTGGGACGAGGAAGAGCTCGGCCGCTTGGGCCTCGGGTGGCGCCCTCGGGCAGAGCAGGGGCAGCGGCGGCGGGGCCCACGGGACGCCCCACGGGCTGGGCTCCGGTCATGCTCCGCGGCGGCGCGCCCCGCCCGTTCAGTGCCGGGCCTGCGCCCGGCCTGCGCAGTGCGTCACAGTCGGCGGCGGGGCTCTCTGGCCACCTGCCCTTTGTCCCGGCCTGGCGGTTGGTGGGCCCAGACGGCCAGGCATGCTTTGCAGCCGGGGGCTCCCTCCCCAAGCTGCTGTATGTAGGCAGCAGGGCCGGCGCCTCCGGCCGATGGATCCCTGTCCCTGCAGCCCCGAGCTGGAGGTGCAGACTACCATCCAGGAAAGTGAACTTCCCTCCGTCGCTGTCGTGGCAACCTGGGGGTATCGAACCGCCCTCCCACCTCAGTGTCCGTCTCCTGTAGCCCCTCGTGAGCACCATGGAGGAGAAGGAGCCCTGAGCTTTTCGTGCCCCGGGGCCCCTGGTTTCCTCAGCACTGGCCTGTCAGGAATCCCTTCCTCCTGAGAAGACCCCAGTGGGTTCTGGCTGCGCAGACCTGATGCTGCTCAGCCCCCCTTGCCTTGCAGTGTGCGTCCCACGATGACTGGCGCTGCTGTCGCTCCATGCATGACTTCTCAGCCAAGGACATCGACGGGCATATGGTTTGCCTGGACAAGTACAAGTGGGTACCTGCCATTGGGGGTGCAGGGTCCACCCAGAGAGGAGCCGCTGACCTCTCCTGACCACTGCTCACCCACTCTAGGGGCTTTGTGTGCATCGTCACCAATGTGGCCACCCAGTGAGGCAAAACCCACGTAAACTATACTCAGCTAGTCGACCTGCACGCCCGATATGCTGAGTGCGGTTTACGGATCCTGGCTTTTCCCTGCAACCAGTTTGGGAGGCAGGTGCGTCACTGCCCAACCCCTGTCAGAGAGAAGACTTCGGGCCTGGACAGGGCCTGGGGTGCCTGTAGCCCACACCTCTGTTACCACTGCAGGAGCCAGGGACCAACGAGGAGATCAAGGAGTTTGCCGCTAGCTATAATGTCAAATTCGACATGTACAGCAAGATCTGCGTGAATGGGGAGGATGCCCACCCGCTGTGGAAGTGGATGAAAGTCCAGCCCAAGGGGAGGGGCATGCTGGGAAAGTGAGTGGCACCTGGGGGTGGGGCCTGCAGTCTGGTCATTTGCTGATCCCTGACCTTCTTTTGCTTCTGTTGTAGCGCCATCAAGTGGAACTTCACCAAGGTGAGGGCAGTGGGAGGGGACAAGGGGCTTGGTAGCTTGCCAGGCCCTGCCCCTACCAACACAGGCCTCTTCTCTCAGTTCCTCATAGACAAGAACGGCTGTGTGGTGAAGCGGTATGGTCCCATGGAGGAGCCCCTGGTAGGTGCCTTCTGGGGAGCCAGCCTGGTGGGGGCCCTGGGAGGGGCCACCCCTTACCCACCTTTCCCTACAGGTGATAGAGAAGGACCTGCCCTGCTATCTCTAGCCTCACAAGCTGTGCCCCTGCCGAGCCTCTGCCCACGCCCCCAGAGCCTTCTACCTGGCAACTATGACGGCCCGCCTGCAAACCAGCCTTGCTGGTGGGGCGGGCCTGAGAACCTGGCGTGCACCTGCCAGAGGAAGGTCCTGCGGCTCTGCGGGCTTAGCTAGGCGCCCCACCTTGGCTACCTTGTGGGAATAAAATGTAGAAATCCATCTCTGTTGTACTGCCTGGGGGTGGGGCTCCCTCAGGGTTCAGAGAGCTGCTGTGGGATCTGGGTTAGCTGCTTGGACTGTGCTGATCCCCAAAGCTGGGCCTCAGGGCACAGGCAGGAACTGGTCTTGGGAAAGGATGCCTAGAGGTGTTAATTCTCCTAAGCTGCAGTTCTTCTTGGCAAAGGTGTTAACCCATTAGGAGCAGTCATTTGAGATCTGCAGGAACCCCTGTCCTCCCTAATTCTTGGAGGCTGCATGCAGTCAAAGATGGGAGGGTCAGGGCCCAGGGACACTAGTCAGGGTGACCATGCCTGCCCTCTGGGCTGCATCTGTTTCTTGGGGCTCCTAGGGGGTGTCACTAAATGGTCTTCTCTGAGGTCTGGGCATGGACTGTGGCCAGGAAGGAACTGTGGACCAACATAAGCTGCCGTTTGGAGAGGTCCAGGCTGGCTGCAGTTTGAGGAAAGTGGGCCTGACCAGGGGCTGGCAGGGTGGCTGAGCCCAGCTGTCCCCCTGGTCTCTCCTGCCTTCTTGGAATACTTCCAGGAAAGGCCAGCAGCAGGGGATGAGTCCACTGGGGTCAGGGAGGGGCTGGAGGACTCAGGGTTCATCAACATGGGGATTAGGGGCCCTTTACAAGGTCTCCTGGCTCCTGCTGTTTGTCCTCCCCTCTCCTGCGCACCTGGGCCAGAGACCAGGCATTGCTGAGGGGAAAACGTGTGCGCGCCTTCAGGAGGCAGAGAGGCCCGTCCTGAGCCCTGAGAGCACAGGGTGGGTCCCCAGGGACATCCAGATGGCTTTCCTGAGGCCTCCCCAGCACTGGCGCAGGAGCTGGTAGGTTTCCCTTCGTGGCCTGCCGTGGCCTCGGTCCACCCCAGCAGGTGTCAGTGCCCTCAGCTGTGGTTTGGCCTGGGGCACCCTCCCACTCCCAGCCATAGGAGCAGCAGACTGCGGGAAGTAGGCAAAAGGCACGTGTATTTAGAAAAGATCTCTTTACATATGTACACTAGAGTGCATTATAAATACTTCAAAACTAGAGGCCACCTGCCCGCAGATCTGGGGCCAGGGAGAGGTGGCCAGGCAATAATTTAGGGAGCGAGGGGAAGGGATTGCATATATATTAATGGGGATCTGCCCCACGGAGCCCCGAGTGGCGGGGCCTGAGCACCGGGGTTTCCTGAGTTGGGACCACCAGCTTTGCAGCTTTAGGGCCTGGGCTGGGTGGCCCTGTGGGGCCTGGCTGAGGGCCCTGCACCCGGGGAGTCCTGAGTGGGCCTGCCAGTCGGTGGGGAAGGCACTGCAGGGTGCTGGTGGGCCCTCAGTGGTCGCAGGGTCCGCTGGGGCTCCTGCCGGGGCTCCTGCCGGCTCCCAGGGAAGCTGCTGTAGTGCAGCAGCTGGACAGCCATCGTTCAGGAGGTGCCAGCCGGGCAGCAGTCTAGGAGTTGGGAAAAGGCGGGCTGAACTGGATCACACTCTGCCGCTCTGGGCCTGCAGCGCCTGCACCCAGCGGGCCCGAGGGCTCTGCAGGCCCAGCGTTTAGGGAGCGCAGCATGTCCTCCAGCACCTCCTTGAAGTTGATATCGCAGCCCTGGTGCGCCAGTGTGGCAGGGTCGGCCACAGAGTCCCGGGTGCCCAGCAGCAGCGCACCAGGGTCTGGGGGCGGCGCAGGGAAGGCGAAATGCAGAGGTGGTGGGAAGGCTTCCGCTGGTGGGCTGTAGGTGAGGTCCAGCACCTCGCCAGGGCCGTAGGGCAGCTCCAGCGCGCGCGGCACGTTCTGTGTGGGGGCGGCAAGGCCCGGGCCGCAAGCACTCCGGCGCTTGACGTCTGCGTCCATCTGCTGTAGCTCCTGCAGCACGCGGCGCACGCAGCCCTCAGGTATTTTGATGCCTGCAGGTGGGGTAGGTGGGGTAGGTGGGGTGGGCAAACGGGTCAGCGCCCCGCCTCGTGGCCCCCGAGGCCTACCGCGCATGTGCCCACTCACCCACTTGCTTCTTCTTGTCCTTGGTTTTGAGACGCACAATCTGCAAGTAGCTGCTACTGCTGACGTCAGCCATGACAGCGGCAATGCGGCCCCACACGCGGAGCAGGGCCCCGCACAGCATGTAGTGGTGCCGCAGCCGCAGGCCCTGCGTGCAGTCCTTGCCCTCCTGCACTAGCCGGCAGTGCTGGTTCCTGTGGGGTGACCGTGGTCAGCAAGCTGTCAGGGTCCCTCAGCCCCAGGTGCTGATGGGGTGCCCAGTCCTTGGGACTGATTGGCCCAAAGGGGGCTGCCAAGGGGTGGAGCAGGGCTCTGTGTCCAGTGTGCACCCTCCCACCTGGCCTGGACTCTCACCATGCAGTGTGGCTGCAGTGTGTCAGCGAGAAGGCGTAGCCGCTCTCCCAGTGCTCCCGGGCCTCCTCTGCAGTAACCTGGGGACACAGCCATAAGCCAGGGCCTGCAGCCCAGGCAGGGCACAAGAGGAGGGGCCTGCTGGCTCTGCAGCTTCTCCCAGATGCCAGGGAGCTACTGACGAAGGGCTGGCCTGGGGCCTCCAGTCTGGGGAAGTGAGCTTGCTGCCCGCTACCACCTACCCGCCGGAACTTGCGGCACAGGCTGTCCAGGGTCTCCAGCTGGCTCTGCCGGCCGATGTTAGGCTTGTACACGGTGAACTGCTTGCCACGGTTCTGTTCTGCCAGGAGGCAGCTGGGCTTGTTGCCCCGAACCTGGGAAGGGGAGTGGTGAGGCCCTGCCCTCCAGGGCCTCCAGGCATGTGACTTCCTGGCTACTGATCAGGAGTGGGCCCCACAGGCAGGAGATCGCCATCCTGTCCAGCCACAGTGACTGACTGGCCACCCACAGTCACTCTGGTCTTGCTCTAGAGTGTGAGGAGCAGGCAGGTGCATGGTGCGGGTGGCTGCCCACCTTGTAGGAGAGGTAGAAGCCATCATAGGGGCCTGTCAGCTCCAGCGACTTGGCGAACGCCTCCTCCCACTTCAGGCCACGGTCCACGCTGATCTACCACAGCAAGTAGGGCATTAGTGGGGCGGAGCAAGAGGCGAAGGCTAGGAGCTGGCAGCACCCTGCTCACCTTATAGAAGACCACCTGCCCGTCCTGCGGGTGCCCAGGGGCCAGGAACACCTGCTGGCTTTCCTCGTAGATCTCGTCAATGCCGGGAGCCAGGTCTGGGAAGAAGGCAGGGTTGGGTGGTGAACAGAGCCAAGGCCCAAGAGCCCCAGGGGTTGCACCATGGGTCCAACCCAGGAGGCCGAGTTGGACCTGTGCTTTGGGAGCCCTTGCTGACACCACTGAGGCAATCCCCCAGGTGACCATATGGGACAGATATGACTCAGTTTCTGGATGCCATCCCGGGGGCCAGTCCCTCCACATGTGACCAGGCAGGCCCTGTGGGCCTCAGTGCCCTGTGCTGTGCAGCTCCGAGGGTCCCGTGTGCTTTGTGAACCAAGTTCTCTCCGCACAGTCCCAGCTGTCAGTGTTCATCCACAGGGTGCTAGCCAGGTGGCCAGCAGACTGGCCAGCAAGGCACAGATACCAGCCACCTGCCCTCAGAGGGGGTTTACAACCACTGATGGTGAACTTCTCGAAGGCCCGGAGTGTGGGGGCACATGGGCCACTAGATGGCCGTAGGGTAGACGAGGAGCCCACGGCGGCCTGACCTTGAACCCAGCTAGCACCAAGCGCTTCCATCTGAGCTTCAGCATCCCCAGAGCCACAGCCACGTGGGGGGGCCCGCCTCCCCAGGACCCTCCTGAGGGCACCGCCTCCGAGCTCCGGAGTCCCACTGCGGAGGCTCACCCAGGATGCCCATGTCGTATCTGCCCTCCTTCTTGTCCATCTCGATGAGGTGGTCAAAGGTGTCTGAGAAGTATTGGAACAGCGCGTTCTGCTTGTGGACCTCCAGCCCCAGGATGCGGTTGAGGAACTTGGTGATGGAGCAGTCTGGGTGCAGGAGGGACCAGGTCTCAGGCTGCACTGGGCTACCTGCTCCCCTGCCTGTGCCCAGGTGCCATGGGGACTCACCCTTCTCCACGTCCAGGCAGCCGGACCGAGACTCCCGCCCGCCAATGCCGACTGACAGCAGGCCTTGCTTCATGTCTGCAGGAAGGGGGCTTTGCGTGCTGATCCTGAGGAGCCTGGGAGCCCCCCCCCCAGCCCCCTCCCCAGCCCCCCAGGCCCTCCCAGGCCCTTGTTTCTCTCCCAGCCACTGCCTGGCATGCATGTGTAGGATGGGTGTGGGGGGCAGTCCCTGATGCTGAACTCCTGGGGCCAGAAGCTGTATTCTCACAGAAGCCAAACAAGAGTTCCGGGAACAAGCACGGACGCCATGCCCTCAGCCTCAGCCCAGTGGGGGCTACTGGGGGCCACTGGCTTCCTCAGCCATCACAGCCCTTTGTGTGAGTGTGGGAGGAGTCTTTCAACACAAAGCCAGCCTGCAGAACTGGTGCCCCAAACTGCTGAACCCCGCTGCTCTGCTGTCCTCCCAGAAAGACCCCGTGTGTATCCCCAGCTCACCCCGGAAGAAGGCCGCATCCCCTCCAGGGTAGCCGCGGGGCAGGGGCACCTTGCTGTCTGTCTGGCTCAGGATGGTGCTGAGGACTCGGCTGAGGGCCCGGGCACCGTACTGGGGGCAGCAGGTGGGGAGTGAGTAGGGAAGAGCTAGAATGGAGTCCGGCCTCCCCGCCTCAGCCTCCCCAGGTACCTTGTTTTCAAAGTTGTACTTGCTCAGGTCCCGGGACTCAGTGGCACGGCGGTCTCCGTGGGTCAGGGCGCCCTGCCAGGGTTGGAGAGGCCATCTGTTGTTGCCAGGAGGACCTCCCCCAGCTCCTGGAGGAGACTTCCCCAGCCTGCCTTGGGCCCCAGCCCCAGGCCCCCGCTCACCAGGCTCTCCAGCCGCTTGGCCACGATGGAGGCGAACCGGCGCTCCCCGGCCAGCTCGGAGATGAGGAACACATACTCGGGCGCTGAGACCTGGTTGGACCGGTGGGTGCGGCCTAGGGGCACAAGGGCTCTCAGGAACAGCCTGAGGGGACACTGGGGCAGGGGCCAGCCTTGTTGGGGGCCGGGCTCACCAAACTGCTGGATGGCACGGTCAGCACTCCAGGGCAGCTCCAGAGTCATGTGTACACGCCGCCGCTGGTTCCTGACCCTGCGGTCTGCTTGGAGCGAGACGCCAGAGCTGGAAGCCTCAGAGATGATGGCCACGAGCTGGAGGTGGGGGAGGGGGTCAGTAGGCTGGGAGCAGGGCACGGGCCCTGCCTCAGGCCTGTGCTGCCCTGTCCAGCCACCAGCGCCTTCCACCCACTCAGCTCAGGGTTACCAGGACAGACGTGACAGACATGTCCAAAGAACATCCAGGGATACAAGAGGTCTGTGGGGGTCACTCATGTCCACACGCACACACGTGCAGAGACAGGAGTGCACCCCCACACTGCGCAGGCACAGGGGTGCGCACTCACCCCACGCTGTCCCCTGGAGGGACACCTGAAAGGGAGGGTGTCTGCAGCCCGGCTGGGTCCAGGCCCCTCCCTGCCCTCCCGCCGCACACCTTCTCTCCACTCATGAAGCGCTGCTTCTCCCTGAGGTTCACATGGTCAATGGACAGGCCCTGCTCTGCCCGTGACTCGAAGGCCACTGTCCCGTTGGGCCTGGACACAACACGGCCTTTCCTGCCAGTCATCTGTGGCGGAGGCAGGGAGCCCAGGGACAGGTTGTCAGTGGTGTGACACCCAAGGATGTCCCTACCTCCCCACTGGTGACCCTAGTGTCCTGGCTGTGTGGGAATGGTGGGGACTTGCTGCACCCTGGGCAGCATGGTCTCAGTTGGCCCTGATTTCGACGTATCTTAAGATTTACATTTCTAGCTACCTGGTACACAAGGTAAGGGACAGTAGGTAAGGGACAAGAGGTAGTGGGTGAGCCAGGCCAGGCCAGGGCTGGAGGACGGTCCTGACCAGGCAGCCTATCTCCTAGCCCAGCTGCCATCTGGGCACTGTGTCCTGGGGGTCTGGCAGTGGCACAGGGTGACCACAGGGGCTGCCACCCAGAGTCAACCAGAGCCAGGCTGACCACAGCTCTGCTCACCTCCGCCACTCGCTCAGGACCCCCCAGCTGGTCGATGAGCTCGTCCAGGGTGTTGACCGGCAGCTCCTGGCCCAGCACTCGCACCTTGGCCAGGAGGTCCTGCTTCAGCCGCTCCACCCGTTCCAGGACACCAGGACCATGCAGGTCCCTCTGCAGGGAGCACACAGGGCCTGCAGGGCAGAGGGTCAGGGTGGGACTCAGCCCCGCATGACATAAACCCCTTCTGGATTAGCACAAGGGGCAGTGAGGGGTCCTGGCCAGCCTGAGGGACGGTGGGAGCCGCTGTCTGAGACCTGTCTTCCCCCAGGCCAGCTGGGGTGCCAGCCCCGGCCTCCTCTGGGCCCAAACTGCATAAGAGAGCTAGGTCCCCTCTGGCAGGCCGTGTGGCCCTGCCCTGGCTGATCTGAGCCTCAGTGTCCCCCTCTACCAGGAGGCTGCACCCACCACCAGAGCCCAGGGTGGGGCGGGACCAGGACTGCACTCAACCCTGACCCAAGCAGACCCCTACCTCGGTCATCTGTGGGGAGCCCTGTGGTGTCCACAATGACCACATCGTCGTCCACCAGGGACTCCGGGGAGGAGTGGAAGTCACTGTCCAGGCCAGCGTCTGACTCGGTGCTGCTGTCATCACTGATGTGGATTACACCAGCCCCCTCCAGCGCCAGCCTGGGGACCTTGGTCCCACGGCCCCGCGGCCGCCCTGCAGCGCAGGAGCCGGGGTCATGTGGTGCCAGACAGTGGGGCAGGAAAGGCAGGCCGAGCTGGGGCAGCGGGCGCCGGGGACTCCCAGGTGCCAAGCAGGTGGGGCCTTCTGGGGAGGGCCTGTCTGCATGCCCACTGCCCGGCCCTTGCTCGAGCCCCTTGCTCCTTCTGGGGTGAAGGGTGCCTTGGCAGAAGCCCTGTGCACGTGATTTTGGCTGTTTTCTTGGGTCTTCCTTCTCAGAAACCCGTGTCCCCTGTTGCTGGGCCAGGGCGTGGGGGAAAGGGGCACCGTGAACATCCATAGCCTCGTGTTTCTCATGAGGCAGCTCTGGGCTTCCAGGCAACGCCGGCCTGTGGGTTGGTCAAAGGATGTGCCCAGAGCCCCCAGAGGGGACAGCAGTATAAGGGCCACCCTCGAGGCCTGGCGAGTGGAAGGAGAGGGTGGGTGTGGGCAATGGAGGGCCTCAGAGTGACAGAGGCCTTGCAATCCCAGCTCTGTGCCCTCATGCCTGGCTTCTCTTGGCCTGGCTCCTCAGGTGCCCTGCAGGACAATGGCCACACCCCCTCACCCACATGCTGACTGCGACTTCAGGGTCTGGGGGACGCTTTCTGGGGCCCCAGCCTGGTCTGCGCAGCCAGCAGGGCTCACTGTCTGAGCAGGGCAGGATCCTGGTGGAGCCCGGAGGCCTCAGCTGCCTGGTGAGGGTGAGGCTGCTGCAGGCCATGGCCACTGGCAGCACCAGGGCTGCTAGTGCGACAGCCGGGCAGGGCCCTGGGCTGCTCTCCTCGGGGTGGGCGGGGGCCCGAGGCTGTGCCTGCGGGGCTCCTCGGGGAGCCTGTGCCAGTGTCCCCAGGACAGCCTCCTGAGCTCCCCTTGTGGGACAGGGGCTGACCATGCCCACTGGGGCAGTCCTGGGCTCCTGTATGATGCAGGGCAGGCCTGAGTCAGGAGAGAGGCCCTGCAGGCTCTGGAGGGAGGATGGGAGCAGGGGAGGGGAGTGGGAAGCCGAGAGTGGGCACAGAGGCCTGAGGCAGGGCACTTCTTACGTCTCCGCTTGGCAGCGCCTCTGTCCCGCTTCCTCCTGGTGGAGGGGAAGTGCTTCTGGATGAGCGACAGGAAGACGCCTCTGCAAGGAGAAGCAGGCGGCGCTGCCACCAGGCCCAGGTGCAGGCTGGGAAGTGGGGGTGTGGGGACGGGCTTGGCCTCTCCAGGGCAGCACTGGCCCCAGTGAAGGACCGCAGGCATGCCAGAGATGGGCCAGGGGCAGCGTGGGCAGGGGCCTGAGCCCCGGGAGTGTCCTTGCTGAAGTGTCCTGGACAGAATAGCTGAGCACCTCCAAGTGAGGGCAGCCTGCGGCCTGGGGCTGAGGGAGGTGCTGTGGGAGCCCTTGGGCCTGGTGATGAGCAGCCAGCAGAGGGGTGAAGACCCCGAGCAGGGTGGGAAGTGAGGCTGGCGCTGTGGGGACTGACCATAGTGCCATTCCTGGAAACCCGTGAGAGGGTTAGGTGCCTGAGCCACGCGGGACCCACGAACCCCACCACAACCTCCGCACCTGCTGGGGCTGGGGTCACCCGTGCGTAATTCTCCTAGCCAGAAAACAAACTCCAAACCCTGAGCCCAGTTTAAGGCCTCAAGGTTGGCACTGTGGCCTGAACACAGCTTCCCGACCCCCATCCTCCGCTGACAGGGACCAAAGGGCAGGGCCAGGCCACAGGCTGGTCATGGGAAGCCGAGCGAGCCCAGCACCCCCACTCCCACTCACTCAGCAGCGGACACAAAGCAGTCCAAGTGCCCCTCGTTCTCGTCCAGCACCTCACGGGTCCGCGCCTCGCCTGTTGACTGTAGCCCGATGACCA
This sequence comes from Marmota monax, assembly GCF_021218885.2. NCBI lineage: Eukaryota > Metazoa > Chordata > Mammalia > Rodentia > Sciuridae > Marmota > Marmota monax. Next base: position 6,293,447 of record NW_026692494.1, on the reverse strand, counting down.
CACACTGCAGGGACAGTGGCTCTGAGCTGGGCGTGGGGAGACTGCCATTCCCCTCCACACTCTGCCCCTGTGGCCAGGAGTCTCCCCAGGGGCGGTGATGGGAAGGGATCAGCAGTCTTCTTATCTCAGGACTGGCCAGCCTGCCTACCACAAAGTCACAGCCTAGATGTCCCTTCCTGCAGACCCTGCCCAGTCCACCCACCTCAGCAGCACATTTCAGACCCCACCACCCTTGGGCCTGCGTGACCGAGATGGACCAGAGAGTCTGGTCCCCTCTGATGGCCCAGCAGCTCTCGGGAGGGTGAGAGGAGTCCAGGGCAGGGGTGAGCAGCGGGGTCAGTGGCCGGGCCTGCACACCTTGTCTCGGGCCAGCTCCTCGCGGGCCAGCTCCACCAGCCGGCGCACCTTGGCAGCGACACACAGATACTTGAAGAAGCGCTGGTGGGCCGACCAGAACTGGCCCCACAGGGACTTGCGCGACTCGAGGCCCACCCAGTCGGCCGCCTGCTGGAACACGCCCAGGGCCTCGGCCCACTGCAAGGACAAGGAGTGTCCTGAGCCTAGGCCCTGCCTGCACCGAGGGCAGAGCATCTGCACAGGAAGAGGCCGGGAGCCAGCAAGGCCGGGCAGAGCGCAAGGAGCGGGCTGGGGAGCAGGGCTGGGGAGCAGGGCTGGGGAGCAGGGCTGGGGAGCAGGGCTGGGGAGCGGGCTGGGGAGCAGGGCTGGGGAGCAGGGCTGGGGAGCAGGGCTGGGGTTGCAGCGGTTCAGAGCCCAGGGGAGGGCGGAGGCAGCGGAGGCCCGCCTCTGAGGTCATCCCCAGTCCACTCTTGATGCCTCAGCCCCAGAGGACACCAGGACACCTCTGGGGACACCTAGAAGCTCCTGGCCTGGAATGGCCTGCAGCGCCTAGGATGCCACCAGAGGATGACCTCACCCCACATGTGCGGTGCAGAAGGGGACCCTGGGATTGTCTGACCTAAAGAAGTCACCTGGCACAAGCGGGGCACGGCCAAGGGTTTATGCCCAGGCCAGTAAGGAATGGAACTCGTCTACGCACAGCCACCAGCAGGCCACCACCTGGGACAGAGTGCTCCTGAACCCTGGGAAGGTGGCAGCGGCTCTGGCTGACACCCCTGTGTCACAGCACAGGACATTCCCAACAGGGGAGCAGGACGAAGGCCTGGGCTTCCCTGACGGGCACAGGGCTCCGAGGAGACACACGGGGTCCCCGCATCAGCCCACCCTGCCCCAGAGGGGCCTGGCTCACCAACAGCGCTGCGCGGTTGTAGACATGCTCAAAAGCTGGGGGCAGGGGGATCTCCTCGATACGGAAGGTGACTCCAGAGAAGCTGAGCTGGCGTGCGATGTACATGCCGCTGACCTTCATGTCCATGGCTACGATCTCCATGGCACCTACACCCCTGGGGACAGGCATGGCCTCCTCAGCACCATGTCCCACCACAAGATGGAGTGCCTCTAGGGAGGGGCGGAAACTGGGATGGGAAAGAGCAGGTACACAGAGGGTGGCCAGCCCGGGCAGACTTGCAGCTAGGCCGTGGGTCCCCGGGAGCCTGCCTGGAGGAGGCAGAGAGGCTGTGCAGGGCCAGGGCCTGGCGGGAATGGGCAGAGGAAGGTCTGATCGTGCCTTAACACAGGACACAGGCCTGAGGCCAGGGTGCTGGTGGGAGCTGCCCCCACCCAGCACTCGGAAGGCGCTCACCTCTTCTCAATGGCGTGTAGGAATTCCTCAAAGGTCCGGAAGGGCGTGCCTTCACCCCAAATGCCCAGGCGGCTCATGTAGATCATGTTTCGCGGCTCAGAGGCACCTGGGGACGGGAGCCGTCAGCTCCTCCTGACCAGCCAGGAGGGGATAGCTAGAAGCCAGTGGGGGTGCAGGGGCTCGGGTACGACCACGGGAGGGAGGGAGGGAGGGAGGGAGGGCCGGGTGAGGGGACGTGGGGTGCCTGCTGAGACTGGGCAGAGCCAGCTGGCCAAGGGGAGGCCCTGATGGTACGGTGGCCGAGGGACAGCAAGAGCCTTTGCCCCAGGCCTTGAGAAGCTGGGTGTGGGCTGGGCCTGAGGAACTGTGGGCAGCAGGCCCAGCCTGTGCCCCAGCCAGCCCACCCGGCTTGCCGCTGCCCCAAGACTGGCGGGGGGGCCCCACGCTCCACCTGTAGCGCTGGCGTAGACCACTCTGGCCAGGGGCAGCTTGTTCTGCAGGTCCAGCACGGCCTTGCCCATCTTGGTGGAGCTGGCGTTCTTGGCCTTGTGGCACTCGTCAAACACAATCTGGGGTGGGCGAGGGTTAAGGAGCATCCCAGAAGGGGTGTGGGCAGCCCAGGCCAAAAGCCCTCGGGCCTGGGAACTGGGAGCCATGCAGAGCCGTATCTGTCAGCTGCTGGGTGACAGCTTCCAGCAGGCCTGGGGAAGTGCAGGCAGGCACACAGGCACGGCTGCCGTCGGGGATGGCGAGGTGCTCACCTCTGCGTCCTGGGTGCAGTTCGGTTTCCCGTTTTGTACCTGGGTTAGAACCAGGGCCACTGCACCTCTGAGCTGCTACATCCTGAGGTCTGTTTCTCTCGTTTTTTTGTTTTTTTTTTTTTAATTCCATCTAAATCTGAGACAAGGTCTCACGAAGTTGCCAAGGCTGGGCTTGAACTTATGATCCTCCTGCCTCAGCCTCCCTGCTCACTGTGACAGACTCAAAATAATAAAATAACAAACGAGGACGGGGCGTAGCTCAGGGGCAACGCTCTGGATTCAACCCCAGTACCGATGTGAAATAAGGTGCCCCTGTGGGCCTGCCTCCCTGGCCCTCGACAACTCCCAGCAAGGCCCAGCCCTCGGCACCAGGCCTGTCTCTAGGACAGCGGGGACTCTGGGTACCATCTGCATGCCTGCAGGCTGCACAGAGGCCACCATCGCCTCAGGACTCATCACAAACACCCACACAGAGTCTCTGGTCACTGTTTGGCTGGCCAGTGCCAGGCCAGGTCTCGGCAGGGGTGGGGGGCAAGGGTGAGCCGTGGAATCCTGCTCCTGCTGGGAAGTCCAGGCCTGCGGGGTCTGGAGGCTGGCCCCGGTAATGCCTGCAGGATACCACGCCCTCAAAGGCCTCCCCGCACCACTGGAGAATCTGCCGCAGACGCGTGCGGTGCTGCCCACCAGCCTGGCTCTCCCCGATCAGGGCGGAGTAGGTGGCGAAGAGGACGCCCTCTGAGGTAGTGTTGTCGCCGTACTTGATCTGCAACAGGCGCAGGCGCAAGCATGGGGATCCTCGGCCTTCCCGGCTTGGGTTCCCCTGTGGAATGGGAGTGGGCACTGCGGGGCTGCCCCCCGCGACCCCCGCCCTTCCAGCGTGGGCTTGCGCCCCCCGCACCTTGCTCAGCGCGTGCACGGCGATGCCTGGAGCCTCAATGTCCCGCAGGTCCCGCTCTGCGTCATACTTGAGGTCGTTGGAGACACTGAACCTGGGGCGGCAGCCAGGTCAGGGACGGCCCTGCCCCCTCCCCGCCCACTCCCTGCCCTCTCGAGCAGGCGCTCACCAGAGGGCCTTCTTCCTGCCACGCAGGTAGTTCTCCACGATGATACCAGCCACTGTCCGGCCCTTGCCCACGCCAGCCCCGTCTCCAATTAGGAATCCTGCGCGTTGCCCGCTGGGCAGCAGGACCTCGTGTTGCTGCGGCACGATGGGCGGTTAGAGCCTGGGCTTCTTCCCTCCTGGGCCAGCCCCTCCCCCAGCAGCTGGGGTCTGGGGAGTCACCTGGCAGGCATAGGTGATGGCCTCCAGCTGCAGGGCAGACAGGGCCCCGCTGTCTGCGGTGGGCAGTGCCAGGGTGTAGGTGATGTCAGGTGGAGGGACACTAGACAGTGTGCTGGTCTCCACCACACGGTCTGGGTGCTGCTTCCCGAGCTTGGCTGGAAGGGGCAAGGGGCAGTCAGGCTCGGGCCTCAGTGGCTGGTGAGTAGGCTGGGGACAGGAAAGTCTCACCAATCCCCTGGGGCAAGGGGACCAGGTGCACTTTGGCCCTTGCCCTGTGGCTGTGGCCCTGGGCCCACAACCCCTAGTTGGGGTCCGCAGGGTCTTGTCCTGGGGCTGAGGGTGTCCGAGTGCCCCAACCCAGCCGAGCCACTCACATTTGGACGGCACATAGTCTGCGTAGGTCTCTGCGTGACCCAGCTCTTCAGCCTCCTCCTCCTCTTCGTCCGCCTCGTCCTCCTCCTCGGGCTGGCTCTGTGACTGCAGGTGCATATGAGAGTCCAGAGGCCCCATGCTGCCACATCTGGCCTAGCCTCCCCTGGGGACAGCAGCCTGGCTGCCCAAAGCCAGCGAATGACCTGGTGGGGGTGGCCTGACCGTACCCCCAGGTGGCACCTGGGCTTCAGTTTCCTCATCTGTAAAGTGGGCACTCACTGCAGAGTTGCCTGAGGTTTGAGATCCCTGCCTTGGTGGGTGCCCAGGAGATCTGGGAAAGGGCAGAGAGGGAGCCCCGGCCTGGCCTGCCTGGCTCACCTGGTAGCTGACGAGAAGCGGAGTGCTAGGGAGGGAGGTCCCGGGGTCCTCGAGGCCTGAAAAGGGCCCACTGTGCAGGAACAGCTGGAGGGCAGACAGGGTGTCAGCTGAGGCCTCCTGAATGGCTGGGCCTTGGCCACCCTGGCCCCGAAGGGCCTTCTAGGCCAGTGCTCTGCCTCCTCCTGCCACCTGGGAAAGGTACTTACTAGTTTTCATGGACAACAGCCCTAGCCCCTGGTCTCACAGGACAGGCTGGGCAGGGTCTGGTGGCTTGAGGCCTTGTGTGTATCAGACCATGGTGGTACACAGGCCCACAGGAGCACAGGGGACCCTGGGGGGGGGGCTCCTTTCCAGGGAGAAGATGAGACAAAACTCGGGGCTGCACGGCACGTCGGCCGGGCCCCTGGGCAAGGCCACTGGTGATACTAGCCTGGCAGTACTGTACAGGAGGCCATTTGATATGGTATTTGAGGGGTACAGCAGGCTTTCTGTGGGTGAATAGGTTGCAATGCCCCGTTGTGCGGTGGCCAGGGTGAAGGGATGACCAGACCATGGTTCACTTTGGAGAGGCAGATAAATTGCCTGAGTTGCATCCTGATGGACAGAGGGCAGGGTAGGCAAAGCTGGCCATGGGGCACTGACTCTGGGCTGGCAGCCAGGCCTGGCCTCTGGACTGAGTGTGTGTCACTCATGGCCTCCTCAGGGCCTGAGAACTGACCAGAGTTGTGAATGGTCTGGGAGAGGACCCTGTCCTGACCTGCCCACCCTTGGCGAGCAGCGTGGCGGTCACTGTCCAGAGCACTACACTGAGCCCAGTGGGCCCAGGACACAGCTAGGAGACAGAGGACCCAGATAAGAGTCTGTGTGGTTCTAAAACACCCTTTTAGATGTGTGGCTCTCATTTCAGCCACAGTGAGCCCAGCCTGGACACCGTGTGTGAGCCAACAGAGCCAACAGGAGTGACCGCCAACACCGACCCCTAGCACACCTGACCTTAGGACCCAGCAGGCTTGGCCCCTGAGCTGCCCCCGCCCCAGGGCCATGAAGAGCTGGAGGCTCATGGGGGAACAAGGGTCCTGGGTCCCATCCAGGCGCCGACTCTCACAGCCTGGTTTTCCCGTAGGTGAGGGACACGCCAGATCTTCTAACATCTGCAGGGCTGAGGGTGGCGCCCAGGGCCTCGCGCAGCTGGCGAGCCCTCTCCAGGGACCCACAGGCCCAGCCCACCCTCTGTATTTCATTTTGAGACAGGGTCTCACAAATTGCCCAGGCTGGCCTCTGCCTCTCGAGGACTGGGACGATAGCCCTTGCCACCGTACTGGCCCGACCAGAGATTTTTAAGAAAAAGTGAAGGAAGTCCAGAGAGTCACAGTTCCCTCTCAACCTCTAGCTCTCTTTACTCAACACAAAGCCAGGAAGACCCTGCGAGGGTTCCTGGAAGACTGGTCATGCTCCAGCCCTGGTGGGCAGCTCTGCAATACTAGGTTTCAGATGGCCTTGTGCCACCCACTGAAGGCCAGCCAGGCCCCTAGGGGTGGGCAGTGCCTGCTGGGCACAGATCCCAAGGGGAAACAGGCCTGAGTGGCCCCACATGGTTGTAGAGGGTGGGGTCAGTGCCAGGTGCTCGGAGCCTCCTGTCCCCCTTACTGGCCCCAGCCTGTCAGCTATCCAGGGTATGTGCCCATGTCAGCATCCAGAGGCGGGGCTGGTGTCCAGAGCCTCCACTTCAGGCCCCCCCAGACCCATTCCTAACTTGTTCTCCCAGTCTAGAAGCTTCTTTCTTGCCAAATACCTTAGAAAGGGCTGGATGGGTGTTGTCCTTTGGGCACCACTAAAATCAGGGGCCAGAGAGTTCTCTGGGGTGGGTCTCCTGGGCACTGCAGGGTGCTGAGCAGTGTCCCTGACCTCTACCCAGCAACAGCAGTAGCTCCCCAGGGTGGCAGTCGAATGTCTCTGGAGGTCACCAGAGTTCCCTGAGTGAGAGTTACTACCTAGAAGCCCTCTTCACACCCACAGGCAGGAGCCTGTCTCCAGGGACAGAGCAGGGTGAGGAGAGGCTGCCCCAGCCCTGGGGGGGGGGGGCGAGGGGCTCGCGGAGTCCGGGCAGCCCTGGCAGAGTCCGGGGCACTGACCTTGTCGTGGGTGGACGAGCTGGTGTTCACATCCCAGATGGTGGGCACCTGGCTGAGGCTGTCTGCTGGCAGGAAGTCGGGGGTGTCTGCGATGTCAGACAGGGAGTCAATGGACGAGGAGAAGATGGAGGCATTGGAGAGGTCCTCGAGGTACGAGGCGTCCTGGAAGACAAGCCCCGGTGAGGCAGCACCAGATGTGCACGACGGACAGCAGTACACAGACCGTCCATCATGGGCCGTGAGCAGGAGTGGGTGACACAGCTGCAGGGTGGAGGGACCCAAGGACCTTGTGCTCAATGAGAGCCCGCCACACAAGGCCACAGCGTGTGACCCAGCGACAGGAGGGTCCAAGACGATGTGGACTTGCAGTTGCAGGGCTGGAATGCTGGGGGCAAGGGGGGCTGCTCAAGGGTATAGGGTTTCCTATTGGGGTGACGGAATGCTCCAGAACCCATGGTTGCACAATCATGAACATACTGACACCACTGACCCGCACCCTTTAAATGAGTGAATCACACCACATATGAATGGCACCTCAGGAAAAGAAGCCTGGCTCTTCCTGCCGTCCCCGCCACTCGGGAGGCTGAGGCGGCAGGATGGCAAGTTCAAGGCCAGCCCTGGCAACTTGGAAAGAACTTGTCTCAAACTAAAGTAAAAGGCCAGGCAGGGTGGGGAGGGGCCAAGGGACCCTTGCTGTGCAGGTAGTGCCACCTGTGGCTGGCGTCTGCCACACTGAGTTGAACTGTGGCACTTACAACCTGTGAAGAGATGGGGTGCAGACGCAGCAGAGGGTTGCTGCAGTCTCTGACTGGAGCCTGTCTTCACCGCCACCTGCCACCACCCCACTAGCACCTGGGACACTCCGGGAGCCTGCCCCCGCCCCGGGACCCCAAATGCAGGGGCACTCACATTGCCCCTCCCTGTTTTGCAGACAAGGCCCCGAGGTCCAGGCAGCACCCCGAGAGCCTGGCTCAGGAGGAGAGCCATCTGCCCGCTTCCAGCACCCCCAGGCCCAGAGCGCCAAGCCCTGCTGCCTTGCCCTGGGCCAGCAGCACTTCTTCAGCAGGGCTGGGATCCAGGGGGCTGCTAGGACCCCCACACTCAGCCCTGACAGCAGGCTAGGGAGGGGGCAGGCCCGCAGCGTGCAGGGCAGGCTGGGGGCCACTGAGAAGCCCAGAGAATGGCGCCCTGTCAGCTGAGTTTGGGGTTCTGGGCTCTGGGGAAGCCTTCCTGGGACCTGGTCAGCTCCGCTCCATCAACGGGCAGACACCGGAGGATGGAGTGACCAGAGGACACAGGTCCTCGGTCTCAGACTGGCTTCAAGGGCATAGCTGGGCCAGCATCCCCGCATCTCAGAGGGCACAGAGGACAGGAGACCCCTGATCTCTCTTGCCCTGCTGAGGGCCATCCTGGCTCATCCCACGGTGAGGTGCCTGACATTCAGATCCCGATTCCCGAAGGTAGGAGTGGGGGTGGGACTCAAGTGTCTGTAACCTCCTCAAGGTGTGCCCAGTCAGGCCCTACCAGATCTCTGTGGTGGGGCTCTGGCTAGGGTCTCCTGAGGACAGCTGGTCAAGCCAACAGGACATACAAATTGGAGTCCTGTGGGCACCCATGGATGCACAGGGCCACCCACAGCCACCAGCATGCTGGCAACGTCCCTGGGACCCCTTTGAGGGCCTGGATTGGCCTCCTCTTACCTGCCCCAGGACCCCTGGTCCCCCTGTGGACAGAAGCACCAAGGACGCTTGGGAAGCAGGAGGGGCAGCTGCTTGCTATGGGCCACAAGGCTGCCTCCCGCCCAGTGCAGGGAGCAAGTCCTGACAACCGCCACCCTTGGCTTAGCTGATGGGGTGGGAGCTCTGCACACCCCACCCCTCCTCCATGCCCAGCCTAAACCCCCTGGGCAGGAGGTGGGGCTGAGGGCAGATCCGAGACCCTCAGCCCGGGCTCCCCCCACCCCCACCCCCCCGCCCACTGGTAGGAAAGTCCCTGGAGGAGAACCCAGCGCTGGCGGGAAGGCAGGTAGCTGCCTGCAGGACGGTGGCCCTTCCTGCCCTCAGGAGCCTGGGCGGGGGCTCCGGAGGCAGAGAAGCCCAAGAGCCCAAGGATAACGGCGAGAGCAAAGAGGGGTATGTCCACTGCTCCACAGCGGCCAGGCTGGGCACCCAACAGATCAGCAAGTCACGCAGACCCGGTCTCAGGAACTGGCTGCTCCCGTGAGGCCACTTGGTGACAGTGGGTCCAGCCTAATCTGACCCAGGCCACCCATCCCCTAGTCTTGTCCCAGACCATCTCTGGGCATGACAGCCTGAGTCCAGGTGAAGGGGACAATGCCAGGGAGCTTGTCCTGTCCCCAGCTCTGGGGCTTTGGTGGGCCTGGAATAGGGACACCCCACTGCAGGTAGACACGTGCCCGGTGGGGGTCCAGCAGGTGGCCACAGGGAGTGCGCCCTGCCTCTGGCTTGGTGGTGGGGCTCCTCACTGAGCCACCCCTCACAGGGGCTGAGAGCTGCCACCAGGGAGCCTGCTTCAGGGCTGGGGAGGGGCGGTCATGCCCGGCCTGACCAGGGTCTGCGGGACACAGAGCAGAGCTCTCATGCCCTGTGGGCTGCACTCAGGGGCCCTCCAGCGGGGGAAGGGGAGACGCCCCAACTCGGCAGGAGACCAAGGCCAGGGCAGCAGCCAGGGCCTGTTGAGGGCACAGACCTGGAGGGGGCGGAGGACAGGCCCTCCTGGAGCGTCCTCCTGGCCCCACCCCGTCACAGAACAAGGAGAACTGACAGTCCCAGCTGAGGGGCAGCCCATGAAACCTCACCACTCCTCTCAACACCGTCCAGGGAGCCCAGAGGGGGTGTGGTGACGGTGACACACGGGGTCCTGATCGGGTCCCAGGGCAGGAGAAGGACACTAGGGGAAACAGAGGAACCTGGGTAAAGTGTGGGCTCTAACTGTCGATGATACAGTGTATCTATGTAGGCCACTAGTGTGACGAGGGCACGGCACGTCACCATGCGTGTGGGGTATGGCCCCTGCATAACTCGGAGCCCACGCCAGCTCTCCTGTGCCCCGGACACAGCCTCCAGCCCACACCTCACCCTCCTTCCCCTTGCAGAGCAGGATGCCCCACTGGGCACCTGGGGCACTGGCCCCCTCACTCCTCAGGGTGGGGAGAGACAGGCCCAGGGTCCCTCTAGATCTCACCACTGTCTGGCCCCACGAGTAGGGCTAAGAGGGGGTCAAGAGAGACCCCTCCCCATAGGCACCCATGCCCCACTTCTGTCTGGAGGTGGGTCTGGGACTTCCCTGGTCCCTCCTCGCTGCCCCACTGCTCCCCAGTCTTCCCCAAGTGCGCGTCCGTCCACCCGGTGCTTGTCCCAGCCCTGCCCGAGCTCAGCTGTGACCTCAGCCCGTGCTGTGTGCCCCACTGACGGGGAGTCCTGAGCCTCCCGCAGGCTGCCCTCCAAAGTCTGTGCTCAGGACTCCTCCCTGAGGGAGGAGGGAGCTGGCTGGCGGCCACGCCCAACAGTGAGGATCCACCAGGGCCTGGGGCTACCTGGACGGTCTTAGTCTCTGCCTTCCAGGAGCCCTGGAGGGGGCAGGAAGGAGGCAGGACCTGGCCTGGGTCTCCCAGGCTGCGGGGGGGGGGGGGGGGGGACATTCAGAACACTAGACACACCCCCTCCTGGTCCAGGAAGCTGAGCCCAGAAATGACCCCAGAAACAGGTGCTGCCCCACCCCTGCCAGATTCACAGGGAGCCGAAGGGAAGGATGGGGGACCTGGCCCTACCCAGTCGAGCAGAGCCAGTCTCAAATTGTACCCACCCTGGTCCACAAGAGGTTCTGATACCAGTCCCACACTGGGCCGGGAAAGGGATAGATGGACGGCAGCCCCGCCAGCCCAGGAGCTCTGGCTCTGGGGCCCTCCCTGGGGCTGGACTGGGCCCCTCCGGTGTCTGCTCTGGCCTGGCCTGGCCTGGCCTGCCGGGGTCCCAGAGCTCTCCCAGAAAACCCTCTCAGATCCGTGCTCGCTGCCAAAGAACAACAGCAGGGCCAGGGGCTACTCACAGCCTGGGTGCTCCTACCCTTTGGGACATTTGGAGGGACAGGTGGGGTCTCTCTCTCCAGGCCCCCACCTGAGCCCCGGCACCATTCGCCCAAGGGAGCAGGAGTGTTACCTGGTTGAGAGCTGCAAACTGTAGGCAGAAGCGCAGTTGGGACATGGCTGGGAAGCGTGGCTGTGCCGGCCGCTGGACAGGTCCCCTGGAGGAGCCGCCTAAGAGTCTCCCTCATGACCGTGGAGGCAGCCCGGCACCGGTCCGTCCCAGGCGGACGGGGGCGGGGGGAGGACTGCGCTGTCTCAGGCCGGCTGCATTTGCATGTTGGGTTAGTCACGGCCTCGCGCCTACTTCCTCTAAGGCCGGCTGACTTTCAGGAAATGATGCCTGCCTGGTAAGTCAGGGCAATTACTGGCAGAGCGAGGAGAATTACTGTACGGGGCGTAATCCAGCCACAGACGGGCTGTCAACAACGCAGGGCTGCCTGGTCTGGGTGCGCCCTGCCAGCCTAGCCAGGCTCCTCTGGGGCACTGGGGTGGGGGCAAAGGCGAGCGGGCACAGGTCTCAGTTTCCCCAGGTTGCTAAGGTGCCAGGTTCTGTTCTGCCTGCTCCCTGGGCCTGGCCAGGGCCAGCTGCTGCTCCGGGGTTATGGGAGGCAAGGTTTCTGGGAACAGAGGTCCAGCCCCCTGCGCTCCCTACACACCCCCTGCCCGCCCGGGGAGCTCCTCTCCATCTGCTGCGGATGTGTGCTCCCTCTTGGAGAGCAGTTCCCAGAGGGGCATGCTAGAGGCCACAGGCAGGACAGGGCACGGGCTGCTGCCCGACAGCTGGGGGTGGGCACAAGCCTGGGCCCCACCAGGCCTGGCCTCTGGCCTGCACCCAGTGCCCAGCACAGCCTGCAGGAACAGTGGTGGCCGAGAGGAGGGCTTCAGCTGTGGTGGAGAGCTAATTTGAAGGAGAACACGCTGGATTGGTCATTCGGCCAGCAGAACTCTGAACAGAGGAATATCCTTCTGCCTGCCCAGCCAGGGACCCTGGTCCAGACTGTAAGGTGGCAGGGTATCATAGCAGGCACCTGGATGAAGGACCTGCGTGGGCATTCCTGATGACACCCGGAGTTGGGTGCTGAAGACCCAGGGCCAGAGGGACAGAGTGAGGGTGCCTCCACTATGGATTTCAGTAGCTGGAGCAGATGCGGTCCCACGTGCCTGTGCCAGACTGCCCCCTCCCTGTAAGGTGAGGGGCTCACGGGGAAGCAGTGCCCCCAGATGCCTGCGGAGTCCAGGTGGTGGGGCCACTCCCAGGGCTCCGAGGGGAACCAGGAGGCCCCAGAGGCAGCACCCACAAGGGCCCCCAAAGGGCTGTCAGTTCTAGACTCTGAGACCCTTCAATGCCCAGCGCAGACCAAGGTCACCACCCCTCAGCCATGCCGGCAGACCAGCTGGGGCAAGGGCGCCCCCACCTCACAGCCCCAGGGTGGCTAGATCTAGACAGTGCATGACAGCCAGGGCCAGCAGCTGGCAGAAGGACCCACGCCACGCGTGGCTGGCAGGGTGTGGGCAGCCAGCCACTGGGGGCCACCCGCCCACACCCAGCCCAACAGAGCGACGTGCAACCTGCAGCTGAACCCCAGGAGGGAGCCTGAGAGGAGGGAGGCAGGTCGCACACAGGCTGGACGCCCAGTGTCCAAGGCACAGCAGCTCACCTGACCACACATGCAAACAGCCCAGCCCAGCCCAGCCACCCGGGGCGGCCTCAGCCAGGCAAGAGCGAGGTGACAGCTTACATGGACCTGAGGACCTCATGCGTGTGACCCAGTGACAGGAGACGTCCAGGACAGGAGTCCAGAGTCGGGACGTGGACCTGTGGGTACTGGGCTGGGTGGGGATGGGGTAACTGCTCGTGGAAACAGGGCTTCCTTCTGGGTTGGCGGAATGTTTGGGATTAGATAGACACGGTGATTGCAAAACTCCATGATCGTACTTTAAAAGGATGAACTTAATGTGAATTTTTGCCCCCAATACTGGGGATTGAATCCAGGGGCACTTTATCACTGAGCTATACCACCAGCCCTTTTTGTTTTTTCATTTTGCAACAGGGTCTCACTAAGGGCCTTGCTAAGTTGCTCAGGCTGGCCTCGAACTTGAGATCCTCCTGCCTCAGCCTCCTGAGTGGCTGGGATCACAGGCATTGCCAATACATCCAGCAGTTATATGGATTCTCACCAGCATTAATGCTGTGAGATACCCACAGACCACCTGAACTCTGACCCCAGCCCCCACTCCTGTCTCCAGAAACTTGCTGTGAGGTAGAGGAGGTGAGGGCCAGAATGAGTTGGGTACTTAGGGGACGGGCACTCAGGCTGCGGGGATTCATTTTCCAGGGGCAGCTAGAGGGGGTCTCCTGCCTGGGGACCATCACCCACTCCACCCCAGCCTCTCTGCTCACTCTCAGCCTCCAAACTGGCCCTGACTTCCTGAGGAAGGTGTGGCGGTGTGGACCAGAGAACATCTGTGCCCAGGGCTTGGCGCAGTGTTAAGAACAGGGCCACAGCTGCCTTGGGGCCCACTGGTTCCACACCAGGAACGGAGCCCACCTGGCACCAGAGCACTGCAGCCACTGGGAAAGGGGCCCTGGGGGCAGGTGGGCATGGCGACAAGGGGCTGCAGACTGCAGCTGGGATGAGAGGTGGCCGGTGCCAGACACTGGGCCTGGAGTGGATGTTGAGGAGGGAGGCATGTTGACTGAGTGTCAGGGACAGGCAGAGGACCTGTTCAGTGGCACCTGGTTGGGTGGGCTGTGCCCGTCTGGCTGTGTCCATGCCGTGGGACAGACTGATCCTTAGACCATGTGGACACAGGCCTGGGGCCACCCGACCCCTGCCAGGTCCGGGGCCTCCTCCTCACCTCTTGCCCTCACTGAGCCCTGGAAGGGCATGGTGGCCCTGGCTGGGCCCTTGGAAGAGCCCTGCAGTGGGTGAGCTTCCAAGTCACTGCAGCAGACTGAGCAGGGGACTGCTCTGTCCCTCAAGTTGGGAAGCCGCGGGTCAGAGAAGGCTGCTGGGGCATTGCTTCGGATGTCTGGGAAGAGCCTCTGGCTTCCTGTGGAGAGGGGATTGTGTCTCCCAAAATGACACCTTTGATCCTGACCCGTGGGACCTGTGCCTCATTTGGAAATGGCTCTGTACAGAAGTGACTGATGAGGATGAGGTCACATCAATTAGGGTGGGCCCTCATCTGAGGACAGGTGTCCTCATGAGACAGAGGGACACAGACAGCAGAGCATGGAGGAGGTGGCTGAGTGACAACAGAGGCTGGGGACGAGTGGCCAAAGCCAAGGGACACCTGGTGCTCCCAGGAGCTAGAGACGCAGGTGGACTCTGCAGGGAGCATGGCCCTACACATACTGGACACCAGACCGGCCTCCAGGACTGCAAGGCCCCGGCGTTCTGGGACAGCAGTCCCAGGACACTCTGCTCTCCGCCCCAAACTCTGCTCTGCCTGTGCACAGTCCTACAGGGCCCAGAGGCCTGGGGCAGGCCCAGCCTCAGCCACTGTGTACCTAACGCTGTAGCCAGGGCCTGCCTTCCTGCAGCCACTCCCTGGCCAGTAGCTTTTGCGGGGTCCCCCTCCCTGAAGATCCTCGAAGCCTCCAGCTCCCGGGTTTCCTCAGGCCACGGGGCAGAGGTGGGGAATTACAGGGCTTGCTGTAAGGATGCCCTCTCCTGTCTCTCCCTCTCTTTCCACCCATTGCGGTAACTGGGAAGCTGGCCGAGGGTGGGCCAGGCCTCTGACCTGCTGAGCTGCGTCTGCAGAGCAGGAGAGTGGAGGCCAGGGGCTGGGTGGCGGGGGCTGGCAGCTCAGGCGGCACTCTCCCGAGCGTGAGCTCATCCCTGGCTTCCCAGCAGCCCCCAGGCTGGCAACAGCACACTGCTCCTGGACAAACACCCTCCTGATAGTCCAGCAACACGGAGGGACCCGGGTGCAGGCCCAGCCTGCTGACCACTCCTGGGAGGCGTCCTCACAGATGGAGGGCCAGTGGCAATGTGGGGGAAGGGCAGAGCAGCCGAGATGCGGGGGTCCAGAAGTACCCACCCCTGGAAGTGCAGGGTGTCTGTGGGGGATGGCCACTGGGGGCGACAACCGAGGCCTGCAGTCAGGACCCCAGGGACCTCGAGGCAGCACTGCACCAAGGATGGGTCTGGGGAATGCAGCGGGTGATGAGGAACCAGAGGAGGGGCCGGGGAGCCTGCACAGAGCCCACTCAGCACAAGGAGCAGGCCAGCGGGGCTCCAGACGCCGCTGGCCCCAGTGTGTCCTCAAGGGCACCCCAATCCAACCCAGCCTCATCTGGAACACATGTCCAGCTACTGTCCAGCCCGACTCCGCCCAGCAGCAGCGCTCACCACAGCAGCCACTCCACTCGAGTGAGCTCCAGAGATGGTGGACACCAGCACAGCCCACACAGACAGGTGGACACGGTGCGGTCTCGCTCACCTGGAGTGCCACCGGGCCACGAGCCGGTGACGTCCTGGAGCTGGTGTGATGGGTACGTAGCTCAGGGGATGTAGTAAGAACCACAGAGCTGGGCACTCGGACATGGTGTCGTGTCTTTTCTTTTCTTTTTTTTTTTTTGAGGGGTACTGGAGATTGAACTGAGGGGCACTTGGCCACTAAGCCACTTCCCCAGCCCTATTTTGTATTTAGAGACAGGGCCTCACTGAGTTGCTTAGTGCCTTGCTTTTGCTGAGGCTGGCCTTGAACTCGTGATCCTCCTGCCTCAGCCTCCAGAGCTGCTGGGATGACAGACACGCACCACCACGCCCAGTGAGATGATGCCTTTTCTGTTTTATGAATCATCTCAATTTATAAAAACCGTGGAAGCAAAGCCACCAGTCCAGTACTCCCACACACCTGCAGCCCTGTAGGGCAGTCCTCGGGGAGCCCTAGAGCTGCTCCAGGCCACTGCCCAGGGACATGCAAGCCTGGTGGCCCCATGCCACCCTGGAGACAGATGGCTTAGTGAGGAAAGGAGCCCCTCTCCAAGGTTGGCTTAGTGGGCGGTCAGTAGTGCCCCCCCCCAGGGCAGTGGGGGGGCAGCGGCTCTCAGGACAGGCCCCAACGTTCTGGTGGCCCTGTAGCACTGCTGGCCATGCCTTGGTCACCGCACCATCTACAGTGACCCACGCGTTGCATAAACACCCATGAGCCTCCCAATGAGAAGAACACTAAACAGCAGGGGAGAAGGGACATCTGTCCCTACAGAGAATTCCAATGATGGAGGAGCAGGCATGAGGCGGCCACCCAGCCACACTGCACGGCGGGTCCACGCAGGCTCCCACGGTGCCCAGGCTGTGCATCCAGGGGACCACCCGTGCTCCCCGCGTAGGAGCCCGCAGACACCCCCTAGCCAAGTGTTGCGCCTGGTCCTCAGCATCAGAGATGTCCGCATGGGGCCTCCAAACTGGGCCCCCAGGAGGACCCACCACCACAGCTGCAGGACTCCTGCCTGCACTTCAGAACCTCCAGCTCATCATGGGACAAGCACTCGCAGCACAGGGACATCCACAAACAGCTGGTGAGGTTCAGCAGGACAGCCACAGGAGCCAGGTGGCATCTGGGCACCAGTGCTGTGCCAGGGTGGCCCGGCCCTGAGGCCATCTCTCACGGGGAGGCTGAGGGAGGGCGGTGCTCAGGGACTCGGTTCCTGCAACATTTCCATGAATCTGGACTGTCTTAACTCCACGGTTGGTCAGGAAGCCTCTCTGACACTGAGCTGCCGTGTGCCAGAGCCCAGCGCTCCAGAGAGCCCCTCCTGCAGCCAGTCCTCTGGTACTGGACCCAGCGGGCAGCTCTGCAGAATCCAGGCAGGGAGGCCGGAGCCCAGACTAAGCAGCTCAGGACAGGGAGGACGCATGGTGCCCCAAGGAAACTGGGAGGACTCAGCAACAGAGGGGCGGGCTCTCTCCCGCAGGCCAGGGGTCCCAGGGCTCGCCGCCTTTCTCCTTTGTTCCAGCTGCCAGGAGACCCAGGGCTGGCAGCTGTCAAGGAAAAGCCTGGTGGTTCCAGCCGGGACCCAGCCCTGCTCCACGCCACCCCAGCTCCTTCTGAGCTGCAGGACAGCGGCTGGAGCCGAGCAGCTGGCCGCCAGCCGCGTGGAGGCCCAGTTTCTTCTTGCTGCCAGGCAGAGCCCTGCCGGTGCCACAGCGGCCAACAAGCACCTGCAACGTCTCGGCTCTGGTCGCAGCCGACTGGGCCACCCTGGCCAGACCCAGGTGTGCAGGCTGGCCCTCCCGAAGCCCAGGGAGAGTCACGTCCCTCTCTTCCAGCTCCAGGGCCAGCAGCCCAGCGTCTTCCAGGCTCCCTGACTCTCACCCTCCTGCCTCCTCTCAGGAGGACCCTGAGGTGACCCTGGGTGACCCCAGCTCAGGGCCTCCCCTGATCCCACCTCAGAGCCCTCTGCCCTGGGAGGAGGACGGGGCTCCTCTGCCAGCCGTCCTGTGTGCCAGCAGCAGGGGCTGTGGTGTGGGGAGGCTGGCCAGGGTCAGGTCTAAACTTCCTGCATCACAGGACCCAGGCCCAGCCAACAGGCCTGGGGTCCTGGGAGGGGA
This sequence comes from Marmota monax, assembly GCF_021218885.2. Taxonomy (NCBI): domain Eukaryota; kingdom Metazoa; phylum Chordata; class Mammalia; order Rodentia; family Sciuridae; genus Marmota; species Marmota monax. Next base: position 6,276,134 of record NW_026692494.1, on the reverse strand, counting down.
GAGGCTGGCAGGGACCAGGCGTGTGGCTCTCTCCCAGGGAGGCCTGTGTCCAACCTGACCCAACCAGGGTGCCAGCCCCAGCACGCTAGCAGGCCTCGGGTGCAGTAGGCACTCAATGCACGGCACAGGCGGGATGGCACGGCCCCCTCTAAGGGGCGGGCACTGGCCCACACTTGCCAGACCACATGCCGAGATGAGCAAGGCTCACACATGCAGCAGCCAGAGGGGCACAGCCACCCCAGGCTCCTGCACTCTTGGCAGAGCTGGGAGAGAGGCAGGGACGAAGAAACGAAGGACATGGAAAAATGGACAGAGAGAGACAAGCAGAAACAGACAGACAGACACGGAGAAGAGACAGAGACCCAGAGAGACACAGACAGAGACGGAGCCAACGTGCCTCGTTCCCAAACCAGATGCCAAGCCAAGGCACCCCAGGACGCAGCTGGTTCCTTCTGTGTGTGGCACGTGATGCCCCCAGGGCCCCACCCACGCCAGACCGGCAGCCCCACACTGAGCCACCCAGCCCTTTCCAGGCTGCCCTGGAACTGGTACTCCTGCCCCAGCCTCCCCAGCAGCTGGGAAGACAGGTGTGCCCCACGGTGCTGGGCCCACCAAGCCACCAATATCCCACAGCGCGACACCCCTTGGTCCCTCACTGCAAGCGCAAGCTGGCTCCCAGTCCAGCACAGGGCTCCCTGTGGGGTCACCTGGCATGCTGGACCCCAGGGCTGCTGCTTAGCAGCGAGGTGGGGCTAGGACAGCCATGGGGGGCCACCTCTGTGGGGAGGCAATCTGTCTAGTGCCCCATTCTGGCCCAGCTCCCTGTCATGAAGAAGGTGCCTCCTAGCACACTGGTGCACAGACCCAAGGTGACGCCCCCAGGGCCAGGCAGGTTGCTCCTCCTGCCCACAGCAGTCAAGGCTGCTCCCAGAAATCAAGCTACACCTCCTGCTGCTAACAGCACCTGACCAGCACCAGGGGCCCCAGGCCAAGTCAAGGTCATCGGGTCTCCGGGAGGACCTATGGCCGCAGTGTCCCAAGTGAGATGCCCTCGGACACCAGCCACAGATGAGTTTGTGGCTCTTACCTGATGCAAGTCGCTGCTCTTTGGCAGGAAGCTGGGGGCGGTGGCCACAGCAGGGTAGCTGGTGTCCAGGCAGGGCTGGCTGCCAAAGGAGGTGGGGCTCATGAACTGACTGGAAAGAGAGATGGGAGGAGGTAACCGTGGGGGATGGCGGTCTGCTGGGCTCACCACTGGGGCTCCCTCCTCTCCCCAAACTGGAGCTCAGCAGAGTGACTGCAGCAGCTCCCAGCAGACACCGTGCGGCACCCACTCCCGATGGTGACCACCCTGCATGCAGCAGGCAGGTCGGAGAGCCCACTGAAAGCTCTGCTGGCCCTTTGCACACGACTCCCTGGCCTCACGTCCGACTTACATCCTGACAGGGCAGACAAAAGTACAGCCCGGAGACCCAGGAGCATCTTCCTCCAAGGTGGGATCCTGTCACTGTCCCCACACCGTTCTGCCCTTTCACCCCAAAATGAGGAGTAGCAGGGCCAATGTGGCCACCCCAACGTGGCCACCCCAGCTGGGAGGCTGAGCCTCAGGTGGGCTGTGCAGAGGTGGGGACAGGGAGGAAGAGGTCAGTGCCCCTCAGCCTTCCTGTTCCCAGCTCCCAAGTTCTGGGGCTCCCTTGGCTCCCAGGACAGCCACCCCTCATCCCTGAAAAACGAACATGAAAAGAGCATCTCATCTTTCCTTCCCGTGCTTTTGGAAACCATCCCCCACCCCGTTCTGCCCAAAACAGTCACTCCAGGATCATCACCATTATTTTGGTACTAGGGATTAAACCCGGGGGTGCTTAACCACTGAGCCACATCACAGCCCATTTTGAGACAGGATCTCACTAAGTTGCTTAAGGCCTCAGTAATTTGCTGAGACTGACCTCGAACTGGCAATTCTCCTGCCCCAGCCTCCCAAGCTGCTGGGATGACAAGCATGCTCACTCCAAAGTATTCTAGAATTCCCAAAAGTTCTTGCTATGAATAGGCCCACTTTCAGGCCCACTCCCCTGGCAAACTCCTACTGATCCTTCAAAACCCAGTTCAGCTGTGGCCTTCTGGAGAAAGGTTCCCTCCTGGTTCTACTCACCTCCCAGTTCCTGACCAGCCTCTGCACAAGAGCCCTGCCTGGTTCCCCACTCTCACCCCTAGGCCCTAGGCTAGGTCTTCCTAATGCGCCCCAGCTGGTCACAGTACAGGCCTCAGGTAAACACAACCTCTGCAGCCCTAAGCATCCAGCCCGCAGGTCAGAGCTGGCCAGGCCCACGCACCTGGGCTGTGAGCTCTAATTTCAATAGGGCCTTGGGCAACCAGTGCGGCCCAAGGGCAGGTGGGTGAGGACCAGGGCTCAGACACTTACTGGCTGTCACTGGAGAAGGCTGGATGCGGTGCCTGTGGGAAGCTGCTCCACCAGGGGTAGGGATAGTGCAGGAGGGGGTTCTGGAAGTGAGAGTGCAATCAGGCACAGGCAGGAAGGGGGGGCCAGACCCCAGCCTCACCCTGCCACAGCTGCTGCCATGGTCAGAACAAGGGGGGGAACCAGGGCTTCCCTGCTGGCCACCCAGGCACTATAGCCTCACCGTGCCTCGGTTTCCTGTCTGAAAGAGAGCCCAGGGCACCCGCCCAGGGAGCGCCCCCACCAGGTCCAGGGCCCCTGGAGTGGCAGGGGGACTGTGGATGAGATTCAGGGGCAGAGTGTGTGCCTAGCTCAGCCCAATCCAAGGTGAAAGCAGGGCCTCATGGGGGGGGTACTGAGGCCTTCCCCAGGGTGTGGGGGGCCACTCAGTAGTGTCCCTTAGTGCCCCAGGGTTAGCCCCTACTGGGGCCCTGGCTTCTTTTGACTGGCAGATGGGAATTTCCCGTGGTCACTGAGGAGAGGCCACCGGCTGGGCACCCTCTCATTGTCACAGCCAGGTCTGACGGTCACATCAGCTACCAGGGCAGGGGGTTGTTTGCCACACTCCTGGCAAGGAAGCCCTCCCCAGACCCCTATGGAGCCGGACAGTTCCCTTTGCCCAGCCGCATCCACTCAGACTTGGGACCAGGGTGCTAGCCGGCACCAGCCTAGGTGGCTGCACGGCCTCCCTCACCAGCTTTGCATCCTCACTACCCTACCCCAACCTCCTGGGGTCTGCCAGCCTCCAGAGCAGGACCCCAGCAGCCAAGCCAGCCCAGCCCAGCCCAGCCCAGCCACAGCGGACAGCTGGGCTTCCAGGGCTCCAAGGGCTGCTGAGGCAGTCTATCAGAATGGACAGCGAAGCGTCTCTCCAGCACAGGGCCCGGGGCTCTTAGGCTTCCAGCTCCAGTACCTACCCTCCTCAAGAACACAATGGGAGGAGGTGGGGCCACCATGACCAGGTGGGGTCTGCTGGCAACCCCACATCTCCCCAGAGCCCTGGCCTAGTGCCTTCGGCCTTCTGCCCCAGTCAGGCAGAGGGAAACCCAGGCCCAGCCCGGCCTCCCCAAGGCAGAACTTTCCAGAGCCTACTTGGGCCTTTAAGATGAGCTGCAGTAAGCCATCTAGTGTGTAAGTAGAGGCGAGAGGACTGAGGCCCAGCTCTCCTAGCATGCTCCACCTAGGCCTAGGCTGCCCTGAAGGAGCCCCAGGACCAGAGGACCCCCTAGGTAGCACAGGCTCTAGGCCTCCACCTGGTGAGGGGTAGTAATGGCTTGTCCACCCAGGCCCCCAACCTCTGTCCACTCAGGGGCACCTGATCCTCCTTACAGGGTGACTCCACATAGCTGGCCAATCAGAGCTTTCTTTGGGACTTTGTGCTGGTACCAGGGGTGGCTCCATCTTCAGAGGGCAGTCCCTGGGGTGTAACTGGCCAGAGTTGGGCAGCTGTGCTCCAATTAGAATTTGTCTAGGGATTTTCTACTGGAGTGGGAAAGGCAGTCTGGCTTTCTCTGAAGCAGGAAGGGCAGGCCAGGTCCCCAGCATGGCCTGTAGATGGCCACCAGACACCCTGCAGCAGCCTAAGCTTGGTGAGCACCAGGGAGCCTTCTCTCTGGGGGCTGGGGACAGTCAGGGTTCCATCCACACCTCACACCAGGGACTGCATCCCCGCCCTGCCCAGATGCATTTCTGAGCCCTGACAGCTGCTCAGACAGAGCCCCAGCCTGCCAGTCAGTAAAGGGGACATGGCAGCAGGGACAGCTCCATCCTCTGCACAATGCCAGCTCTCGTTCTGACCCAGGAATCCTATTTTGGATACACCCCCCCCCCAGAAGTAATCCATGAGGGGGCAGAAAATACGGCAGCACTGTTCATAGCAGAGGAAAACTGGCCTCTCCCCAAGGGCTTAGCAGCAGGGAGATAATTAAGCGAATGATGGCTGTGCAGATGAGGAATCACCAGGAGGAGGTGTCCATGGCCATGACTGGTGAGCAGCTGAGGGAGGCGGAGGTGGGTGCTCAACAGCTTCCCAGGAGGGGAGGACAGAGAGGAGCTGGGCACAGAGCACGACGCCCTGGGCTGTAGGCGCGGGACACCAGCCCAGCCCTTCATTCCGGAAGAGTCGGCTCCTCTCCCAGGGATGTGCACAGGGTCTTTATGCAACGTAGCTCCACATTCAGCCACAGCAGGGTGGGGTGTGGCACAGCTGTGCAGGGTGAGGGCTCGTGTGCCCCTGAAGCCTTTCCAGCGCAGGTCTGGGGAACCCTGGTGCCTGCACCTCCTCCCACGCTCTGGAACACAGGCAGCCGTGTCCTGGCTCTGCGGGAACCACAGCTGGCTTGTTCTTGCTGCCGTCCTCCCGCCCAACCTTCCTCACCTCCTGTGTCCTCTGGAGCAATGTCCAGAGCCCCATCTGTGTCAGGCTGGCTCTGGGTGGACAAGCACCAGCCTGGGCCCACCCCAGCAGAAGGAAGGAGCTGAGGTTTTACTAAAGAGTGGATCCCATAACAGCCCCAGCCAGAGGCACCTGCCCGCTCTGGGGCAGCCTCCCAAGTCACACCCCACCTGGGCCTCTGGCAACTCCCAGCTCCCTGTGAGTCCCCACTCTGTTTTCTTTTCCACTGTGGCAAGAGCCAGCTCTGCTCAGGGCCCTTTCCTCCTAGGGACCTGGCACCTCCCACAGCTCTGACATGACGGGCAGAGCTGAACCCTGGTGTTGTGTCTGGGACACTTTAGTGGTCAAACACTGGAAGCAACAAGATGTCCTTGGGTGGGCAACTGAGTCAGGGCAGAGGTCCACCCAGAACAGGGGATGGTACGTGGTGCTGGAAAGAAAGAGCTCCTGAGCTATGAGACGGGAGCACCCCAAAGGCAGCTACCAGGGAGGCCCCAGGCTGCAGAGGCCACCCCCTGGGCAACTCCAGCCTGACATCCTGGAGAGGGCAGAAGTGTGCCCACAGCCCAGCAGGGGGGCAGGGCAGCAGGCAGAGCCTGGAGGACTTCTAGGGCGTGGAAACTGTGGGGTACTCCCATGTCAAGAGCCACAGACTCTCCAACACAGAGTGACCTTCAGGTAGGCTTCTGACTTGAGTTCATGACAGTGTATTAGCCTTGACCCATCAGTTCTGACAGGCTGGCCACACTAACACAGGACGCAGTGACAGGGACACAGGGCTTTCTGAACAATTTTCCTGTAAACCAAACACTGCTTAAGAAATTGTCTATTAAACTGAAAGAAAAAACAATGAAGTGATCCACTCTGGCTCCCACAGGTCAACTTGAGCTGCCCTGGAAGGGACAGCCAGGCAGGGCAGGGGCAGCATGGAACGGCTCTCCCAAAGGGCCAGTAAGTGTTTTGAAAGAAAACATCTAGGATGCCATGGCCCACACATATAAACCCAGAGACTGGGGAGGCCGAAGCAGGAGGAGGGCGAGGTCCAGGCTAGCCTGGCTACTTAGGGAGACCCCGGCCCAAAGTAAAAGGAAAAGGGCTGGGTGCGGCTCAGTGGAAGAGCCCCTGGTTTCAGTCCCCAGCAGAGGGAGGGCCTGGGTGTGGCTCAAGGCAGAGCACTTGCCCAGCAGGCTGGAGGCCAGCAGGAGGCACATAGCCCCAAGACTCTTCCTGCAGCTGGAGGCCAGGGCAGACCCCTTACCCTCACACAGGACCCTCTCCTGACATGGGGGAACTGGGGAGCCAGGCTCCGGACTGAGAAGATTGAGGTCAGGGTCATGGACAGGTTGCCCAGTGCAGCGTCCCACATGAAGGCCACCTTGGTCAGCATTCACCTCGCAGTGTTCAATGAGTCCTGCTCAAGCAGTCCAGGAGATCGGGGTGCTGGGGCTCACCTGCAGTGGGGACGTGGGACAGAGGAGGCTGCCCACTGGCGGGGGCTCGTGCTGAGGGCACTCCCCATCCATGACAGGCCCCACTGCGAGCATCAGGTGGCAGCAGGTGAGGGTTGGGAGACCCAGGGCCACAAGGCACCTATCTGGGCTTCTTGCTCCGTGGTGGCGGCATCTCGTCCTGTGGAGAAAGAAGTGAGGCTTCTTCCTGAGGCTGTCCTGAGACTCACTGCTCCCTCCCAACCTGCAGGCCAGGCTGTGGCTGGGAGCTGCTGGGCTGGGCACTGGAGCCTCCAGGGGCTCCTCCTGCTCGCCCCACCCACCTCCCCTGCTGCTCACAGCCCTCCTCCAGTCTTCTGGGAGGGTCCTGCGGTACCACCCACCTCCAGTCTGCAAAGGAACACTGCCCCTCAGCACCACATGAGACTGCCAGGGGGACTCCTGGGGGTACTGAGGGGCCCAGCTGATCTGGGAAGAGCCCCAGACCTGGTTTTGAGGTCAGGGTGCACTAGTGACAACACTGAAAATGTCCGTGGTCTGGATGGCAGGTGGACCTTGAGTCCCCACACTGTCAGATGCCTGAGGACAAATCTGACTCTCCCAGGGGGCTCCTGGCTAGTCCCACTAAAGGGCCAAGAGCCCCCCTTTGGGAGACAGCAGGGACCCCAGGGCAGCCTGCAGGGCAGCGGGCGTGCTCTATGGGCAAGCAGCCCGGAGCCTTAATCACCCAGGCAGGCAGGAAGGGGAGGGCAGCCACACCGAGGCCAAGCTCTGGAGTGAAGAAATCCGTGGGACTTCCAGTAAGCCCTGTCCAGCCACACGCAGCAGCTTACGCAACCCCGTGGGGGAGGGGTGCTGCCTTCTGCTGTGCTCCAAGCACAGGGGACAGCAGCAGGGAAAGGGCCCACAGCCCGTCAGGAAGCACAGGGATGTCTGCTCTGTCCCAGCCCCAGGCCAGCCTACCCTCTGCTCTGCTCAGTCCTGCTGTGGAGATGTCACTTCCTCCTGTGGCCAAATGCCTGGACTCTGGGAGGCCCTCCTCGCCTGCAGGCCCTAAGCAGTGACTGTCTCCCACAATGAACACAGGGATGCTTTGTGAGCTAGGGTCTTGGCCATCCTCATCAAGACTCTGGGCCACGCAGGCCTGCAGGGAAGCTTGGCCCCACTCCTCACAGCCACCCAACCTCAGACGACTTGGCACCTGAGCTCTGCTGGGCCTCAGTTTTCCCACCGGGAAATGGTCTGTGTGGGGGTAGGCAGGCAAGGCCGCCAGACACTCCAGCTGCTGCAGGCATCCTTCCCCAAGGTCCAGACACGACCATGCTGGCTTCCCTCTCAAGGGGGGTGCTGGCCCCTGGGCAGGATCTACATTCATCAGGGCTCAGTCGCTGTGGAGGGCACTGGGCCTCAAGGAGCAGGCCAGCCAGCACCCCTCTCTGCAGAATCCCAAGCTGACCCTTTCCACACGTGGGGGTGCTTACTGGCTCCAAGGACAGCTATGGACTGCAGGGGAGGGGCCACCTGGGCAGTGCCCAAGTGACCTCAGGTGGTCCTTAGGGCACGTGGGCTGTATCCAAGGGCCCAGCAGCAAGCAGGGCCTGCTCCCCGGCACCCTTTCCACTGGCCAAAGTGCACCTAGTGGCACCCCCCCCCGGTAGTGTTGGAGCCCTGCCCACCACCCCAGCCACCAGGCCCGGTGGATGCCCATTCCAAGTGCAGCCCTAGGAGTCTCAGGCCCCACGCTGCCAGCCAAGGCTCAAGGATACTGTTACAAGAAAGAGCCCTTGTCACCTGCAGGGAAGACTTCAGACTTAGCCGGAGAGGTCACAATGAAGGTGGTGTGTGATGTGGGGACCCCAGCTGGCTTCTCTGACCATGAAGGGAGTCCAGACCTGGGCTGGAGAGGGAGTCCAGGGAGAGGTGCAACGTGGCCATGTGACCAGACAGCCACTGGGCACCACAGACTGTAGGTGAGTGCAAAATGGCGCAGCCCTTGGAGAATAGCCCACAGCACCTCAAAAGGAGAAGTAGGTGCCAGCAGACCTAGCGACTCCCCCCCAGCACACATCGGAGACGGGAAGGCAGGTGCACACAGAGGCGTGCACACACCAGCCTGAGGAGGGCTGCACGGCCAGCGGGCACTCAGACAGACAGCAGCACAGCCATCCACCTGAAGCGTCACAGCCACCGGCGGGAGCAAGGTGACACAGCTGCAGCACAGAGGCAGCTGAGGACCTCGTGCTCAGTGAGAGCCAGACAAGGCCACAGTGTGTGACACAGTGACAGGAGAGGCCAGCACAGGACATGGACATGGGTGCAGGGCTTGGGAGGGACAGGGGGTGGGTAACACTGTGCCCAGGTTCCCCACAGGCCACCTTAGCCAGGGTGGTGCCCATCCTTCCCACCTCACCAACAGGTCCCAGTGCCCCAGGCCTCTCACCCCAATTGCTCCTTCCAGACGCACTGGGCAGGGCCCTGGCCCCAGTCCCTGCTAGTGTCTCCCAGGTCCTCTGCAGCCCCCGGCTCCAAGGTCCTACACCCACTGGACCCCCTTCTTACAGTCTTCACCCCTCCCCTCGTGGTAGTGCGAGGACATGCCAAGTCCCTGGGTGTATAGATGCCACCAAACTCCAGCAGGGCTCCAGGCAGCAGCTGCAGTGTGCAAGCCTTGGGGACAGAGACCACGGGGCCACAGAGCCAGGCCTGAGGCCAGCAGGACTCAGCCTGTTCTCAGCCTGCGGTCTAGGCCAGGTGCCCGTCTCAGGTCAGGAGCGCCCACGTGGGGGCACCTCAGATCAGATCTCAGCTCACAGCTGGAGGGGTTCTTAGCTTCCTTCTGAGATCCAGCTTCCAGATGAGGCAGAAGGAAAGATCATGGGACGAGGGACCACTCAGGACCACGACCGGCACCTGCCTCCAGCCTTGCTCCTATACCCTGTGGGTTCTCCTGGCCAGCCAGACCTCAGTGTGAAGCTGGGATGTCCCCACGTGGCCACTACCAGCCAGCCTCTGTGGGCACCAGTCTGAATAAGTTTGCATTCTCCTTCCCTGAGCGGAGAGGCTCCGACCGTCACTATAGTGACCTGGACACTGCCCTGGTCCCCGAGGTTGAGGACGCGTCGCCCCATGGACTGAGCTCCGCCCACCCGTTCCTTGGTGATGTTACCCCTGTGCCCTGTTTGGCACAGAATGTTCCATGGAAACGCCCTTTGTGTGTCCCCTTTCTTGCTCTGCCCTTGGGGTGGCCTACCCAGGTGTCAGTCAGCCTGCAGACAGTGGACATCACCAAGCTAGACTCCGCCCCCCGAAACCTGACTCTGGCCTCATTAGAATGGCTTCTCCTCAATAAAGGGGTCAGCACGTGCTCTCGCCCTCTCTTTCCACGGACCCTGAAGGTAAGGGGAGCCATCGCAGGACCCCAAAGAAAGGTCTCTCTGTCTCTGTGCGGTCATTTCACGCAGCCCAGTCCCCTGGAGGGACCCTGAGTGTTCTAGTGGCGAGGAACGGGACGAGCCTCCTCACCTGGGGACAGCCCTGTGGCCCAGCTGGGGCCCGGGGGGGGGGACCCAGAATCTACAGGGGTGCCTCTGCCCTTGAGGCCAGGCTGCTTCTCTGAGTACAGAGGAACCACCATGGCTCCCATCCAAAAAGAGGGGTGCAAGGAGGGGGCAGCAGGAGACCCAGTGACCTGCTGCCAGCCCTGCCCTCTGAGCTCCAACCAGTGCCTCTCTGCAAGGGGGGCCTGTGGCTGCCTGCACCCACATCCTCACACCCACCCTCTGACCACACAGACCGACCCCCCAACGCTTTCTGATAAGGACACAAAGTCCCCTTGGTGGAGCCCTGACCAGGCCCCAAAGCTGCACTCAGAGGCGGAGGCCCTGGGTAAGGAGTGACAGACACATGCGGAGACTGCTGACTGGCCCGTAAGGACTCTCAGGGCTGGTGGCCATCCACTGCTGCAAGTCACCTGTTCTGTAGTCCCCACAGAGACCACAGGATGAGGTGGCCAATGGCCTACATCTGCTGCCTGAAGAAACCAGCCCAGGAGAGTGACCTAGGCCGCTGTAGGAAGAGGTGCAGGGTAAGGAGCATGGTGGACACAGAGGGACCCTGGCCCTCGGAGCCAAAGCCCAAGGGGCACACTGTGAAAGGGATCTGGCTATGCACAGCCCACAGATCACCTTTCAGCCATGACCTGGCATCTACACAAGCTCAGGAGGGCTCATCACCCACCACTGCAAAAGCTCAGGACGGCTCACACCTACCACTGAACACTCAGGAGGGCTCATCACCCTCCACTGCACTCTCAAGACAGCTCATCCACCACTGCAAAAGCTCAGGACGGCTCACACCCACCACTGCAAAAGCTCAGGACGGCTCACACCCACCACTGCAAAAGCTCAGGACGGCTCACACCCACCACTGCAAAAGCTCAGGACGGCTCACACCCACTACTGCACTCTCAAGCTTCTGCAGCCACTGAATGAATATCCCCGGGGACCCCAGCACCAGGCAGTGGGAAAAGCCGGTGATTTCACAAGGCTGGGCCCACACGGGGCAGGGTCCTATAGAATCCAGAAACCTGATCAGGGCCCAACTTGGCTGTCCAGGACCATCTAGTGCAGGAGGGGCACCTCTGACCCTCACAGGCATCAGGATGCCAGGCCATGGAGACAGAATGCTGCTGTCCCTCTACAGAGGCCTCCTCTGAATAGCCAAGAGCTTCAGGGAGGCCTCAACCACAGGATTCTGTCCCCAGTAGGAGACTGACCAGAAAGGCGCACAAGCCAGGGACACGATGAGACATCTGTCTACTTCTTGAGTGAGGTGGCCCCATAGAGACAGCCTGGACCCCTGGAGATGGCAGAGGAGGTGCTAATGTCAGACCAATGGAAATGGGGAGATGCTGACCAGGGGACAGGGAAGGTGTCCTTTCCAGGTCCCCTTCCACAGGGCCCCAGGAGCCATCCCACACATTTCCAGTTGCTCTTCTTCACACGGGTATCAGTGGCCACTCAGCCTGGCCTGGCCTGAGATTGACCAGCCACTAGCCTGGGTTCCTGAAAATCCTGGGTTGGTCATATCCAGCTGCTCACGGTCCCCAAACCCACTGCAGAGACAGCCTGCTGGCCCCTCTTCCCAGGGAAGGGCATGCCCCTCCCATCCTCAGGGCACGCACAGCTCCATCCCCAGCCTCCAGGAGGACTACTGTCCCCACCGCCTCTGGGTCCACTAGGTGACTGCCTATCTCTCCTGAGGCTAGGCCCTGGGAGGGCAGATGCCTGGTGTGGTGAGCACTCGACAGACAGCTCTTGAAGGGCTACAGGGAGAGCCTGGTCCCTGCAAGGAGTGGCTGAGGGCAAGGGACCTTGGTGGACCCATGAGGACACTGGCCCTGACACCCTAGCATCCTGGGACCCCTTTCATCAGCTGAATGGCTGAAACCACCGTCCCCCAAACAGATGGTTGTAACGTGCTGGGTGGGCCAGTGGAGGGGGAGCACCCCAGGTCTTCAGGGGCATTGGCCCCCGGGCAGTTTCTCCATGGTGGGCAGTGCCCAATGATGAAAAGGGAAGGATGCATCAGAGGGACCCTTCCTTCATTTTTCTGCTTCTTAATTTTCCAGTACTAGGAACTTAACCCAGGGCTCTCCCCTGAGCTACATCCCCAGTCCTTTCTACTTTGAGACAGTCTGGCTAAGTTCCCCAGGCTGTCACGGAACTTGCCGTCCTCCTGCCTCTGCCTCCCCAGTCACTGGGGTGACAGGTGCGTGCCACACCCAGCCCCAAGGGTCTTTCCAGAAAGATCATAGTTCTATCTAGTGACCCACCCTGCCCCCCTCACTGAGGCCAGGCGGCAAGAACCTGGCTGTGGGGAGGCTCCTCCTGGGTCAGCTGGCGCCAGCGCCCTCTCCTGCCTACTCCTGCACAGAGACCTCTAGGTTGCTAACAAGGTTAGCAGGGAGCTACCCAGAGAACCTGCCTGCTGCAAGCCACACAGCCAGCCAGGCCCAGCCTCCTTCCCCCCTGAGGGTGTCAGCAGCTCCACAGGCTCATTAAGGAGTCACCAGGCCCACAGGGTGGGTGCACCTGGGTCCCATCCACTCTCCTTTCTCTAGGGCTGCAGGGCCACAGGAGCCAGCCCAGGACAACTCAGGAGGATGCAGGACAAGGCAGCCAGGCTCACAGCCTCCCCTGAGCTGGGCCCTTCAGGATGGAGAGACAGGTGGACGTCCTGACACAGAAGGAGCAGGCACAGCTAGGGGCCTGAGGCTGGGAGATACCATGCAGAGACACAGTCCCTAGAGACAGCCTGCCCCCAGATGGGGGGCAGAGATGAAGCCTCTCAGAGCAGCGCTTTTTCCTCTTCAGAAGCTGGGATGAGAACAGTAGGGGGCGGGCAACCAGCCATAGAGTGAAACCTGCTTTGCCTGGGCCATGCCCAGCTCCCTCCAGCCCACCATCCTTGGCCCTGGCCTCAGACACCATCGACCAAGCAGCAATCACACAGGGCAGCACACAGGAGCCTGAGACGCAGCCCCGAGAGGCCCTCCTGGCAGGGACACCCCACCTCACCAGACGCTCCCGTGGGAAGCATGTGTGCGCTCCTCTCACCTGTCCCCTGGCACGGGAGTCCAGGGTGAGCCCACAGCACAGTCAGTCAACCAGAATGCCAACACTGGCAGAAGGGAGTGTGTGCGCCCACCAGCGTGGATGGGGTCTGGCTCCAACGCAGACCCCTGAGAGGCAGTGCCCAGAACTGAGAACTATCTGCTCACATCATCTAGGAAGGTGCAGGTTCCAGAAGAGCCCCCTGAAGCACGCTGCGGAAGGCTCTGGGGAGCACCATGCTCTGAGAGCAGCCCAAGCCCTGGGGAACCCTCGGGGATCCATGTCCCTACAGCCTGTGCACAGTTACACAGGCCACCCACACCACAACTCAGAAGGGCCTCATTGGTCCCTCTGCACACACTCCAGGGCCCAGCATAGCCACAGCTGCCTGCCCCACACAGTGCCGAGGGTGCTGGGCACAGGTCCACAGCGCGTCTCCAGCCCCTCTGCTGACCGTGGGAGAAGCTGCACCCCTCGACAGCCCTAAGTCTTCACCTGGCTGAGGGAGGCTGGCTAGGCACACCACGGCACACTCACCAACTGCCACTGGTATCTCTGATCCCCGACCCCAGAAAGGTATCCCCACCTGCCCTGCACACCACCGAGTACCAGCCCCTTCTTTCTGGGCTTCTGTTTCCCCAGAGGCCCATCCTGGTCCTGGCAGAGCCATGTCCTCACAGAAGGGTGCCACCAGGGCCAGGCCTTTCCAAGGGTACCTCAGGGCCAACGACACCAACAAATCCAACCAACAAGCACCCCCAGGAGCCCAAGTGCTGGCAGCGGGCATGTCCTCCCCATCAATGAACAAGGCCATGGGGCCTGCCTCTCTGCCTAACAGCAGGCCTGACCAGGCAGCGAGGCGACTCTGACTGGAACCACCCGTTGGTGGGAGGTGGAGCTGGGCTGGAGACTGCACTGCCCCTGCCCTCGCCCATGTGGGAGGGACAGTGGCATCCCTTCAACTGGGCCCTCTGCCAGGTGGACCTGGCAGGTGCCTGACCCAGCAAGGACTGGGTACCTTTGCAGGGTGCTCCCCAGGGATGGGGGCCTACATTTCAGCAGCCCTTTTTGTTCTGAGACAGACTCGCTAAGTCACCCATGCTGGCCTCCATTGTGATCCACCTGCCTCAGCCTACCGGGATGAAGAAGAATCAGGCCTGGCCAGTCTTGAGGGGTCACACTTCTCTGGACCCAAAACCCATCTCCCAGCCACATAAGGTAGATCCTGGGAATAAAGTGGATGGGTAAAGAGAGGGCCACTCTGACCCTCAGCCCTACCCAGAGCTGACCAAGCCTCATCTGACACACAGGGGCACTGAGCCTGGCCTCTTCTGACCCAGGTGAGGGTTCTGCAGAGCAACCCACCAGGTGTGCCCTGGGCCAGTTGCAGGGCTCAGCATGAAGACGGTAACTGCTGCCCTCCACCTGTGTTCCAGAGTCCAAAGGTACCGAGCACCGGGGCTGGGGTTCTCCCAGCTGGGCCTGAGGTGTGTGAGGGCCACACATGTGCCTAGGGGCACGTCTGGGCTGACCCCCACGGTGGGGGGACAGAGCAGGCAGGGGGTGGCCATGATTGCTGCCCACGTGGCACCATGGGACCTCATTTGGAGCAGGGTCTTTGCAGCTACAGCTACGGCGGCGTCATCCTGGAGTGGCTTGTGCTTGTTTGGCTTCTTGCTGGCAGCGCCATGCGAGGCAAGTGCTCTCCACTGAGCCACACCCCCAGCCTGACTTGTGTCCTCACAAGACAAGAGGCTTGGGCATAAATTCAGAGAAGGCCACTTGAAGACAGAGGCAGAAATCGGGGTGACAGGACACAAACTAAGGCGCTGGGAGAAGCAGGAAGGACCCTCCCTAAAGGGAGCGCGGCCCTGCACAGACCTGGGTCTCAGCCTTCCGGACTCCAGGCTAAGAAGAGGGTAAATTCCTGTTGGTCTGAACCTCCCAGTTTGGGTACTCTGTGACAGCAGCCGGGGACACTCAGGTGGGAGGGCCCAAGCTCTAGCACAAGCCAGCCCTGACCCTCAGCCCATTCCCTGGGAGCCCTGTGGCTGGGAGTGTTCAAGGACCAGGGTGCTCCGGGACATGACTGGCCCCATGTTGTGACCTTGGGTTTCCAGAGCCCCAGGAGGCATGTGGAATGCAACAGCACTGGGTGCCAACACAGGCAGAGGCCACCAAGTCCCAGCATGGGCACAGCAAGGCTGGGAAGACTGGAGCCAGTGCCCTGGGCTGTGAGCTCACATGCAGGCTAGGAGGGAGGCCCGTCCCTTCAGGATGAGGTCAGGAGGGCCCTCTGAGGAACAGGAGGCAGGGCGGGGTCCAGAAGTGGGCTCCTTTCTTCAGTGTCCAGTTCTGCCCTACAGGCCTCCGGGGAAGCCTGGGCCAGGCCACGCCTCTGTGGAGAGGCCTGCTGCTGCCCGGCCAGCCGGCAGGACCCGCATCCCCGGTGCCCCCACCCTGGCTGAGCTCAGGTGATTCTTCCACAGTGAAAGGCTGGCCTGGCTGGGGGCTCCCTAGGACACCCCCCCGCTGCATTCTGCCCACTCCCGGGGTCCTGGGGACCAACAGCTACAGTCCCTCACAGCCTCCTCTGCCCACCCAGGGGGGCACTCAAGGGGTCACAGTACACCCTGATTTCCAGTAGAATTCCCCATCTATCCCTTCCAGAACCTTCCAAGAGGCAGAGGGGCAGGGGAAGAACCCCAGGTGGGCATCTCAACTTGCAGGCTTCTGGTCCACAGGGCTAGCTCTGGAATGGGAGAACATGCACCTCCTCCAGGAGGGTGGGGAGGACCAGACCAGCCATCTCGGTAATCAGCAGGCTGCCAGCCCAAGGCGGCAAGAAGATGCTGCTCTGATGCCAGCCAGCATGGCTGGGCCTACACATCCCAGCAGCTATGAGCACAAGGCCTCACTGCCTGCAGCCCCACGTGTGACCTGTCGAGGGCTTCACAGATGGGGAACTGGCAGGGGCCCCTGGGCTGACTCCACAGCCAGGGCCTGGCACAGTCCACATGAGGCCAAATGAATGCCCAGGAAGTGGACTGCAAGTGGGAGGCCTGGTGAGGGCCCCCGATGGCCTGTCCCCCAGCCTGATGCCGAGAGCTGGAGTAGCAACCAGGTCAGGAAAAGGGGCTGAGATGCCACCACATGCTACCCCAGACTGGGCCACTGTTCCCAGAGCCCCTCACCCAGGGCCAGAGCAAGTATGGGACGCTGTCGACACTCAGCCCCAGATACCACAGATGCTGACACCTGAGGAGGAGAGCTACATCTGAGCACCCAGGGCCAGATGCCAGACCCTAGCAGGTGCAGAGGGACCGGGACAGTGCCTAGAGCAATGCACCAATGCAGAAAAGGAGGCCCCGAGCCGGGCTCCAGAGGCTCCAGAGGCTCCAGAGGCAGTGACCTGGGGACCAGCTGGCCATGGCGTGCACGTGCCAGCCAACTAGCCCCCACAGAATAGTGCCCTTGCAGTCATGTGGTGAGGAGGGGCTGCACAGAGCAGGATGCACCCACATTTACAGTGGGTGAGCAAGTCATACAGACCTCCACACCCCTGGCCTGAGGCTCCTCAATCGGCTCTGTCCACTCCCAGGTATGGCTCAGTCTTAACTCCTGCCCCCAGCTGAACACGCAGTGCCTGCACGTGCTTGAACTTGTAACCCTCTCTTCACAGGGACATGTGAGAACAGCCCCCTACAGCGGTCAGGGGTCTTTAATGCATGTGTCCTCGTCAGGGAAGCACCTGCTCAGGTCTTGGGCTGATGAGTCATCTCTAAGGGCATCTGACACACTGAGCTGATGGTCTTCTCTGACCCCCAGCTGCCTTTTCCTGAATGGACTGTAAGCTGTACGACTCCCATGTCCTGGTCCTTTGAAACTGACATGGCCTTGTCTGTCTAAGGCCTATGAGGAGAGGCATTTCTGCCACCCCATCCTGGCTGCTACCCCGACCTACTGTTGGCATCTTTTGGAGAATTTTGAGAACAGAGGCTGGGGCTGCCCACAGCCAGGCTACACTGGCCTTAGTGAGTGACCAATGGTCACCACTGTCCCCGGGCTCCTTCAGTCCAACCCTGGTGCTAAGAACATTTCCAGGGAATTTCATCCCAGCCTAAAGGGCACTGGGTGTTCTGGAGGAGGAAGGAGGCTCACTCCAAGCTCAGGGCTGTGTGGCAGGGCCATCCAGCGCGAGGAGACCAGATCCCAGGCCTACACGCGCTCCCAGCAGCACCGAAACACGGCAGCAGGAGCCCAGGGTGTTCAACAGAGCCTAGATCTGTCTCACCCTGCGTTGACAAGTGACCACAAACTTAGCAGCCTCAGCCACACGTGTGCCCTCCTGGCTGGCACCCTCGCCCACAGGAGACAGACGACACCAGGGGCTGTGGCCTGGGCTCTCATCTCCCAGGGAGCCAGGCCACTGCAGACTGCAGCAGGTGGCTGCAGCCTCCTAAGGCTGCACGGCTCTCCTCACACTGCCTCTCCTCTCAGCCCCACACTCACGGTCTCTGACTTGTCCCCTGCCAGGTCCCTTCTGCCTCCAGATGGTGAGGTCTGGGACTGCAGAACCCACAGGATGCCATGGGTCACTCAGATGCTCCAGGAGCCCTAACTTGACCCCATCTGCAGAGCCCCCTTTGCCTAGAAAGGGCCACATTCACAGGCCCCAGGGATTCGGACAGGGCACCTCTGAGGCCAGCCCCAGAATCCAAGCACCACACAGCACCAGCCACACGGTCTCAGGCCAGAGAAACCAAGGCTTGCAAATGACCAGCCAGGCTGCACGGGACTCGAGGGTGGTGAGCACAAGTGACATGCTATGGGACATGGTCCTGCTCCCTTTAGGCAGCTGGAGGCCTCAAGGTCCCAGAGCATCTTCTTGGAGGGAGCTGGGTGGGGTCAGCCTGGGGCAAGCATGGGCCACATGGGAGAGGCAGCAAGCAGAGGCTTCCCACAGGGGAAGGTGACCGGGGTTTTCAAGAGAAACCATGTGTCTAGGTTTGAGTGTGTGTGGCCTACCTGGCTGTTCAGAGTAGGCCACTAGGGCAGCCATGCCCAGCCCCCAACCAGTGCCAGCTGCCTCCCTCCAGGTCCCCATGGAGCCAGGGCACAGATGCCCAGCCCCTGGCTATGACCTGGCACACCCCGATGCCATCCCCAAGAGACCCCAGCATCTGCAGGGGCTCAGGTGGGAGCAAGCACTGAGGGGCCAGTAATTTCCTGAATCTGACAAGTCCCCCCCAAAATGCCCCTGGCCAGATCACCAGGTGACACCAACAGGTTTCCTCACCCAGCACCTTGTGCAGACCCATCCCAGGCCAGGGCAACAGGGACGCCACAGCTACCAGGACAGAGTCCTTTGTGGCCCAACCAAGTACATTCCAGTCACTCTGAAAAGGCCCTGAGGAGCCCTCCAGATCTAGACACTGACCACTGCCATGGAACCCCTGGCCTTCACACAACAAGGACGCTGTGGTGGTGAGAAAACTCTGAGTGTCCTGCCCTGCCGCCCCAGGACCAGCACCTAAGAGCCCAGGATTGACCTGTGGCCAGGGCAACTGCTGCCCAGTAGGAAAGCCTTCGCTCAGCTTACCTGACCTGCAAAGGGAGAAGCCTCTGGCACCAGGCAGGACGGGCAGCAGCAGGGATGGACGGCAAGCCAGTGCCAGGCCACTGCCCAGGGCAGGGACTTTCTCCTTCACTTGTCAGCTCACCTGCCCTGGCCGCTCCACCCGGCAACAGTGAGTCAGTTCCATAAAAGTTTACGGCCTATTGCAGACCCTCACTGGCCCCCAGCCCACGGCCGGCCTTCAGCCCTGATGGGGCGTGGCCCTCCCAGGAAACCAGAGTGACTCGCCTTCTGGAACCCGGTGTACCTCACTTTCGAAATGCAGCAGGGCCCGGGTCAAAGGCCGAGGCGCCACCTCTTTTGGTTTCACTTAGGGATTGTTCTGGCTTGGGGTGGGCCAGTTTTGAGAGAGGGACCTCACAGCCTTCTTTGAGGCCAGTGCCTGAATGCAGAAGCCCAAGGCAGGCACCCCTCACTAAGAGTCCTAAGCCCCAGGTCAGTTGCTCCAGGAGGCGCTCCTTGTCCCCTGAAGCAGAAGCATCCTGGAGGACAGCTGGGGCCGGGGTGACCCTCCATCTCTGGCCTCCTGGGGGTCCAGGGCAAGGTTCCAACCAAGTATCCAGATCCCTGGTGTGAGCTGGCTGCAGGGTCAGGTGGTGGCCCATTTCCAGCCCTCTGGTCACAACATACGAGTGGGGCTTGATTCTGAAGTTGCACATACCAAAAAATTTGCCTGTTTAGAGTCTACAACTCACTGGGTTTTAGCACATTCTAAGTTGTACAGTAATCCCATCTATCTAGGTCCAGAACATTCCATCACCCCAAAAGGAATCTTTGTCCCCAAGAGCAGTCACCCCATCCCTCCCCTGCACCCATGATCCCCTCCCCATCTCTGGATTCACCTGTTCTGGACATTTCCCGTCTGCAGGGTCATACACTGTGACTGACTTTGCTTCTGAATCTCACTGAGCATGCTTTTGAGATTTATCACGCTACAGAGCACAAACAGCGTGCCTGACCTTCCCAGAGCGCCCAGGAGCTCAGAGCGTGCAGATGCGGAGCACTGAAATCGACTCTTGGCTGTAACCCAGGTCTGTCCCCACCTGTATCGCAGTCCCAGGACAGGCGACCATGCCTCCTAGGGTGAGAAGGAAAGGGGGACCCACAGAGGGGCAGTATCCATTGAGAGTAACCTGGGGGATCTGACCTGGGGATGGGAGCAAGCGTCCCCAGAGACAGGCCAGGGAGGTCTACCCGCAGGGCCAGAGTCTGGTGTCTTCACCCTCAGACCACACCCGCCCTTCCAACATGCCATCTGACCACACGGCCCTCAGCTGTGGGAAGAGTGCCTAGTGTTGCTCCAAGCCTGCCCATGTGAATCATACACACACGAGCAACACACTTATACACGCAACCCACACTCACAGACCCAATCCCTCACAGAATGCACGTGCACAGGCGAACAGGCACCCAGACACACGTGCCCCTCAGAGGTACACAGACCTGGGGCTGGCTGGTGCCAGGGGCACCTCCACAGTCCAGCGTACCACCTTCCAGTGTGTTTACAATTTCAGATCACGTTATGCCCCCCAGAAAACGGGAAGAAGCTGGCCCCACCCCTTGATGGGAGCCTGGAGACCAGGCATGCTGGTCAACACAGTTGCCTCTTTATCCGGGAGCTCTGTCAGCATTTCCTGTGGGCCCTGCAGGAGGGGCGTCTATAACACTGCTGGGACTCTGGGCAAGGGCAAGCCGGCCACATGGAGGAGGCAGGATTGTGACCCATGGCTAGCAGAGACCTTCTGCCTCTCAGTTTCCCCAGCAGGCTGGAGAGCTGAGATAGGCCCTAGTCAAGTGGCTGGCAAACCTGCAGGATGCTCCTGTCTCCTACCTACCTGGGGCCCCACCCAGCCCAGCCCCTGGTCCAGGCCCTGGGGATCCCACCCCCTTCTGCCACAGCCCTTCTCCCTGCTGGGGCCCTGCTGTTCCAGGTAGGTATGAGGGAGCAGACTTTTACTGGAATCCCCAGGTGGGACACAGGCTGCCCAGCCCTCCTGCAAACAGAGGCCCCATGACCAGCCCCTGCCTCAGCCGTCCCACCCACCAGTGGTACAGATCTCACATTCCAGCCTTCTCTGAAAGGTCTCTGCAGATACCCAGGGCAGACACCTCCTCCGGCCTCCGGGGCCTCCCCTGGGAAAATCCAGGGCGAGGACAATCAGGAAGCCTATGAGAAAGAGGGCACTGGGGAAGTAGGGGTGGGGCTGCCAGCCTCCTTGGGGTCCAGGGCCTACTACTCTGAAGCCAGTCCCCAACAGGGTGCACACAGCTGCCTCAACCTGAAGGGAACCTACATGTTCACAGAGGCCCTGCCTCAGTCTCTCTGGAGTCTCAACACCTGTGACAGGCAGGGCCCTCACCATGCCAGGTTCCAGGGTCTGACACCTCACCTGACAGCAGGTCAACTAGGTTCCAAACTCAGATCAGCCCAAGATGGCCCCCCTGCCATACTGGAAAACCTCACTGTCCCTATCTCCCAGCAAGCACTAAGGCCAACTGGCTTCAGGGCCAGGCACCGACTCACAGGGCACAGGGCACAGACAGCACCAAACACCCCTGAGCAGGAAGAACACTTGGAGCAGGCAAGACCCACAGGCATTCCAGGAAGCAGAGCTGGGGGATGCCCCAGCTACACAGTTTACAGACCCTTCTTCTTTCCAGAATGTTCATCACGTCACTTAGGGAGACCTCTGTACATCTCTGAAGGCTCTGGGCAGCCAGGCCAGTCTGGATTGGGCCCCAGGCCCCAGTGGCCTCATTCCCAGAGCCTGGAGGGGTGGGAAGAGAGCTCTACCCGGGCAGGACCTACCTGCCAGGCCTCCCCTGCCTCGTCCACCCACACACTCCCTTGGCTCATCTCACATCTCTGCCCACCACCTCCCTGGTCCTTGGAGTCCCCCAGTTTCTGGGGGAGACACATCCCCACACACAGATAGACACAGTAAGGCTGTCCTGGGGATCAGCTAACACCAGTGAGCCCCCATCCAAACAGGGGGCCCACCCAAGGAAACCCAAGAAGAGGTGTGCCTGCCCCTACTAGAGGGCTGAGGACCCCTTCCCAGGAAGACTGTGCTGGGTCTGGGCAGGAGGGGGCACAATCCTGGGGTCATGGGGCTGGTAGAGAAAAGAGCTCATCCAGACCAAGAATTTGGGGTCACCAGGCACCCAGAATTAAGAGAAACAAGAAGAGAGGGGTCAGGATGCTGGGGAAAAGCGGATTCAGGGCCACCTGGAGGACTCGGTGACAAGGGCCACCAGGAAAGGGAAGGTCAGGGGTCAACACGGAGCCTGGGCTTGGGATGCACCGACAAGAGCGGGAAAGAGGTGGAAGGGTCGCAGAGAAGGTCGGGGTCAAAGTTCGCGGCGGGGAGCAGGGTCCGGGTTCGCCGGGGGACCGGGTGGGGGACCGGGTCGCGGCGCGGCGCGGCGTCAAACTTCGCTCGCAGGAAGAGGGGGTGGAGAGGAGGGATCCAGGGTCGCGGCGCAGGGCGGGGCCGGGACGCGCGGAGGGCGGGGCCGGACGGGGGTCGCCGCCGCGCACCCCCGGCCCCTGGGGACCCCGGCCCCTCTGGCTCCCGGCCCGGGACGCGGGGAGCGCGGGGCCGCGCGGGGCAGAGCGCGCTGGGCCGGGCGCGGGTCGCGGCGGGGCCGGGGCGGGGATCGCGGCCGGACGCCTCACCTCGGACCCGAGTGCGGCCGGGCGGAGCCCGCGGCGCCTCAGTTTCCCCGAACCTCAGAGTGGCCGCCGCTCACTTCCGGGTTCCAGGCGCCATCTTTGGGACCCGCGCACTTCCGGTCACGCCGCGGGGCGGGGCCCGTGGGCGGACCCAGGGGCGGGGCCCGTGGAGGGGCGGGGCCTCGAGCCCTGGGTGCGAATCCCGCCGCCCGGGTTTGCTGCCCCGCGGCCCGTGCTAGAGCTCGGGGCGCGGCGCTCCAGCCTCTGCCCGCCCCCGGCACGGCCCTCGCACCCGGGCCGCCGGCTCTGCCCTCCACCTTGACTGCCTCGCCCCATAGTTCTGTTGGCCGTCTGCCTCCCTCCCCAGGTACAGTGCCAGGCGCCCACCCGGGGACGCGATCGGGGTCCCGTAAGTGCCAGGGCCACTTCAGGGGAGCAGCATCTTTTCGGCAGGGCCAGAAACCTCTGGCTCCCCTGCCCTGAGCCTTCCAGGGGCCTGAAGACGACTGTCAGCATCTGCTTCGCTGCAAGGAGGAGTGGGGGACCGGGTCGGGTCGTGGCTCAGGTGGTCCTGGCAGCGTTCCTGAGACTCCGGCGGGAAGTGGACCCACTGGGGCCACAAGGCCGCTTCAGCAGACCCGCTGTGGGAGGCGCCCCCACAGCTGGGCTTCAGGGACCACCAGCCAAAGGCCCTGCACCCGTTCCAGCCCCTGAGATGGGTTCCCTGTCGTGGGCTGGGGTAGTCATCGAGATGTTGCCGGTGCTGCTGGGCGCCGGCCTGGAGCTGGGCAAGCTGGGGGCCCAGAGGAAGCCGCTGTCGGGGGACTGAGAGCCCGTGCCAGGCACTGCCACATGCTTGGCCGAGTCCAAAGAGGATGGAGTCTCTGCCTAGGGCTTCGAGGATGGCTGCGTCGTGGAGAGGATCCTGAAGCTGAGGTTCTGAAGTGCAGATAGACAAAAGGAGGAACAGCCATGCAGGCAGAGTCAAAGCTGTTCAGAGCCCTGGTCTGGCCTGCGATCCCAGTGACTCGGGGAGGCCCAGGAAAGAGGATGACTCGACAAGACCCTGCCTCAACATAAAAAATAAAAGTGGCCGGAGGTAGGGCTAGGGTTGTGGCTCAGCCAAGAGCGCTCGCCTAGCTCGTGTGGGGACCTGAGTTCAATCCTCAGCACCACATAGAAATAAGTAAATAAAGGCATTGTGTCCAACTCCACCTAAAAAATATGTTAAAAAAATATCATGGTTTGCACATGAGATGATCCTATACTTGAAGACCCAAAGAGCTCCACCCTGAGACTTCTGGAACTAATAAACTCAGCAAAGAAGCAGGTAACAAAAAACAACAGCTTTCCTAAAAACCAACAATGAATCTGCTGAAAATGGAATCAGGAAAACAATTTCATTCATGATAGCTTCAAAAAAAAATTAAACACCTAGGAATAAATCTAACCAAGGAGGTTTTCTACAATGAAAACATAGAACCTTGAAGAAAGAAATTGAAGAAGATACAAGAATATGGAAAGACCTCCCAGGTTCGTGGATAAACACATCTACAGCCATCTGATCCTGAACAACAGCGCCAAACACATCCATTGGCGAGAAGATGACCTTTTTAACAAATGGTGCGGGGGGGAAAACTGGTCATTTGTGTGTAGAAGAATGAAACTATACCCTTATCTCTCACCCTGCCCAGAAATCGACTCAAAATGGATCAAAGACTTTGGAATTAGACCAGAAACTACGCAACTCTTAGAAGAAAACATAGGGTCAACACTCCAGCATAGGCACAGGCAACGATTTTTATTTTTGTACTGGGGATTGAACCCAGGGGCTTAACCACTGAGCCACATCCCCAGCCCTTTTTATTTTTTATGTAGAGACAGGGTCTTGCTAAATTGCTCAGTCTGGCTTTGAACCCTCCTGCCTCAGCCTTCTGAGTTGCTGGGAAGACAGTCATACACTACCACACCTAGCTTCCAACAACTTTCTCAATAGGAACCCCAAACCTCAGAAGATAATGCCAAGAGTTAATAAATAGGACAGCATCAAATTAAAAAGTTTTTGCACAGCAAAGGAAACAGTTAAAAATGTAAAGAGACAACCTACAGAGTGGGAGAAAATCATTGTCAGCTACTCTTCTGACAATATTAATATCCAGAATACATAAAGAACAAAATCTTAACACCAGAAAACCAAATAATCCAATTGATAAGTGGGCAAATTAGTTAAACAGACACTTCTCAAAAGAAGAAATACAATGGCCAACAAATATTTTTTAAAAAGTGTTCAACATCGTTAGCAATTAGGGAAATGCAAATCAAAACTACACGGAGCGGGGCACCATGGCTCACACCTGTAATCCCAGCAGCTCTGGAGGCTGAGGCAGGAGGGTCTCTAGTCCAAGGCCAGCCTCAGCAGTTTAGTAAGGACTTCCTCAAAAAATGAAAAGGATTGAGGGTGTGGCTCAGTGGTTAAGCACCTCTGGGTTCAATCCCCAGTTCAAAAAAAACCTAACAAACACAGAATTCATGATCTCATGTCACATCAGTCAGAATGGCAGTCATCCAGAGCACAGACAATAGGGCTGGGGCTGTACATCCGTGGTAAAACGCTTGCCTTGCAGTGGGAGGCACTGGGCTTGATCCTCAGCACCACATTTAAATAAATAAATAAAATAAAATAAAGGCATGCTGTCCATCCACAACTACCAAAAAAAGTTTAAAAAGTTGAAAAAAAAAAAAAAAGAACACAAACAATAGTAAATGTTCCAGGGCACATGAAGAAAAGGGGCAGTTTTGGGGTCTGGGGCTGTGGCTCAGTGTGGAGCCCTTGTCTAGCATGTGTAAGGCCCTGGGTTCAATTCTCAGTACTGCGTTAAAAATAAATAAAATAAAGGCATGTTGGCCATCCACAACTACAAAAGAATTTTTTAAAAAAGGGACACTTTTTGGGGGTGCTTTTTGGGGGTGCCAGAGACTGAACTCAGGGGCCCTCGACCACTGAGCCATATCCCTGCCCTGTTTTTTATTTTATTTTTTATTTTTTTAAGGGTGGAGAAAACCATTTTATTTTTTTAAGGGTGGAGAAAACCATTTTATTTTTTTTAAGAGAGAGAGAGAATTTTTAATATTTATTTTTTAGTTTTCGGCGGACACAGCATGTTTGTTTGTATGTGGTGCTGAAATCCTCCTGCCTCAGCCTCCCGAGCTGCTGGGATTACAACCACTATGTAAATGACACGGAGGCTCCTCAAAAGACCAGGCATGGGCCACCATGGCCCAACCGTGCCTCTCCTTGGCGTTTACCCTGAAGAATTAGTCCTCACACTACAGTGACCCACGCACACCCATGTGTATAGCAGCACAACTCACAACAGCCAAACTACGGAACCAGCCCAAGAGTCCACCGGCGGATGAATGGACGAAGGAAACGTGGTGTAGACCCACGATGGAGTCTTATCATCCATAAAGGAAAAGGAGTTCGAGTCATTGGCAGGAAAATGGATGGAACTAGAGGACATTATATTAAGCAAAATAAGCCAAACTCCAAAGACCAAGGGCCACATGTTTTCTTCCCTTCATAGGTGGAAGCTAGAGAGGGAAAAGGAAAAGAAAATTGGGGTAGGGACCTGGTGACCATCAAAGAGCGGTCAGTGGAAGACAGGGACGAGGCGGGGAGGCGGGACGGAGGGAAGGGCTGCGAGGAAAATGGGCCACATTATGTTGTCCTGTCATGTGCCTGTCCAGATACCGGACGGTTTCCATCATTAGGTACCAACTATCATGCAGCACCCGAAGAATGAGAAAATGAAAGCATGTGACCTGCGTGATTCAGGCCAAGGGTCCTGGTGATCAAACCAGAAAGACCGGATGCAGCAGAGGAAACGAGGCCCAGAAGGGAGTGGGGGACCGGGGGGCTCCACTTGGGGATGCTCAGATGTTGGCAGTTTGGGTTGTGATCTTGAAACTG
Organism: Marmota monax; assembly: GCF_021218885.2. NCBI lineage: Eukaryota > Metazoa > Chordata > Mammalia > Rodentia > Sciuridae > Marmota > Marmota monax. Next base: position 6,249,935 of record NW_026692494.1, on the reverse strand, counting down.
TCTTTCTGTCTGTCTTCTTTTTCTTCCTACTTTTTTGCGGTGCTGGGATGGACTCTGGGGCCCCCGCGCGTGGGTACAGCTGTGTTCCAAAGTCAATGAAAGCAGCTGTACTGAGGGACCCCCGGCACTCGGGATTCAGGGTGCTGGGCCCACATGGGGATGTGTGGTGTCTCCTGGTGTCCCCATCTCCTCCCACTTCCACAGTCCTGTGGGGTCCCGAGTCCCCTGCAGGAGCCAGCCAGTGCCTGCGTGGGGTGGGGCCCGTGGGTGGAGGCTGACATCCCGGGCTCTTCCCAGGGGAACCCAGGCCCAGGGCTGTCCGTAGCCCACCCTGCACGTCTCCCTCAGGAAAGCACGGGGCCTCTGTGGCCTGTCTGCCCAGGCTGGGGCAGGTCCAGCCCTCTCAGCAGGCAGGAACCTGCCAAGTCCTGGGATGTCTGGGGAGTTAGTCAGCCGGGGGTTTCCGAGGAGTCACCGGAGTCACCGCAGCCTGGAGAGCAGTGGGGACTGAGCTCCGGTGCTCAGGAAAGTGAGTGCACCTCTCTGTGTCGCACTTTCTTCCCCCGTACCCAGGACAGGGCAGTCCCATGAGGTCCCTGCCAGCGGGCGGGCGGAGACTCCTACCTGCACGGGGCCTGGTGGTCTTTATCTTTGTATTTTCAGTGCTGGGGACGGAACCCAGGGCCTGTGCATCCCAGGCCAGCACTCGCCCCTGAGCCCCTCCTCAGCTTTCATGTCAAACAGCCCAACTCCACGAGAGCCACAGCTTCCCCACGCAGGAGCCCAGCCCAGCCCAGCCCCCGGGGCCCGCCTGGGCGGCAGGATGGACTTGAGGCTTTGTCCACTCTGAGTCCCCGGGGGACAGAGGCAGGGAGGGCAGGAGCCTGGGGGTGGCAGGCAGCTCTTGGGTGTTCCCCAGGTGAGGCGGGCAGGTGAGCACTTCTGGCCCAGCCAGAGGGGAGCCGCTTCCTGTTTCTCCCCGTTCTGGAAAGTCCCCGCATTCCCGAGCCCCGAGCCCCTCCTTCCTGCAGGGGCCCCTCACCACTTCTGCTTTCCACCCTCTTCCCTGAGGCCCCAGCCTGGCCACACCAGCCGCCCTCCTCCTCTCCTGCCGCCCCAGTCCAGCCCTCTTGGTGTGAGGAGGGGAAACCGAGGCGAGGGCGGCGGCACCGGCTTCATCTGCCCCAGTCTCCCGGTCTCTCACCGCTCCTGCTCTCTGGGTCTCCATTATCTGCCCTGCGCGTCTCTCTGTCTCTGTCCTCTGTCTCTTCCTCCCTTTCCCCCCAGCCACCCTCCCATGAGCTGACCCTGTGTGACCTCTGAGGCCTCCCTGCGGTCAGGCCTTTCGGCCACCAGCTTGGAGGTACCCTCAGGCAGGCTCTGGCCAGCGTGCTCCAGGGCCTGTGGCTCCCGCCTCGCCCCACTTAGAGCCCCAGAGCAAAGGTCCGCCTGCCGGGCTGGGGAGGCTGCGTCTTGGTCAGGGCAACTCCGGGCCGCCAGCCTGCCCGGCGGAGGGCTGCGCTGAAGCCCTGTCCAGGGGTCCAGATCAGGGCTGGACCTGGGCCAAGACTTGCAGGTGGGAGGGACAAGGAGGTGTGCCCCTGTGCCCCAGAGCCACAGCCGCCCGCTCCCACCAGCCATGCTCCTGTGCTGGGCGCCCCCATTTCTGGAAGCCTGTGGGTTCCTCAGGGTTGAAGTCACTGGAAGTTCTCCCTCCGGGTTGTCAAAGTTGCCTGAGCCCACGTCTCCCCAGGTGATATTTTAAGAGACCTACACTGTAGGGAACATTCTGTGGATCACATAGTGGGGATGACATCAAGGGTCCTGAGAAAGGCCAGACCTCCACCCTCCATCCTGTGGACACCAGACTGCCGTCACCCCACGCACTCCCCCCAGCCCTCCCCAAGTGCCCTTTAGCTGAAGGGCCACTCCTGCCGGCCCAGCTGCTCAGGGCTGAGGCAGAAGGGTCTCGGTGAGGCCCCATCTTAAAACAGAAAGCCTGGGGTGTGGCTCTGTGATAGAGTGCCTGGGGTGGACCCCTGAACCCCAAAATAAAACAGGAGCAAAAACGAGCCGGAGATTCCGGAAGGCACCTGTGCGTCTCTCTGTCCAGTGGACAGTGTCCTCCTCGCTTTCCTGGTACATTTCCAGGCCTCTATCTCTGTCTTGAAATTCCTTTCTGTGACCTTTGTCAAGGACCGTCATCCTGGGCTGAGGTCCCCCTCCATTGATACTAGAAAGCTGGGGCAAGGCCTCTACCCCCCAGGGGGCTGTAGGGAACCACTGAGGACTCCGGAGGGTGGAGGAGGCCAGGGGGGAACCCGAGGACACTCCATCTGCCATCAGGTGCTGGGTAGGCCTGCGCACAGGGCCACATTTAGGATCAGACACTCACCTGGCTGCAAGGCCAAAGCCCGAGAAGGCCGAGCTGCTGACCCACAGGCCCAGAAAGGAGCCTTCCCACAAAGGGTGAGGCTTGGGCATGGGGAGGGTTGGGGCGTGATAGGACCCTGGGTGGCCCCTGACACTGTGTGCCCAACCCCATGTCAGAGGGAGGCTGCGTAGAGAGGAGCCCAAATGCCAGGCCAAGAGATGCCTGGCTCTGTGGCCAGCAGACAGGGAGCGCTGGGAGGGAGGCCTGCGGCCGGCGTGGAGCCGAGGCGCCCAAGGCCTTGGGGGCACCAGCTCGGGCAGAGCACCTAGCGTGTGCCCAGAAGCCTGGCCCCAGTGCAGTGCCAGGCCACAGCAGAGAGCAGACACACCTTGGTGCCCAGGCCATGGAGACCGCGCCAGAGGTCTGGGGGCAAGGCTCCCGGGATGCAGATGAAGCCCCAGGCCCACCTGCCATGTCCCCCTGAGTGCACCTGGGCCTGGCCCCAGGCAATGATGTCAGCTGCCCTGAGATTTCCCATGCCTCCTCTTGGGAGCCTCGTTAGCCCGAGGGAGACACCAGAGCCTGGGCTGGTTCCAAGTCCAGCAGCAAGAGGGTGGCTGGGCTCCACAGAGGCACTTGGGGAAGGTCATGGAACCCGCCAACCTCCTCTCTGCCATCCCCTGCCGCAGCCCCAGTCCTGGCCCGGCCCCTGCTCCAGCATCCGCTGGGTGCCATGGGCGTCTGGGCGGAAAGGGGAGGACCGAGGGGGAGCTGCAGCAGGTCGGGTGGTTCTCCTCCTCTGGGGTCATCGGGCGCCCCGCTGACACAAGGGCGCAGCCGAGCGGAGCCCGGAGTTAAGTCTTCAGGGTTAAATGCACCTTCCTCCACGCAGTGTCGACTGACCCCAGGCAGGGTACAGAGCCTCTCTCTGCCTCCGTTGGCCCGTCGACAGGGTAAGAGGGTCATTGCACCTCCCAGGGGGTTTGTGAGGACTCGGGCAGCACCAGGACTGGGCCTGGTGAGGACTCAACAGGGGACAAACCTTGACCATACATTAGCACAGTCAAAGGTGGGCAGCCCAGGCGCCCGTCCACAGTGAAGGGACAGAGCCTGGCCGCCCCCTGGAGCGTCACAGCCACAAGCAGGCACGAGGTGACACACTGCAGCGTGGATGGGCCCCAGGACCTCATGCTCAGTGAGAGCCAGACACACAGGCCACGGTAGGTGACTCCAGGACAGAGGAGTCCAGAGACAGGACATGGTTCTGTGGGTGCAAGGCTGAGGAAAGACGGGGTCTGCTCGTAGGGACAGGCTTCCTTCCAGGGTGGTGGAATGTTCTAGAACTACATGGAGGTGATGGCAGCACTTTCTGAATATGGTGGGTGACCCTGGATTTCTACTTCAAAGTGACCACATCAGGTGCATTCTGTCTCAGCGAGAGGAGGACCAAGAGAGCCAGTCCTGGGACGGCAGGTGCTAGGTGCCAGAGCTCAGACGTCCACCATCCAAACTCAGGTTGCAAACACAGGGTCTGCTCAGGTCAAGTGCTGGTCCAGGAGGAAGCCTGGTGCTCAGACTGGGCTGTGGCTGTGGGGTGGGGCATGTGCCCACAGGCCAAGGCCGTGGCTCCCCCCCCCCAGAAACAGGCCAGCGCAGGAAGGCACGAAGGCAGCCACAGCCCTGTGGGACCAGGAGCCCCACCCAAGCCAGGGATGATCTGCAAAGTGCCCCACCCAGCCAAGGTCCCCTGCAACCAGGAGTACCTGAGCCACTGTCCCCACCCGAGCAGACACAGCAACCGAGGTCATGCGGGGTCCTGGTGAACATCACTGGGAGACTGAAAATCTGAATGAAGGACGGACAGTTAGAGAGATGAGCCAAGGCGTTCTTCTTGTGAGAAACACAGTAGCTGACAGGAGGCCTTGACCCCGGCCTGATGCCCATGCACCAGGGCTCATTTGTGACTCTGTGGCTAAATCCACAGCACACCTGCAGTTCCAGCAGCTCAGGAGGCTGAGGCAGGAGGATGGCAAGTTTGAGGCCAGCCTGGACAACTAAGAGAGATGCTGTCTCAAAATCATGGATAGATGATTAAAAACATAAGGTAGCTAGGAGGGCTGGGATGTGGGGAGCAGTGCAGCCCACACCTGGAACACACGGGCCCGGTCCATCCTCATTGACCAGCCATGTCACCACTGTTCCGCAGGACCCTGCACGCGTCTCGTCCCATGTTGGTAGGATTCTTGGTTGTGACAGAAATGGAAATTTTGTAAAGGAACTGTCTGCTCATGGAACTCAAAAATCCAGGGCAGGTCCAGCTGGGGTCCCACGGTCAGCACTCTGTACCTTCGGGTGTTATGGGTGCAAGTGCGCTGTGAATGTGGGAGGCTGAGCAGTGATCCTGGCTTCCACCCACTGGACGTCAGTAGCACCTCCACCCACTGAGAATGACCAAAAATATCCCCTGATATTGCTCAATGTCCCCTGGGGGACAGAATTGCCCTTGGTCAACTGGCCAGTGGTCTAGCTGGTTTCAGCCTCAGCTGGATCCGGGCCCCCAAAGTCCCAAGGACTCGTCCACCTCTCAGCTCTGTGTGTGTATGTGACTCTTTTCCTCAACAGCCTTTCCCTTTATGGGGACAAAGATGGCACCCCTGCCTAACTTACAGCTCTCCCCCGTCACCTTCCAGCTCCAGCAGAAGCTAGCACTTGTGGCAATGGAAGTCCCAGGGAGGGTCCTCACTGGCCCAGGCTGGGCCACCTCCCCTGGCGGCCCCTATTGCTGTGGGCAGGTAATGGAATGCCCTGGCTGGCCAGGCTGAGGTCACATGGCTGCATAAGAATCCAATCGCTGAGGCGTGGTGGGAGCTGGTGGGAGCGCTCCTGGAGAGAGGGGCTAGCCAGGCAGTCGGCCTGCTCATCACGCTGGGGCTGCGGACGACATCTGTAGCCTTCAGAGGATGCCTGAGAGGGGTCCCATAGTGCCTAAAGAACACAGGCAGGGCTGGGGAGGTGGCTCCAGCGGTAGCACGCTCGCCTGGCATGCGCGGGGCACTGAGTTCAATCCTCAGCACCACATACAAATAAAATAAAAAAAGATGTTGTGTCCACCAAAAACTAAAAAATAAATATTAAAAAATTCTCTCTCTTCTCTCTTTCTCTCTCTCTGTCTACAAAAAAAAAAGAACACAAAAACACAGGCAGGAGGTCATGCATGGGTGGGTAGGTACATAGATGAATGGATGGGTGGATGGGTGGCTGGGTGGGTGGGTGGATGGGTGGATGGGTGGATGGGTGGCTGGATGGATGGGTGGATGGGTGGCTGGATGGATGGGTGGATGGGTGGATGGGTGGGTGGGTGGATGGGTGGATGGGTGGGTGGGTGGGTGAATGGGAGGATGGAGAATGAGTGGGTAGATGGATGGGTGGATGGATGGGTGGATGGATGGATGGGTGGATGGGTGGGTGGTTGGGTGGATGGAGAATGAGTGGCTGGATGGATGGGTGAATGGGTGGATGGAGAATGAGAGGGTGGTCCAGGTGGGGGTACTCATGACCCAGTCTGTATTAGCCAACTATGGCTGCATAACAAAGTGCCTGGTGGCCTCAAACCCTATGCACATTCATTTTCTTACTATTGCCCTGGGTCAGGAGTTGGTGTGGTATAGCTGGGACCTCTGCTAAGATGGTAGTGATGGGGTTGCCTGGGCTAGGGGCTCATTCAGAGGCTGGGCTGGAAATGATTTGCTTCCTGAGACCCTCTAGTATTGGTGGAATGTTCTCCTCAGGCTTGGAGCAACTTCAAGCCATGGAGTGAACAAGGACCCCAAGGACCCCGGTTGCAGCTGGTTGGCGTGAGACCTAAGGCAACGGCAACGCAGCCTGATCATTTTGACTTGGGGGTGGGGTGGGACCAGGGGGACCCCTCAGACCTGTGGCCAACACAGTCATGGACAGAGCTCATGTGCTAGAGCCTCAGCACACCAGGGTGGCAGAGCAGAGCCGCCTCCATATGGAGAGGTCAGCCTGGGACAAAATCCTGCCCGCTGACCACCCTCAGACCCATCTGCAGTTCACCAGGACTCATGGGTGGGTTGGTAGATAGATGGATGGCACACAGCGGTGCTGTAGAAGAGGAAAGAGAAGGACACACGGAGCCCGTGTCCCTGACAGAGTCCACTAGTCACTAGTGGCTCACAGCACAATGTCCCTTAAGTCACCCCAGTTGCCCTTGAGCAGTCCTAGGAAGCCAGAGGAGTTTTCTGCAGCCCTTGAGGGGCTTGCTGGCCGACACTTGCTCCCCACAGCTGCAGGTCCTGGGCAGGGACACAGGACCTGCTGTTGCCATGTAATATTCCACATGGTGTGTGAATGACCGCCACTGCAGAGCTCACGGGCTCACCTCTGGGGGATGGTGTGGGGCATGGGAGGGGCTGGGCCAAGAAGGTCACCCTGCGGTGCAGATCCGGCCACAACCCAGTGAGAGGCAGAGGCCGGAGGCTCCCTGGCCGTGGAGGCCCCGAGATAGGGCCTGCAAACAGGTTGGGGGCTGGACACCAAGAACACCACCACACATCCTGGGCATGGCGCCAACACACCTGTACGGGGGTCCCTGGGGTCCACCCTCCGCCCAGGCCGCCCTTGAGCATCACTTTCCTCAAGGACAGGACAGGGTCTCAAACACAGTGGTGACCTGGGCTTCAGTTCTGGGTCGGTCTGCAGCACACCAGCAGGCCACTGCTTCCTCAAGGCCCGTCTGAGCAATAGGCCAGTGGGGGCACAGAGTGGGGCTCTGCTCCCGGGCACGTGCTGCCCAAGACCTCACTCTGCCATTCAAGTTGGGGTGATTCAAGGCTGGGGTCTCAGGAAGACAGGGCCTGGGGTAGGGTGGAGAAGCTCCCCAGGACCCCTGCAAGAGACCCCCAGGCTCCCATCTGCTGGCCTTCCTTCCACAGGTAGATACTGAGCGGGAGGGAATGGCCGAGGGTCCCGCCCCTCTCTCAATGCCTGCCCTGAACACTCGCTCAGTCACTCAGTCTTCAGTCTCTGCTGCTCCCAGAATCCAAACCCTTCACAGTCCAGCTGGCTCATGGAGGGTGGCTTTCGCCTCTCTAGGAGGACATGACATGGCAGAGGCTGAAACCTGGAGTTGGGCAGGGCTGAACCATGTCAGAGTGGGGTGAGGGCAGGTCTAGCCCAGGCACAGTGTGAGCCAAGGTCCTGGGTGGGAGAACAGAAGTGAGCCCGCGGCTGCCCTGAGATGGGGCAGAGCCTTTTAATTTAACACATAAAAACTTTTTCACATATTTTTATTGTGCAACATACGATCCATAAAGTCTACTATCTTGACCATGTTTAAGTGCACAAGCAGTGGTGTCCAGTACTGACCCAGGGCTCTGCAGCCACCTTTACATCCATCTCCAGGGTGTTCTCATCTTCCTGTGTTGAAGCTGTGTCTGGTGGAGTGCTGGCTCCCGGCCTGGGTCCTGTGGCACCCCGTGCACATGACAGGGTGGAGCCTCACCGCTGCCCATGGACGAGTGGCCTCCTGTCACATGGACGGGCCTTGCTGTACGTCCACATGGGCAGTCTGGCCATTGGCAGTTTCTGTGTGCAGAGCTGGAGGTGGAATTCAGGCCCCGCATACGTGAGGCAAGTGCGCCACAGGGCGAGGCCTGGCCCCTGCTCTGAGCCTCAACAGGTCATGAGCACTTTCCACCCCTGAACACTTCCATGATGGCTGCCAAGTCCGCCTCTTCACCGAGGTCCTGCACCTGGTGGGCTGTGGGCGGAGGAGGGCCTCAGCGCCCACCGTGTCTGCTCCTGCCTCCCCTGGCGTCCGAGCGCCCCTCATCTCCACCCCCCCCAGAGTTCTTTCCTCATGTTTCCCACAATCTAGAATCTGCCATTTCTCCGTCTTGCTGTTGAGTCTTGAACAGCCAACGATTGGCTGGCTTCAGGACGCCAGAGTCAAAGGTGCTCCCGGAGCCCCGCGCTGGGCCCCTCTCCTCTGCACCCTCATCCACGCAGGGGTCTGGACACATGGTCACAGCAGCCAATAGGCAGGACAGCCCAAGCTTCACCAGCAGATGGACAGATACACACAGTGGTCTGTGCTCCCGGAGGGTCCCTCGGCCAGGGCAGGAGCAAGGCAACACAGCTGCTGCGTGGACGGACCTCGTGCTCAGTGAGAGCCAGGCACACAGGCCACAGCGTGTGACCCCGTGACAGGAGGGTCCAGGGCAGGAGTCCAGAGATGGCATGTGATCTGTGGATGCAGGGCCGGGGAGGAGGGGACAGCTATAGGAACAAAAATTTGATCTATTAAGAAAAAACATCCTGCGGCTGGGGCTGTGGCTCAGCAGGGGAGCGCTGGCCTAGCACGTGTGGGGCCGCGGGTCCGATCCTCAGCACCACACAAAAATAAGTAAGATAAAGGTTTTGTGTTCATCAACAGCTAAAAATTATATATGAAAAGATTGTGCCAGATGTGGTGGCCACCTCTGCTGTCCCAGCTACTCAGGAGGCCGGGGCAGGAGGACAGCAAGTGCCAGGCCAGCTGGGCAGCTCAGTGAGGCCCTGTCTCAAAATAAAAAAATGAAAAAGGCAGGGGTGTGCCACGGCGGCACAGGGCCCGAGGGGGGGTGTGTGCCACGGTGGTGCAGGGCCTGTGGGGCAGGGCTGAGTACCTGGGCAGGGAGGTTTGGGGGGACAGAAAGTCCTTTGTCTTGATCAGGACAGTGAGTGTCCTTTGGTCAAAGTTCTTAGAACCATTCATTTTCAGGGCAGACTTTTATTTTATTTTATTTTTTTTTATAAGCTTTTAGCTTTTTATTTTTATTTTATTTATTTTTTTTAAATTTTTTATTGTTGGCTGTTCAAAACACTACATAGTTCTTGATATATCATATTTCACAATTTGATTCAAGTGGGTTATGAGCTCCCATTTTTACCCCATATACAGATTGCAGAATCACATCAGTTACACATCCATTGATTTACATATTGCCATACTAGTGTCTGTTGTATTCTGCTGCCTTTCCTATCCTCTACTATTCAGGGCGGACTTTTGTCATAAAGGATTCTCATCAGCCTTTGCATTAATTTCCAGAGCTGCTGTGACAGGTGACCACGACCTGGGCCTTCAAACACAGGAGCGCTCCTCTCCCCGCCTAGGGCCGTGCCCAGCCCGCTGAGTGTGGGGCCTCCTTCCTGCCTCTCCCAGAGCGGGGGACCCAGGGCCTGGCTGGTGGTCGCGTCCCCCAATCCCACCTCTGTCCCCACACGTCCTTTCCTCTGTCAAATTTCCCTTGTCTATCTCCATAAAGACACTGTCATTTGATTTAGGGCCACCTAAGTAATCAGGATAACCTCATCCCAAGATCCTTGACTATCTGTGAAGACCCTTTTTGCTATTTTTAAGCAAAATCCTAGACGTTGTGTCTTCATCCTCAAGTGTCTCCTGCCCACTCAGTTTCACCTGGAGGGACGATCCCACCCCGGGACTCCGGGCCAGGCCTGGGGACATTGTTGCCACTAGGGAGTTCCTGCTCAGCACCCTGCAGGGCCCAGTGCCCCACTAGAATGATCCAGCCCAGTGCCTACGGTGCCCAGGAGGTGAAGGGTGGTGACTTGGGGGTGTTAGGATGGCATCGCTGCCCTGTGACAATTAAGTCCAACAAAGCACTGGAGTCCCAAGTGTCTTTCCATGAGGAACGGCATGTGTGTTGGGACCCCTGAGACCTGGAGTGCATCTGTTGATCACACACACTCCCCATCCACCCGGAGTTGCCCCTGCAGCAGTACACACCCGCCCCCTAGTGGCCGCAGAGTTCCACACAGACCACAGGCCCCTTTTCTAGGGGCATCTTAAACTGAACGGGCTTGTGGGACCGCGGACAGCCCCTCTGGCTGTCGTGGAACGAGGCGGGTGGAAAGCCTGACCTAGTTCTGCGGCAGAGGTGCTCTCTTGGCCCACAGAGAGGGAGTGTTGTGGGGTCCGGGCCCCCAGACAGGGGAGGCAAGATGCTGCCTCTGCTCAAGAGAGGCCTAGAGGATGTGGGTCTGGCCTCAGAGCTGCAGGAAGCTGAGGGTCAGCAAGGGGGTTCCAGGGAAGGAGTGGGTCTGGGGCAGAGATGCAGCGGAGCCACGGCCTGCAGGCTGGGCTTGGGGTCTGTGTGGTGTGGGGTCAGAAGGGAGGCAGTGGCAAAGGCAGAGATCAGGAGGCAGGAGGTTGGAGGAAGAAAGTGGGTGGGGGGCTGGGGCTGAGTGGGGGAGCACTCGCCTAGCATGTGTGCGGAAATGGGTCCAATTCTCAGCACCACATTAAAAAAATACTGAGTCCATCTACAACTACAGCCGGGTCCTGGAGACTGCAGCAGGCCTCCAGCAGTCCCGTCCCCACCTGTGCCCAGGAGCACCAGCTGGGCCCTTGCTAGTAGCCTGGAACTCCCTACTGGTGCCTGGGCCTCTGGGCCTCCCACCTGCCCCAGCGGCCCACAACCCATGGTGGTCGGTTGGTGTTTTTCCTTGCGGGGCTGGGGATGGGACTGAGGGCCTCACGCATGGTGGGCAAGTGCTCTGCCATCCCCAGCCCCTGGCTTCACCCACGTGTGTTTTTACACTGAGTGTGTTTTCACACCAGCCTGATGTCCAACCCTGCATGCACCTCAGTGGGGCATCTGAGGGGAGGACCAGGAGGGCTTCTCACAGGACGAAGCCCTTGGGTGAAGGTCCATTTCTGTGGTGGTCACCAATAGTTCATCTCCTTGGCCCCATCCCTGTTCCCTACATCAGGAGTGAGGGGCTCTGTGAAGGGCAGTGGGGCTTACGGACACCATGGGGGTCAGATGCAGTCCCCCGAGTCACTGGTATGGGTGCAGGTCAGCAGTCAGCCTGGAAGATCACAGAGGACACCACACGGAGCGGGTCGGGAGGTCTGCTCCCCTCTGGTCCCCAGGAGAAACTTTTCAGGGCTGGTGTTATTTTCTGAGTGCATTGAAAGGTTTTTCATGAGAAATTCAGGTTTTTTTAATGTTTATTCTTAAGTTTTAGGTGGACACAATACCTTATTTACATTTACGTGGTGCTGAGGATAGAACCTAGTGCCTCGTGCATGCTAGGCGAGTGCTCTGCCACTGAGTCACAAACCCAGCCCCAAATTCAGTTTTTTTTTAAAAATACTTTTCAGTTGTAGTTGGACACAATACCTTTATTTATTTATTTATTTATTTATATGCGGTGCTGAGGATCCGACTCAGGGCCTCACATGTGGTAGGTGAACACTCTACCGCTGAGCCACAACCCCAGCACCCCCCGAAATCCAGTTTTGTTATTTTTTAATTTTTTGAGTTGTAGATGGACACAAGACCTTTTTATTTATTACTTTCATGTGGTGCTGAGGATTGAGCTCAGTGCCTCACATGTGCCAGCAAGTGCTCTGCCCCTGAGCCCCGCCCAGCCCCAGAGTTGAGTTTCTCCGACAGGAGATGGTGCAGGTTGCCGACCTCTTGTTGCCCGAGCTTCTGTTTGCTTCTAAAGCCATCTGTCCTTTTCGGGTGAGCTGTTGCATTTTTATGGGGAGGGAGTATTTTGAGGCAATCTTTCTTTGGGGGGGCGGGAATGGGGATGGGACCCAGGTGCTCTTAACCACTGAGCCACATCCCCAGCCCTTTTTATATTTTATTTAGAGACTGGGTCTCAATGAGTTGCTTAGGGCCTAAGAGGCTGGCTTTGAACTCCTGATCCTCCTGTCTCAGCCTCCCAAGTTGCTGGGATTATAGGCATGTGACACTGCACCTGGTTTATGATTATTTCTCTCCAAAGAATTTGGGAGGAGGCTGTGGTGCAGCTCAGTGGTAGAGTGCAGGTGTAGCATGGTTGAAACCCTGGTTTCAATCCCCAGCGCATGTGCACACACACACACAATTTACTGATTATGCTCTGCTGTGTAGCTGGGTGGACTGGTACCCCCACCTCAGCATTGTACCAAGTGCCCTGCAAGGGGTCCTCTAGCAACCGGAGAATCTGGGGGGTCCTTCTCAACAGGATGAGCACTGCTACCCTAAATTTTGCAAAGTTTTAAGGATATCAGACCGTGGGCTCACACCCCATCCAGGAGCCCAAACCCCATGGGCTCAGCTCCCATTATAAAAGCCTCCTCTGTTCACTTAAGCATGTTAGTTTAACCAGCCAACATATGTTGGGGACTAAATGGGAAAGATTTGGATGGGGGGTTGGGGGTCCTGGGGCAAGTGCCTGTTTCTTGAACTACTCCAGAGGCTGAGGCAGGAGGTCATTTGAACCCAGGCATTAAAGACCAGCCAGGCAAGGTTACAAGACACCATATTAAAAAACAGAAACTAAAAACAACTTTGGCCAGGTACAGTGATGCACATCTGTAATCCAGCACCTTGGGAGGCCGGGGAGGGAGGACTGCAAATTCAAAGCCAGCCTCAGCCACTTAGCAAGATGCTGTTTAAAAAAAATAAAATAAAACAGGGGCGGTGCTGGGGATGTGGTTCAGTGGTTAAAAGTGTTCCTGGGTTCAATCCCCCATACCAAAAAGAAATAAAATTTTTTAAAAATTGGAGGAACACACTTGGAATGAAGTTGTAGAACATGCTAGGAAACTAATCCTAATCACATTAAAACAAAAAAAATTGTGGGAACAAGAGACAAGTCGTCTTAAGTTTGAATTCTGGCTCTGCCAGTCCCTGGCTGTGTGGTCTTAGGGAAGTGAGTTTCCATCTCTGAGCTTCCCTGTTCTCCCCTATGAGATGGAAAGGCTGCAGCAGCACCAAACACAAACAGCAGCACTGGCTACAGGGCTCCCATCCTGACTCCTGGAACTCGGGCCTTGACTTTATACGGGGGGAAAGGTCTGTGAGATTAGTCAGGGATTCTGAGGACCTGAGTCCAACGCTGTCACAAGTGTCTTCAGGAGAGAGTGAGATCACCTCCACAGGGCCACGCCTGTCATCCCAGCCACTTAGGAGGCTGAGGCAGGAGAACGGCAAGTTCCAGGGTAGCTTGGGCGACTTAGTGAGACCCTGTCACAGAATAAAAGGGCAAGGGGTGCAGCCCAGTGGTAGAGCACCCCTGGGTTCCATTCCCAATACTAAAACAGCAAACAAATGGACAAAAAAAAGAAAATCTAAGATCACTTATTTTTCCTAAATTGATTTACCCAGGCATGGTGGTATAGTGAGTCGGGAGGCTGAGGCAGGAGGATGAAAATCCACGACTTTCCTCAGCAACTTAGGGACCCTGTCTCAAAGGGCTGGGGAGTGGCTCAGTGGCTAGGCACCTCTGGAGTCAATCCCTGGTACTTTAACATTTTCACCTATTCGTAGCTTCTTTATGGACTCTGTGGAGTTTTCTATGTCCAAGATCACGTCACCTATGGAAAAGGACAGTTTTTCCGCTTCCCTTCCAGCGACATGCTTTACCATCCTTGCCTTCCTGCACTGCCACAAGCTCCGGGGACACGTCCATTCCACCTGGAGATGGTCTGCTTCCCATCATCGTTCCTCATGTGAGTGGCAGGGTTTAAAGCTGCCCATTTTCAGGCTGGGGAAGTCACCCTGTTCCACCTCCCATGGCAGCCAAGACATGCTGGCATTAATTTTGGTGGGTTGTCATGGAAACAATGGTGATGCAGCTTGGAACAGCTTGGTCACCCCAGTCCCGCGTTGGGTACTCTGGAACCTTTTGCTTCCTACTTGTGGATAAGGACTGATAAGTGCTTACATGGCAGCAAAATGAGGAAGGTGCCATGGGACGATGAACAGGAAGAGCCCAGGTCGGGTACTTCTGAAAGGTCAGCGCGTTACCAGCTAACCTGGGAGAGTTTGATAAATGAAAAGGGCTGGGTGTGGCTCAGTGGTAGTGCACTTCCTAGCACGGGCAAGGCCCTGGGTTCCATCCACAACTTCAAACATAAACAAATACATAAATTTAATTAAATAAAAAGAAAAGACAACCACAGAATTTATCAACAAATTCCTCATGGCCTCCAGGCAAGCCATCTGTATCAGTCCATTTTTTGTTACTATAACAAAATAACTGAGGTGAGGGAACTTCTAAACAGCATCCTGTGGGACCTGGCCAGGACCCCCAGGTCACCTCAGGGCAGGACTGCATGTGAATGGAGAGTGACTTAGTGGGGAGGGAACCTAGGGCCTCCACACACACTAGGCAAGTCCTCCACCATGGGCTACAGCCCAGCCCTCCTCCCTAACTGCCCAGGCTGGTGTTGCTCTTCTGTAACAACTGCCCTCACAAAAACTAACTGGGGTCCAGAGGAACCTCCTTGATCCCTCCCACCACGCAGCACCCCCAGTGACATAAGGACTCCCTGCCACAGCCCACCTCTTGAAGCATCCACCACCTCAAGGCTGCCACACTGGAAGGAGCCAGTCCAGGGCGAGCCCTCATGGCCCTCAACCCTGGCACTCAGGTGGGCTCCCTGGTTTGCCAGCCTCTCCTGTCTACCTCTGATCAAGCCTGACCCCCACACAGCCTCCACCAAGACCTCAAACCCGGCAGTACCTTCCTGTGCCCAGTGTGGGCATGCTTCTCCTTCTGGGGAGGTTTTTTTTGGCGGGGGAGGGGGTTACTGGGATTGAACCCAGTGGTGCTTTACCACTGAGCTACATCCCATCCCTTTTTATTTTGAAACAGGATCTTGCTCAGTTGCCCAGGATGGCTTCAAACTTGCCATCCTCCTGCACAGCCTCCCAAGTTGCTGGGATGACAGGTATGTGCCACTGGGCTTGTCCACAGACAGCTTCTGATTCAGGGCAGGAACACCCCTCACCGACAGGAAGACCAGGACACAAGGATCATGAGGCTATCTTGGAGGTCGGCCGCCACATGTTGCAAAAGGGCCCAGACCTAGGCCTCCCGAGGTGGGCCATATTAAGGGCGGGGGCTGCAGCTTGCGGTACAGCGCTGGCCAAGTGCCAGCCGGGATTCCATCCCCAGCACCACGGGAACGAGTAAGCACTTCCACCACGGACAAGGGTAGAGAATGTAGCTAGCTCGGTGGCAGTGCTCACCACCGGGTTCCGTAGCCAGCACTAAAACCAAACCCCAAACACAAAAGGCCACCCCCACCCCGCTGCCAAGCACCCCGAGGCGGTTCCCAGGGCACACTACGGAGAAGCCCCGCGCCCCGCGCTTCCTTGCTCCAGTCGGAGGCGACTTCTCTCCGGGACGCACTTGGGCAGCACGTCCTGCCTCCCCCCCCCCCATCCCCGCCGGTGGTTTCCGCTCGAGGCGTCCGGGCGCGGAGCCCCAGCCGCGCGCGCCCGCCCCGCCAGCCCCAGGGCAGCTGGACACCTCGGGTGCCCCAACTGGGACGCTCTCGGCTACTTTTTGACCTTTGACCCCTCCTCGAAGAGGAACTCGGGGGACGGGCCTGGGAGGCGTCCCCACCTCACTCTCGGGACTCCAGTGCCACAGTCCCCGCCACGACCCCGCGACGGTTCCGCCAAGGTCGTTGGAGCCCGAGACCCCCAACGGCAGGACCAACCCCTCCGAGGTCACAGCCGCCACCTCGCCCAACCCATACCCACTTCCCGCTCCACCTTTCGCATGACCGGCGCCTCCGTCGGCCAATGAACGAGCCGCCTCCGCCCTCGGGCGGAGCAGAGCGCCGGCCAATCCCTGCTCATTTCCCCGCCCAGATCCAAACGGTCCAATCGGCCAAGATCGAGGGGGCTGGCCTAGGAGGCGGGGCCGGCCGCGGCTGCCAACGGGCGTGCACGTCGATGCCGCGAGGGGGCGTGTCTCGCGGCGGGGCGTGCGGCGGCGGCGCGGCGCAGGGCGGTAAACAAGATGGCGGCGGCGTGTCGGGCGCGGAAGGGGGAGGCGGCCCGGGGCGCCCGCGAGTGAGGCGCGGGCCGTGAGGGCGGTGCCGGCGGCCCCGCGGGTGGCCTTGCATGGGCTGGGCCCCCCTCGCCGCCCCGCCTCCTACTGTCGCGCGGCGGCCGCGGCGAGGGGGACGCGTCGCCCAGGCCTTGTCAGCCTCGGAAAGCCCCCGACCCGGAGCCTGCGGCCTGCGCCGCCCCGGCCGCCCGGAGCCCGCAGGCCGGACGCCCAGCGCGCGGCGGGGAGCGCGGTCGCGCCGCTGTCGGAGGGAGGGCGCCGCGAGGACGTCCGCGCGGGCCGGGCATGGACGGCGCGGACGGGCCCCGGCGCGGCCGCCTCGGCGCCTGACCGCGGGCCGGAGCGCCTGGACGATGACCTAGCGCCCCGCACCGGCCCGCCTCGCCAGGGCCCGCGGACCGCCGCCTCGCCCCGCCGCCCGCCCTCGGGCCCGCGGGCGCAGCGCGGACTGACCAGTGGACAGCCGCCCCGACGCAAGAAGAGCTCCCGTGGACTGTGGTGGGGGTGGGGGGTGGGGGGCTTCGTTGCCTTTTCCTTTTTTTGTTAAACCGTTTGGAGGAGGGAAGTGGGGGTCGGAGAAGAGCCGCCCACCGAGGGGACAAGGGGGACCAGGGCTCCCCGGCGCCGGGTCCAGGATGGACGTGGCGGACCCGCAGCAGCTGGGCATGTTCACGGAGGGCGAGCTGATGTCCGTGGGCATGGACACCTTCATCCACCGCATCGACTCCACGGAGGTCATCTACCAGCCCCGCCGCAAGCGGGCCAAACTCATCGGCAAGTACCTGATGGGGGACTTGCTGGGGGAGGGCTCCTACGGCAAGGTGAAGGAGGTGCTGGACTCGGAGACGCTGTGCCGGAGGGCCGTCAAGATCCTCAAGAAGAAGAAGTTGCGGCGGATCCCCAACGGGGAGGCCAACGTGAAGAAGTAAGTGCGGCGTCGGGATCCTGCCCTCCGCGCTCCTCCCTCGGTTCCTTCCTTCCTTCCCTCCTTCCTCTCTCCCTCCTCCTGGTCCTTCCTTCTCTCCTCCCTCCTTTTCTCTTAAAGACCCGCGCTGCTAACAAGGATATGCCAGCACCCTATCCTCCCAGCGTAGGACAGTGTGGCTGGGAGCCCGCGGGAGGACCTTCCCTAAGTCAGAGTGGGTCCTGGAGACGGGCATGAGTTCCTGGGGCCCTCTAGGAGGGCTCCTAACACGCCCGGTAGTCAGCCTCTTTGGGAAGGGAGCTTGCCTCTCTCCTTTCCCCAATGCCCAGCCCTGTAGCAGTCCAGAGAACACAGGCACCCCGTGGAACCAGCTTGTGTTTATTTGGGCCCCGTGAGTTTGTGTGCTTGCCGCCAGCAGGTTTTCTGCGCAGTGTGTGGTCGTTACCAGGGCCAGGCTAAATGTGATTTGTTTATCCTGTCGGAGGGGAACCCTGTGGTTGCCAAAAATAATTGTTTGCACCAGCTTATCGGTCAGCGGGAGGGGAACCTAGCCCTTGTTGTTTGCCCAGGATGTGAGGCTGCAAGCATGCTGACTCTGAGCTCTGACCACCGACCTGAGCACTGGACCCTGAGCAGTGGTGGGCTTTCTGTTGTACTTTTAAACAGATTCCACTAGGTGCTCAGCTGTCCCAGGCCTCCCTGTCAGGGACTATGAAGAAGCAGCTCCTCCCCAGGGCTGCCACTGCTCCCCCTAGCTGGGGGTGGCCTCCTTATCTCTACCAAACACTGCTCCTCCTCCCCATCCTCTTAACTTCAGAACTACCCCCCCCCCACCAGCCCCCATTTCTAAGAAGGGGCCTTATCTGCTGGGCTGGGCTGCAGAGCTGGCAGGGACACCGTACATGGTGGATGGTGACCTTGGACAGCAGTCCTGGGGAAGGCTGATCCCTGCTTGTGATCACGTCTTTGTCCCCATCATGTCATGGGGGGGTGCCCAGCTCGGCTCTCACTCACTTTAACAGCCTTGTAGGCTGAAGATGGCAGTTGTGACCCACTGGAGAGGTGGGTGTTTTCCACTAGGCTTTTTTAAAGCATGTGGACACCAAGAGATGACACCAGGTGTCCTGGGGTTGAGTCAGGTCATTTGTCTGTAAGGTGTCTTTGGGGTGAAGAGGGTCTGAGGGATCAGGAGAGACACATCTGGTGCTCTTTCCAGGGGCCAGTGATGCCCTTCTCCCGGGAGTTTGAGACCTGAGCTTAAATGCTGCCATTGTTCCATTAAACCAGAAGCCTGGGAGTGTGGAGTGGGTCCATGGACTGCCAGTCTGTCCTTGTTCTGGGAAGCCAAGGAGGTGCCAGTGTGGGCCATTAGCTGGCTTCACCTGTCTGGGGAGTGTGGCACTGAGGGCTGGGGCCTCTGCACCTTGGAACTCCAGGAAACTGCCTGAGAGCACTTGTCCCAGGGCCTGATACCTGTTAGCTGCAGGGGCCTGGGCCCAAGCCTGGCCCCCTCCCCCTAATGGGAATTGTGTGCTGCCCTCTGGTCCTGCCTGTGTGGGGAGTGCCAGAGCGCCCCAGAGCACGCTGCACGCCACATGCCACACGCGTACCTTTCACTGTGCCATTTCTGCCTCTCCAGAGCCACCACGCAGGAGTGGGACTGATGTCGTGGGAGACAAAGGGCTCCCAGAAAGTTCCCTCTAGGTGTGCCCAGTGTACCCTTCACTGCTCAGGGGTGGGCCCTTCTGGCCGTGTGTTGGTGTGCTCGGGAGGAAGCCATCTGTGCGTTTCTGGGTCTTCGGGTATATGCCTGGCTGGTGGCAGTAGTTTTCAGTGGGTCAGTGGGCCACGCCCTCAGCACTGGAAGTAACTTGTTGGGTGGGTAAGGGCCAGGAGGTTCTGCCTGCAGCAGACCAAGGATTGATGTGTCCAGGTGTGCAGTGTTGAGCAGTCACAGGCAAGGTCAGTTAGAGGGCTGTGAGTGTGGAGTGGGCCTAAGGACTGCCAGTCTGTCCTTGCATACAGTGGCGTGGGGAGAAGACCTGGACCATACGTGTCTGAGCCCCTGGTTTCTTGACTGGCCACTGAAGGTCCAGAAAACATGAGCACCCAGAGCCATGGGGAAGAGCCTGAGGATGGCAGCGGAGGTGGCTGTTTGTGGGAAGAACAGGAGAGGGAACTGAGGCTGGGCTCTCACTGAGGTCCCCCACACATGGCCCCTGACCCAGCTAGTCTCACAGCTGTAGACCCCAGCCTGGTGATGAGCTACTATCAGCCTGGATGTGGAGGTATCCTGGTGGGGGCGCCCTTGGAATGCAGTGAAGGCCCTGTCTGTCCTGTCCTGGCCACCCCCTCACACACACTGGCCATGGACATCTGGCTTTAGAGGCTGGGTTTGCAACTGAGGCAGAAACTGCTGTGCCTCCTGACTGCAGCCCCATCAGAGCCACCCTGCTCTGGGAGCCAAGAGTGCAAGTAGGGCCTGCTCTGCTCAGAGCTCTGGGAGGGAGAAGGACTGTCCTCTAGTCAGTGCTGTACTCCAGCCCACCACACCGCCAGCTGGCTGCAGGGAAAAAGGCCCCTTTGTCTGCAGGAAGCTCAATCAACTCTACTCAGATTGTCTCTCTCATGATGAAGTGTTCAGAACCTCACAGACATGCCTGGAAGTCCTGTCCCCCAGTTTGTGTTGAAAACTTTTTCTTAGCGTACGATGTTGTGGATCTTTGCCAAGGTGGTGGTCACGTAGATGGATGGAACTGGTCGGGTAGCCTGCCTTGCCTTCCCTCTTCCCTTCCCTGGAACCTGTGCTTGGTCCACTCTCTCTGTGAGAACTACTATGCCAAAGTAGCAGAGTTTCAGAAAGTTTTAAAAGACTATTAAAAACCGGGGCACCTGGCTTTTAATCATGTTTTACCTGTTTGTTGTTTTGCTCCGATGCTGGGGGTGCAGCCAGGGACCCATGCATGCCAGGCAAGCTCACCCCACACCATGTCTAGCCACAAGCAAGTTTTGATGAAAGGTAAAATTCTCCTGAGGATCATTTTAATACATTGTGTCCACTTGCTTTCACAGTGGGTGGTGGACTCCCACAGGGGGTCACACAAGGACTGGGCAAGGACCCATGCAGTCTTCTCTCTAGGGGCGAGGGGCTCTGTGCAGGCAAAGACCACAATGAGTAGGTAATTCCTCCTTTTGTACACGAAATGTGCTGCCTTTTCTGGATGATAGTAGAGACCTCCAGTTTTGTGGGATGTGAGATAGCTTCTGAACCTCACCATCCCAATGCAGGGGCAGCTAGGGACAAGGCAGGCCATGGCCCCACACCACTTCACTTGTGGACAGTGAGATTACAGTTTTGTTTCATGTGATGTTGACCTGTGACACAGAGGGTAATTCTGTATGTTTCCCCCAAACTATTTTTTGAGATTGTTTTTTTTCTGCTTTGTCCATGCTGACCCCAAAGGTCCCCGGCTCATGAAGTGGTCCCTCCCACTTCAGCCTCTCAAGTAGCTGGAACTACTCTGCGCCTGGCTCCCCTTCACCGTCTAGAGACCTGTAAAAGTGACTACCACAGCTGTGGTGCAGAGGCAGGCAGTGCTGCTCGACGCCTGCCCTCTAGCCCAGCAGACTCCTTTGTCTGCAGGTCTTGGTTGGCTGTGTGGCACCAGCATCCACTGGCCTTTGCTCCTGATGTTCCAGTGCCATTGCATAGCCCAGGCTGGGTTCCACCAGTTACACCTTACAAGAGGCACCAAGGTCTGCGGGCCTTACCACCAGGGGTGGGACTCGGAGCCAGAGGAAGCATGTATTTAATGAGCTGCTATTGACACCTCTTTGAGGCCTGGTCCCCCAGCCTGCCAGTGTGGTTGGTCACACTGCAGTGTTGCTCCGACCACCTGTCTGGGGCAAGGGAGCATCTGTAGTGTGGAGTCCTGTTTCTGTGGGACACAGTTGGGCCGGGGTGGGGAGTGGGGTGAGGGGCACACCATGTGCTGCTGTTCCTGCTTCAGGCTGTAAGTGATTGGCAGGAGCACGTTATCCCAAAGCACCTGTTGCCACTGCTGGAGCCCTGGGGGTGGGGGTAGTGGCTGGCCTCTCCCCAGGGCCAACTGAAAATGCATGTGGGGGGATTTGAGTGCCTGACCTCCAGGGGCACGGCCCTCCCCTGAGGTTGGCTGGTGGATACTTGGATCTAGATGGTAAATAGCTAGGATTTTAGCAAGTTGGGAATCAGAGCCTTGGGCTTTGTGGGTTTTCATTCCCACTTCTACCAGAACATTTGGAATGGACTTTATGAGGCTCTGGAGTCTATGGAAGCTTGTGTCCCCACTGCCCTGTATTGGGAAGAGTGCCACTGCAATGCCCAGGTCAGCTGGCACCAGAGGGCACAGGGCTTCTGTACCTTCATGTGCCCCCATAGGCTTCTGCTTGATTTCTTCCCTACCAAGGGTGCCTCTGGAGTGAGATGGAAACTAGGCCGGTCTGTACGGCTGTCGTACAGCTAGCGGAGGAAATGGGTTAATTGCCTGGGGGTCAGGTTGTGCCCTTAGCCATGTGGGGTGTGCAGTGGATTGGGCACCTATGCCAGGCTGTGGCAGGTGTGAAAGGCGTGGAATGCTGAGTCCTTGTCGTGCAGCCTGGAGTGCCCACTGGAGGTACGTCTGGGAATCCCAGCTTCAACTACTAGGAACCCAGTCCACCATATCCCTTGAATTCAATGGTCTTTCCTTCTTTCTTTCCTTCCTTCCTTCCTTCCTTCCTCTCTCTCTCTCTCTCTCTCTCTCTCTCTCTCTCTCTCTCTCTCTCTTTCTTTCCCTTATTTATTTTTATGTGGTGCTGAGGATTGAACCCAGGGTCTTGCACGTGCGAGGCAAGTGTTCTACCGCTGAGCCACCACCCCAGCCCCAGGACTTTCTTTTTTTAAACAGCTTTTTATTTATTTATTTTGGTACTGGGGATTGAACTCAGGGGCACTTGGCCACTGAGCCACACCCCAGTCCTATTTTGTATTTTATTTAGAGACAGAGTCACACTGAGTTGCTTAGCACCTTACTATTGCTGAGGCTGGCTTTGAACTTGTGATCCTCCTGTCTCAGCGTCCGGAGCCGCTAGGATCACAGGTGTTTACCTGTTCACCTTGCCTGGCTTTTTTAAATACTTTTGGTTTACTTATTTATTTTTGTGTGGTGCTGAGGAACAAACCCAGTGCCTTACTCACACAGGCTAGGCAAGTGCTCTACCACTGAGCTACAACGCAACCTCTTTAAATAACTTTACTGGGTTAGGGTTAGGGTTTATTGGCATAATTCACATATTATAAAACAAATCCACCTTTTTATTTATTAACTTTTGCAGTTTTGGATATTAAATCTAGGGATGCTCTACCACTGACCTACACCTGTAGTATGCTGCTAAGAATCGAACCCAGTGCCTCACGTGTGCTAGGCAACCACTCTACTGCAGAGCTGCAACCCTAGCTGCACCCCCCAGTTCTTTTTAGTTTTTATTTTGAGGCAGGGTCTTGCTAAGTTGTTCACACTGACCTTAAATTTGCATCTTCCTGCCTCAGCCTCCTGAATCTCTGGGATGACAGGTGAGGCCACCGTGCCCGGCTCGGTGGCACTTACTTAGTACATGGATAGAGTTGCACAGCCACCACCACTGTCTAGCTCCAGGATGTTACATGACCTTCACCCCTCAAAAGAGTCCTGTCTCCTTGGCAGCATAGGTAGGCTGAGGCAGGAGGATCACAAGTTCTCGGCTAGCCTGGGCAACTTAGCAAGACCTTGTCTTATAATCAGTAATAAAAAGGGCTGGGGATGTGGCTCAGTGGTAAAGTGCTTCTGGGTTCAGTCCTCTGCACCAAAAAAACAAAACAAAAGCCCTGTCCCCATGAGCCCCATTCCCCAGCACCACAAGTTCACATCTGTCTCTGCACTCTCCTATCCTGGATGTGGGCTGTCACTGGGTCACACACCGTGGCCTTGTGTGTCTGATTCTCACACTGCATCTGTGTCACCTTGCTCTTGCCCTGCCCAAGGATGCTCCAGGTGTGTGTGGACTACGCTGTGTCCAGTCATCCCTTGATGGACACCCTGACTTTTCTCACCCTTTGGTGATTGTGGACTGTCTGTCGTGAATGTGTGTCCTGGTGTTGATATGGAGTTGTGCTCTTCGCCAGCTTCCTCTCCTAGTCCCCGCACACACCTCTGAGAGCCTTTACTGATTGATTTGTTTGTTGGTGCTGGGGTGAAACCCAGGGTCTCGTGCTTGCTGAGCTGCACCCCTCAGAGGTGGGCTTTTCTTTTAAAGCATCAGTAGAGACTCAGCTGAAGCCTGGAGATTTTTCTCAGTGCCCATCAGCAGTGCCGTAACCACCTCTGGTGTACCCCTGGGAGCCTCTTCTTGCTTCTGGGCCTGAGGGAGGGTGTCTGGGACTGCAGGTGACCTCTTTTGCTTGCATGCTGGGCGTGGCCACTGGCCTGGCCTGGGTCTCCCCTGTGACCAACTCTGGAGGCAGCTGCTTCCGGTTCCTCTCTTCTTCTGTCATCTCAGATGGCTTTCACAGCCCTCCTTCCTAGTTCCTTTTCTGGTTAATCAAGTCAGTTGGCCACCCTCTTTGGGCAGCATGGGCAGGCTTCTGGGGGCAGCAGCCTGGCAGGTTGCTCCTGGTGGACGGAAGGCGCTGCTTCCTTTGCTCAGGAGCACTTCCTGCATCTCTGTCCAGCGTGGAGCTGCTGCTTTAAATATCACTTTTCTTTTTCCTTTTGTCTTTTCCTTTCCTTATCTGTGGAAAACACTGAGAATGGCAGGTGGGGCAGGCGGGCTCCTCCTGCTGCTGAGTTTTCGCTGTGCAGTTAGGATGATCCTGAGCTGATCTGCCTAACCCCACGTAGTTGCCCTCTCTTCACTTTGGCACACATGTGTATCTTCTCACTTCTTTTCAAGTTGGACATGGTTTTTCTTTTCTTTTTTACATATATATATATATATATATATATATATATATATATATATATATATATATCAGTGGTTGGTGAACCTTTATTTTATTTATTCATATGTGGTGCTGAGAATCAAACCCAAGACCTCACACATACTAGGCAAGTGCTCTACCACTAATCTTCAACCCCAGCATCTCTATTTTTTTCTTGGTACAAATAACGTGGCTTATATATGGACACGGAATGTTTTGGTCCCCTTAATTAGAGCGCACGTATGTACACTATACCTATAGAAAGAGTATTTATTTATTTATAGTTTTGAGACAGAATCTCACTAAGTTGCCTAGGTTGGCCTTGAACTTGAGAACCTCCTGCCTCCACCACACCCGCATGAATTCATTCCTCTTGATCCTGATAATTGCACAATTTGTTTTCCCTGCATTTTTCTCAAGGTAATTATAATCTATGTTTTTAAGGAGTTTTTCTATCAAGTAATTTCTTTTTGGGATACCACTGAGTCACATCACCAACCCTTTTTTGAATTTATTTAGAGACAGGGATTCAGCCTCACTGTTCCTGAGGCTGGCTTTGAATGTGATCCTCCTGCCTCAGTTTCCGGAGCCACTGGATTACAGGCATGTGCCACTGTGCCTGGCTCTACCAAGTAATTTCTTTCTTTTTTTTTTTCTTTTTGTGGTGCTGGGGATATCGAACCCAGGGCCTTGTGCATGCAAGGCAAGCACTCTACCAACTGAGCTATATCCCCAGCCCATTTTCTTAATTCAAATTTAAAATTATCTAAGCCAGGTGAAGGGATGTACACCTGTCATCCCAGCAACTCAAGAGGCTGGGGCAAGAGGATGGAAAGTTCAAGGCCAGCCTGGGAAACTTAGTGAAATCCTGTTTCAAAATACAAAGGGCTTGGGGGTATGCTTTCCCAACATGCGTGAGGCCCTGGTCTCCATCCCCAGCACTGCACAAACAAAATATTGTCTCTTTGGAAAAGTTTCCTATGTTACTTTTTTCAGTTGAGGTTTTTGGGGTTTTTTAGTCCATTTTTTTTCTAGTCCAGTTTTTCAAATAGTGTTTTAGATGTTGATGGACCTTATTTTATTCATTTATTCATATGTGGTGCTGAGAATTGAACCCAGTGCCTCACCCATGCAAGGCAAGAACTCTACCACTGAGACACAACTCAGTCCCAAAGTCCATTATTTAAAAAAAGATCTAAGGCATTGATGGAATGTGATTTTATTCATGCATGTGTTTATATGCGGTGCTGAGGGTTGACCCAGTGCTCACACAGGCTGGTAAGTGCTCCACCACTGAGCCCCCGCCCCGCTGATCTAGTTCATTTTCTAAAATCGGTCTATTCCGTCACCTGTTAGGAAGTCACCTCAGGAAGACAGGTAGGAGTCACAGCCAGCCTCAGTCAGGTGTGAAGTGGAGGGCTGCAGAGAATCTGAGCAGCGCCAGAGGTTCTGGTCCCGCCTTGCTCGGATGTCCTCAGTAGCATGATTCTTAAGATCTTTCCCAATAGTCGAAAGTCTGCTGCTGTGGGACTTCTGGACCAAAACAGGTCACAGAACCAGTCTATTGCCTTTCCTGCTGTGAAACGATGGCCACTTTTTTTGTACTTGGGACTGAACCCGAGGCATGCTGGTAAGGGCTCATCGCCCAGCATGCACCTGCACGAGTGGAGCGCTTCTCCAGAGATGTGCCCGTGCCTACCTGAGCCCCAGTTAGATGGCACCCCTTGTTGGCCCCACTAGGACCTCAGGGAGAGTCGGTTTGGGGAGTGAATGGCAGGTGCTGGAGAAGACTTGAGAGAAGGCAGCTCTGCACTGCATCTGGGATGCCTGTGGCTTGTGGCTGTGGCAGCTGGGGACATGGATTCTATGCCCTAGACCCTAAGAAAGAGCTGCAGCTCACTGCCCTCAAAGGCCTTGGGGGAGATGGGAAGCCCTGGGTCTGCTTGGCCCTCCATGCAGGGGTGTTTCCTGTCAGCTGGAAATGGGAAGTCTCCTGTAGAGAAGAGCCAGGAAGCCAGGGCTACTGTAGGAGTCCAGGTGGACAAAGTCCCACAGAGTGGAAGGGGAGACTGGGCAGGTCCAGGTGCCCCGGGGCTGAGGGGTAGCAACTGTCACTCAGATGGGTGTGTCCACTGGATGGGGGCAGAGACCATGGAACCAGAGGAGCATTTGAAAACAGGGCTATATGCATGAGCAGTGGCTGGGTCTGGGGGTCAGCACTGGATGCCAGGCCAGGAAGGCCCTGGGGAGGACAGCACTGAGCCTCACCTGCTGTGGTGCTGCCCCAGGAGTAACTGGGTGATGTCAGGACTGGGGTGCACCTGGCATGCAGTGGAATAAGACCAGGGTCACTGCTCAGCAGCTGTAGTTCCCAGAACACCCTACCCCAGAGGGCAAACTGACCCAGTGTCCATCATGGTACCAAAGGGAAAATCCTGTTAATTATTTGCAAAAAAGTGTTCAATCCATTTCCGGTTTTCAGTAGATGCCAGAATACACTCCTGATGTTGCAGGCAGTATAAACCGGGGTCCAGCTCCTGGGCCTGACCACCTCAGCATGTGGGTTTCAATGTGGACAGCACCCTAGGGCCTTAGCAGGGCAAGTGATTGTGGATACTGGCACTCAACGAGAATTGGGCAGAATGCTTGACAGGGCAGAGTGCAGGATTGGGGTGACCACTTTTCTTCTCTGGTGGGTCTCTGGGCAGCCCCTGAGCTGTTGGGGACATTCCAGAGGACCTGTGTTGACTTGGGAGTCGGAGGCCTCCTGCTCTCTGGTCTCTGAGGAGCAGGCACATGTGGAGCTGCATGCTGCGCACTTCCTTGGAGGGTGCTGGAGTCTGCCCAGGGCACTGGCTGGGGCAAGGCCTGCGCCTAGAGGGTGCTCAGAGCTGGGCTGTGGCATGTGTGTCAAAGGGTGGAGGTTGGGGCCTGCTCTGTGGAGGGCCTCCTCCTGCACAGCGAGCCTTGGTGTGAGCAGGTGCCCCTGCTGTGGCTTCTCTCTGGTACACTGAGGGCTTGGGCATGACAGGTGGCCTCTGTGTGTAGACATAGCTGCGTGGAGGACCAGCCTTTGCCTCAGCTTCTCTCCTCTCCTTCCTGCAGCCAGGGTCCATGGGAGCCTGGGGTTGTATGGGCCTGTCCCTGCCACAACCAGCGGGCAAGTGAGCCAGGCTGCCCAGGCCCTGGGGGTTCTCAACCTCCAGACCTGGCCCAGGTTTTGGGAGCTCAAGAGGAAGAGGTGGGGCCGGTGGTGGGAGTGAGCAGGAGGCAGGGACAGGAGTGACGTGGTTGCCCTCACTGTCTCTGGGTTCCTGCCTCCTCAGTACTTTGCAGATGTGTGATGGGTGGCTCTGCAAAGGGCCCCCTGAGCCTGGAGGCTGTGGCCTAGGCTCTGTGCCGCCCGTCTCCCATCTCCCTTCTGCCTCTGCTTGAGGAGGCTCAGGGTCTTGGTGTCAAGAGAGGTGTGCCTGTGGCTGCCTGTCTCCTTGGAGGTGGAGGCACACCTGCCTCCTGGGTCTGTGACCCCAGCTGGCAAGTGAGTCCAGGACCACAGAATGGACTGAGGCCGAGCCAGCAGGACCTCCTGAGCCCACGCTGCACTCTCCTGAGGAGGGAGTGGCCCAAGCTGTGTCCAGCCTGATCCCTAGTGTCCTCCATAGGTCTGGGTGCCTGCCAGGCTGAGAACACAGGCACAAGGCAATCTGTAAATAACCTCCCTGGGTCCTGCCATTGTACTCAGAGAGAATGGCACTGCCAGCCTGAAACAAGCCCCAAATGCAGAACTGTGGGGCCGTGGCCACACCCCCACCTGCTTCCTTTCCTCCCTCCTTTCCCAGCCCTTCCCCAAACTGACTGTCACTCTTCACACCCTGCCCTGCTCCAGGGTCCCCTCCCTACCCTGTCCTGGTAGGAGACTGACCTCCCTCGATTCAGTGAGGGATGAGCAGCACAGAGTCACAGGATTGTTGCACTGGGGTGGGGGCAAGGGCACCCAGGGGCAGGGGGGGGGTGGGCAGGCTTTCCTGGAAGAGGCAGAACCTCGGGGGTGGGGCCAGGCAAACTCAGGGGACACCCTCTCTTTTTCATGTGTCATGCTTGGGCTTCCTAGGGTGTTTGGGTTTTTCCCCCTTGTTGATTGATCTCTGTTTTATTTATTTATACATGGTTCTGAGAATTGAACCCAGTGCCTCGCGTGTGCCAGGCAGGTGTGCTACTGCTGAGCCACAGTCCCAGCCCTTCCTACTTTTTTTTTAAGAAATTTTTTTTGGCACTGGGGGTTGAATCCAGGGGCCCTCTACCGCTGACTTACTCCAGCCCTTTTTATATTTTTTATGTTGAGACAGGGTCTTGCTAAGTTGCTGAGGTTGAGGTTGGCCTCTAACTTGTGA
This sequence comes from Marmota monax, assembly GCF_021218885.2. Classification (NCBI taxonomy): domain Eukaryota; kingdom Metazoa; phylum Chordata; class Mammalia; order Rodentia; family Sciuridae; genus Marmota; species Marmota monax. The sequence goes on along the minus strand of NW_026692494.1, from coordinate 6,221,376 downwards.
TTCTCCTGCCTCAGCTTTCTGAGTCACTGGGATTTACAGGTGTGTACTACCTCACCAGCAGGATTTTTTTTTTAGACTTTAATCGGGATGAAGCTTATATACTACATATTATGAGTGTTGCCACAATCCAGTGTGAGAACCTTTTGTATGGAACAAAGGAAACTCCCATTCCCAAGAGCAGTCGTTCCCCCTGCCCCACTCCCCCCAGTCCTGCACTCATGTATGTTTCGTTGCTGGGTCCTCCTGTCACTGGGCTCATACTGCTGCCTGTGTGTCTGGCTCTCACTGAGCAAGCACAAGGTCCTCAGGTCATCCTCGCTGCAGCTGTCGCTGTGCTCCTGCCCTGGCCGAGGATGCTGCAGGTGTGGATGTGCCAACTGTGTGTCCCTTCACCCTCCTGTGTACTTGGGCTGCTCACCTTGTGTGTGCTATGAGTGTCCTGCATAGGTGCCTAGGAGGACGTTTTTGGTCCTTCTGGACAGCTGCTTGGTAGGGGTTCCCAGGTTGCCAGCTCACAGACCTGGGTAGGAGGCTCCTTGCTGGTCAGACTTGGTCTGTGGCAGTGAAGCAGTGCCAGGTTCTCTGCTGGAGGCCGGCCCTGCTGTGGGGGTCCACAGGCACGCTCATCCTGCCCATGCCTTCTTCTCTGGACCATCCTTCCACCACTGGGGCTTGTCTGGGTGGTGTGCCCAGGGAGTGGACCTAGGGGGTTGTGGGTAGGATGCCTGGAGGTGTGGCCTCTTAGTACAAGGAGGGTTATGGAGCCAATGTGGCCCACCCCCAGCACACAGCAAGTGTGCGTGCACTGACATCAGTGAAGCACAACTATTATTTATTTATTTATGAAGCACAACTATTATTCTTGAGTTGAAAAAGTCTGGCTGGAGCTGGGCACGGCTGTACACACCTATAATCCCAGCAGCTCAGGAGGCTGAGGCAGGAGGATTACAAGTTCGAGGCAATTTAGTGAGGCCCTAAGCAATTTAGCAAGACCCTGTCTCAAAAAATAAAAGGTCTGATAATGTTGCTCAGTGGTTAAATGTCCCTGAGTTCAGTCCTGGCACCAGTAGGGGGTGGTCCTCTCACGCTGGTACCCTAGCAAACCTGACCATACATAGCAGTGGCAGCAAGACCTTCCCAGATGGCTCAACGTTGCTGGCCAGTGGGCTGCCTCGGCAGACGTGTGGTCCCTGTGTGGAAGGTGTTCAGCCCAAGCCCTGGCCCTGAGGTGGCCCACGGAGACCCGACCTGACTTCTGAAGCTGATAGGCCTCCAGGGGAAGGGGCAAGGGGTGAGACGGCAGGCCTGGCGTCGGCCCTGCTGTGCTGTCGTGGAGCCTGTGCTGACGGGCCGGGGTCACTGAGGTTGAGGCTTGCTGTCACCCGCCTTCTCACTCCAGGGAGATCCAGCTCCTGAGGCGTCTGCGGCACAGAAACGTCATCCAGCTGGTAGACGTGCTATACAACGAGGAGAAGCAAAAGATATATCCTTTCTGCTGAGGGACTTTGGGGTGGGTGTCCTGTGTGCAGGCCCTTGAGAAGGTTTTAACCCCGCATCCTGGAGACAGTCCCTGTGGACAGTGCTGCCCCACAGTCCTGCCCCTGGGGCAGCAGCTGTACCAAGTCCTTGTTCCATCAAGGTGTGTACTGCTGGCAGGTCCAGCACTGCCCTCTGGTGGCTCTTCTGAGGTCCTGCAGGGGTAGGAGCCCCGGTGGGCTCTGGTGATAGCCAGGACTCCGAGAGAGTGTAGGGACCTGTGCTCCTTGTTCCCTGCCCTAAGCATGGCTGTTCATCTTCATTAACTCAGTTACTCTGGGCCCGGGGTCTCTCTGGGGTGGAAGCTGCAGAGCCGTCCCTCCTGGCTGCTGCCCTGGTCTGGGGTGGGTGGGCCCTGCCCATGAGCGTGTTTCCTTAGTGCCCCACGTATATGGTGATGGAGTACTGCGTGTGTGGCATGCAGGAGATGCTGGACAGTGTGCCCGAGAAGCGCTTCCCTGTGTGCCAAGCCCATGGGTGAGTGAGCTGTGGCAGAGCCCACCAGCAGTCCCAGCACACACAGGTCCAAGGCCTGGACCATCTAGTCCCATGTTCAAACTGAATTTCCTGATTACCACGGGAGTGAAAACCCAGGTTTTTTAAAAGTAGTTTGGGGGGCATGAGTGTGGTATCCACAGCCCAGCTGCTGCAGAACTGCCCATCATGGGGTCCTCCTGCCTATCATAACTTGGGTTCCCACTCCCAAGGCCTGCAGCCCCTCCCCCTGGGAAGCACTGTGGCTTTGAGACCTGCTGGTTGTCAGGAACGCCCTGGTGGCTGCCTGTGGCCTGGTTGGCCCTGCTAGGTGGCAGCAGTCAGGAGGCTGCAGCACCATGGGGGTGAAGAGAGATCAAGGTTTGAGCAAGACTTAGGGTCCGGGGAGCCTGGGATACCAGGGGCCAGCCAGGCCAGTGGGGTGAGCCTGGGGTCCCTGGCCTGTGGGGGCGATTGCACAGCCATGTGGGGCCCCAGTGGGCTCAGCTTCAGCCGGTGGTCTCCGAGGTTCCCTGGTCTGTTTGCCGGGACCCTGAGCAGCCATCCTGTAGCCTCTGGTCTCTGCGAGACTCGACTGCACAGATCTTGTCCTGGGTGGTCCTGGTGCAGCAGTGGAAAGTCAGGAGGCCAGGCAGCTAAGTCATGTGCCCCCCGGCAGGTACTTCTGCCAGCTCATCGACGGACTGGAGTACCTGCACAGCCAGGGTATCGTGCACAAGGACATCAAACCCGGCAATCTGCTGCTCACCACCAGTGGCACACTCAAGATCTCCGACCTGGGTGTCGCGGAGGTAGGCGCCTGTTTCCGCGAGGAGAGTCGGGGTGTGGGTTCCTCCCCTGGCGCTCCCTGAGGGCCACGTGGCACTGCTGCAGGCCCTGCACCCTTTTGCTGCGGATGACACTTGCCGGACAAGCCAGGGCTCCCCAGCATTCCAGCCACCTGAAATTGCCAATGGCCTGGACACCTTCTCTGGCTTCAAGGTGGACATCTGGTCAGCTGGAGTCACACTGTAAGTGCCCTGGACTCTAGTCCCACCCTGAACGTGCAGTGTGTGCAGCGTTGAGGGGCTATAGTGATTCTCTGGCACCCACAGGCCCTGTCAGGCATAGGGTGTGGCTGTAAGTCCAGACCCTCACACCTCCAGACAGCTCCTGGGTAGGTGTGCACCTTTGTGGAGGTAACAGGTCACCTATCCCACATTCCCCTTCTCACAGTGTGCAGTCACTGGGTTCTGGTGTCCAGAGTGGCTCGTCCCCATCTCTAGCTAATTCCTAATGCTTACATCACCCCAGAGGAAGCCCTGCCAGCGAGCATGGCCTCAGGACTGTTGGCCCCATGGGCTCAGGGCATGCTCCCCTCTCCCACCTCACCTGGCCATGGTCAGGGCAAGTTCCTGCCTCCAGGAGTATGAAATGGTGGTGATGGGGCCTGTCTCAGAGCCTGTACAGCCCCCACAGGCAGCCTCACTGGGGGTCTGAGGGTGCCAGCCGGCAGCTGACCACCTCTTCCTTCCCTTGGACATAAAGCTACAACATCACAACGGGCCTGTACCCATTTGAAGGGGACAACATCTACAAGCTGTTCGAGAACATTGGGAAGGGGGACTACACGATCCCGGGTGACTGTGGCCCCCCGCTCTCTGACCTGCTCAAAGGTGGGCGTTGCCCCTGTTTGTGGCCCAGTGTGGGGCACTTGGGCCTGTGTCGGCCAGAGGGTGTCCTGTCGGTGACTGGGCTGGAGGCACAGACCCGAGGGGAGGCTGCCAGTGGATGATGGGTCTTGGGTTGGCCTGTGATCTCATCACCCTTTCTGCCTCCTGTGAGCAGTGTCCCAAATGATCTTGCTACAGGGTGGCTCTTAGCGCCCAGACCTGCCTCCTCTGCATGCAGGGCCTGGCTTGCTGCCTCCCCCCCCGCCCAGGTTCTGCTCTTTGCTTTGAGCCTTTGCTTCGGGATAAGGCACCCTGAAGGCACTGGCTACTGTACCCACATCACTTCTCTAGTGCCCAGCAGGGTCTCTGGGGCCTCTGCCTGCTGTTGCTCAGGCAGTGCAGCAGGTGGCGCTGGTTGCCCAACACATGCCAGGGCCCAGTAGAGCATGGGGCATTCCTGTCCAGACTGCAGGGCCAGTTCATAGGTGCTGTGGCCAGTAGGATCTGTGCTGAGCCAGTCCCTCCCCCAGGTGGAGGCCCTTCCAGGGCACCAGGTCCTGCGCTCTTGGCTCAATTCACAGCGGCCCATCCTGGTGCTCAGTGTGCACAGCAGGGTGGGTGGCATATGGATGACTGAGGTGGAGCAGGCAGCAGGGAGTGGCAGGGGCCTGTCCAGCATGGTGACCTGGTGTCTGCTGATCTTCGCAGGGATGCTGGAGTACGAGCCCACCAAGAGGTTCTCCATACGGCAGATCCGGCAGCACAGGTGAGCCTGGGCTGCCCTCCTGCCCAGGTCTCTTCTACTTGGCTTGCTGGGCACCAGCGACCAGTTCGTGGGGAAATGAGCCAGCTGGATGTTTGGGTCGAGAGGACAGGGATGTGATGAAGACGACGCTGGGGTGGGCCCAGCAGGGCAGGCCCATGACCACCTGGCTGGGTGTTATGGGGCCACTTGTGAGTGTAGGAAGCACCCACTGCTGGCCTGTGCAGGTCCCGTCCCAGTGTGAGCCTGATGGGGTGTATGTGAAGTGTGCCTCCCCCTCTCTGCCCTTGGTTTCCTCCCAAGAGTGGCGACAGTTAGCCTGGGCCCCAGCAGCTCAGGGGCTCCAAGTGAGGAAGAGGGGACAGGGTGGGTGGGTCAGAGGTTCTGGCCAGAGCTGCCTCCCCCTGCCAGACTCCTCTAACCTCAGGGGTGAGGATGTCTGGCATCCAAGAGCTGGCGCCAGCTTGGTCTGGGGTCTGGGAAGCTACAGGCAGCCAGTCAGGATTAGGGGCTTAAGGAGTGGCCCCCCGCTAGGGGAGTTTCTGGAATGGATACCTAGAGGCCTGGGCAGACCTAGAGGCCTGGGCAGGCCCAGAGGGATGTGACGACAGTGGGCAATTGTAAATCGGGGTGGCCACAGAAGCCTCTATGGAGACCCCAGACTTCACTGATACCCCAGCTGTCTAGAGCCCTGGGTCCCAAGAGGACAGGGCCTCAGGGGTTGAGGCACCTCATCAGAGTCTGTGCTGGAGCTGGCAGGGGCCGGCCACAGAATCTTGACCCTGCCGACAGCCTCGAGGGCCTCAGCTGCTAGCCAGCAAGTGGACACACCAATCTGCAGAAACTTCTGTTAAGGGCCAAGAGCTGTGGGCCTGAAGGGCTCCTCCCTGGTGAGCAGAGGGCGTGGAGGAGGGTGGAGAGCAGCTAGGCAGGGTGGGCCCAGTGTCAGTGGGGTGTGCCGGTTCCTGGGCATCCACTGCCAGCCCAGGCCTGCCATTTGCTGTGTTAGCATTTGGATTCTAGGTCTCTGGTGGCCGTGGTATTAGTATAAATACCTGAGGAAGGTCTGGGACCAGCTCCCCTCGTGTCTCCTGACCACTGCCTGGGTTTCTATGGACTATGCCACTCTGCCTCAAGGGGCAGGCCATAGTGCCCTGGGGACCTGTTTCACTCCTGTCTGGCCTTGGCTCCTCGGCCAGTGGACAGCCCAGTCTAACCCCCTGCTGTGGTGGGGGTGAGAGCCATGGAGGTAGCTAAGGGCCTGCTTCCCCTGTAGGGGACAGTGTTGTGGTCTTGGCAGATGGCCTGATCCTGCAAAGACTGTGGCAGGCAGACGGTAGGGGAAGCAGCTGAGGGTCACAGCAGTCCCTGGCTCCTGCATGAGTGGTGGGACCAGTGGTCACTGAGGAGCCTGTCCTGATGGGCTCTTGTAGCTGGTTCCGGAAGAAGCATCCATTGGCAGAGGCCTTGGTGCCCATCCCGCCCAGCCCAGACACCAAGGACCGCTGGCGCAGCATGACAGTCGTGCCCTACCTGGAGGACCTACATGGCCGCACTGATGAGGATGAGGATGAGGACCTCTTTGACATTGAGGATGGCATCATCTACACCCAGGACTTCACCGTGCCTGGTGAGCTGGCAGACCCCATGCTGTGGGTGCAGAGCCAGCCCGGCCTGGATGTTCTTCAGTTGGGCACCTGGCAGTATGCAGGGGGGCCAGCTGTGTTCTGGTGGCAGGTCCCTCCTCCCTGAAGGCTCCAGCCTGGTGCAGGCCACCTCCGTCCCCGGCTGCCAAGGCACAGCAGACAGGCCATGGGAGCTGCTGGGCATCCGGGGGCTGATCTTGCTGGGAGGGTTCCCTGGGCATCTGCCTCCTGTCAGCCCTCCTGGCCCAAGCCCAGTGGGAACAGGTGGGGAGACCTGCAGGGTGGAGGGAGGGGCTTCTCACTGCAGTCCTCCCTCCCAGTCACTGTAGCCGCCTGCACTCTGACCCCATGTTGCCTTCTTCCCCAGGTGACGAGGAGGCGTCTGAGGCAGGGCTTAGCGAGGAGAGAGGCGTGCAGAAGAGCCAGGGTGCAGACCCCTGTGGAGAGAAGGCCCAGGAGGCTGGCACTGCGGTGGCCCCCGAGGAGGAGCTTGAGGCCTTAGTGTAGCCTGCTCCACACCGCTGCCTGGGCCAATCCCCTAGTCCTCCTGAGTGTGTCCTGCCATAAAGCTTTGCCTGGCCGTGTGTCTGCAGGTGGATGCTTACTGTGGCCTGGGCCCTCTCGTTCAAGGTCCCACTGGGGCTGTGGCCTCCAGGCTGTTTGAGAAAGAGTTGGTATACAAGGGGCCTGAGGCGAGCCGAGAAGGCAGGGCAGGGTGCGAAGGCAGGTCCCTGGAGCATGGGATGCCCACTGGCCAGAGGAGGGTCCCAGAATGTTAGAGTCCCTGGGTGGGCCCTGATATCCTCCCTCCCCTCAAGCCAGTCACAGTGCTCAGCAGCACCTGCGTCCTCCAGTCCCCTCAAATAACCCAGCTCCAGGCAGCTGGCCCTCAGGCCCAAGGCCGGGGAGGTACAGCCAGGAGCCCTGCGCCATAGCAGTCAGGACAATGTCCTGGAGGCCTCTCGTGCCCTGAGGTACTTGGGTGCACACTGCCTCCTGCCAGCTACTGGGTGCTAGGCACTTTCTTGGGACCCGGGTTGTCCTGGAAGGAGAGGTGTGCACTGTGCCCCCCCACCCCGGGAAACCCTACTGGAGGGGGTCTGTGTCTGGTGTCTGATGGCCTTCTTCCCAGAACACTGGGGCCTTGTGTCAGACTGGTGGACTGAGTGAGAGTAAGCCTGAGCCCAGCCAGGTGCCCAGAGCCTCTGCTGGAGACGGGTCCTATGCCGCCTCTCAGGCCCCCCCTCAGTTTCCACAGCCCCTGGTGCCCAGCACCCAGTGAGAGGCCTCTGCATAGGGCTGCTCTGGCTGGGTCTGTGCTTGCTCCCAAGGGCCACCTGAGGACCCCTCAAGCCTTCAGTCCCAGTGCTTTGCCTTTAGGGAAGGTACCTGACAGAGGAGGGGCTGAAAACTCGGTCACTGGACACCCTCTCCTTGCCTCTGTGCCTGATTGACTGGGTGGCTCTGGATGTGCCCTTGTGGTTGGAGCCCTACCCCTGACCTTGGACCGCCTTTTACAGAAGCAGGACAGCCACTCTGGGTCTGGCCACGGCCCTCTCTGAGCTGCTCCTGGGCCAGCCCTGTCACTTCACCTGCCCCAAGACCCTCCTACTTTGAGCTCCTTGACTGCCCCACTCAGAATGGGGGTTTAGTCACCCACTCTGTAGGCTGCTCCCAGACCACAAGTTCTGGATTGTGCCTGTGGAGGTAGCTTTTAAGCTTGTATGTGTGTGTTGGACGGGAGATGTCCCCTAGGTGCTCAGTACTCCGGCAGACAAGACGGCGTTGTGTCTAACCCCCACTCACATTCCAGCTCATGGCCCAGACCTTAGGACAGGGGGGCTGCTGTTACCAAGGTGCCTTTTAGAACTGATGGCTTCTGCACACAGTGGGTTCACAGTGAGTTCCCAAAGCTCTGGAAGTTCCTCCCATGAGGTGCTCTTGGCGCCCGAGAGCTGTGGGTAGTATAGCTTTCCACCACGTGTGCAGGGTGGGCATAGCCATGTCCTGTGTTGACAGTGGCCCCAGTGCTCCCAGTCAGTGCCCACTGGGCAGGGAGGGCTAGCAGTGATCCAGCCTGTGGTACCCCCAGGATGCTGGGCAGTTGGCAGCCAGCGGGCCTGGGGCAGGCAGAAACCCTGGTGGTGTGCCTGCTGAGCTTCATCCCCAGTAGGCTTGTGCCAGGTGCCTGTGCCATGCAATACAGGCTGGAGGGCATGAGGGCAGCCCAGGCCCACCTGCAGGCAGACACCCACAGCACACACCTCAGCAGGCAGGTGAGCATGAGCAAGGGCCCTGTCCCACCAGCCCTCCCCCTCCATTGAGTGAGGTTCCTTCAGAGGAGACCCATCAGGTCCAGGCGGGTACAGTATATGGTGGGCATAGGGAGTCCCTGTGCTTTTATTGCCTTTGGGAGGTATCTGGCCTGGATACACAGAGGGCCCCCAGAACCCGAAGGTGGCTTTTGAGGGTGCACAGGTCCTTGGTCTGTCCTGGTGGTGGGCAGCAGGTGGCCTGGGCCTGGGGCTCTGGATGATGCTGCCCCTTGGCTTAGGCCACACTTGCGGTTTTCCTCCTAGGACAGGTCCCAGAAGAGGAGGCCAGTCAGAATGGACAGAGCCACAGCCTGCCCAAGGCTGTGTGCATGAATGGCACAGAGTCGGCGCAGCTGAGCTCCAAGACCAAGGTGGAGTGCCGGGCCAGTGCCACCAACCCTGCCCGCAAGGCCTGCTCCAGCAGCAAGATCCGCCGACTCTCAGCCTGCAAGCAGCAGTGAGGGCCCAGCCTGCAGGTGGTACGCGCCCAACCAGCTGGTGGGGGGATGGCGACCACAGCCAGGGCCATTCTGGCACTCAGGCTGTTGGTGCAGTCCCCAGCAGTCCTGGACTCTTGAGTCCCAGGGCCTAAAAGTGGTTGTTAGAGGAGACCTGGGCAATGGCCCCTGAGCTGACACGTACTCGGTTTCCATCAGGGCAGGTTGGTGTCAGTGCCTGACTCCCAGTCCACCCAGCTCACAGCCCTGAGCTTTAACAACCCCCATCTCTGTTGGTCCTGCTGGTCACTGCAGCCCTGCTATGGGGCAGGGCTCAGCAGCTCATGGCCTGTCTTGGCAGGGCCAGGGATGTAGTAGAGGCCATTTTCTGAAGGGTGCTGTCCTGCCACACCAGCACCTGTGGCCTTTACTGGGCCAAGTTCCCTTCCCACTCAGGGCCCAACTGGAGCCACTGGCTCTGTGTGCTCAGGCCACTCCCAAGAGAGAGGCTCTTGAGGTGGCTGTGTGGGTGGCAGAGGGGACCAGCCCTGCCTGGCTGCTTGTGCTCTGAGCGTCCTGAGGGGCCGAGTCATCCTAGATGTGCTGCTGGACTCTCAGGGCACCTCCTCCAGCTCTGCCTGCCCCACCCCACCCAGGGTCCAGAGCCAGCCTGCAGGGTGGGAAGTTGCTTTTGGGGAAGGGCCAGGCCTGCTGTCAATTTACTCTGGGGAATGACTGTCAGGGTAGTCTCCCTGGGTCAGGGCCCAGGAACCTGGCAGCCCCTGTTCATGGGCTTGTTTCCCCATCTTTGCAGTGGGCCATTAGCGCAGGCTGCCCCTCAGGAAGCAAAGAGGTCCAGGTGCCCAGAGTGACCTGCCTCTGTCCTCCCGCAGCCTGTTTCCAGGAGCCCTGGCCAGGTGCCGTGGCCCAGACCTTCCTCAGTCTTCCTGTCAGCTCTTGGTCCACTGCCTGCCCAGGAAGGTGGCCGCCATGCCTCTGTGCTGACTGCTCAGGACGTCGGGAGCACAAGGGCCAGGACTGGGGTTGGCAGGGACTTGGGCCTGGCCCTGCCCTCACCGCCCTGCACACAGCACCGCTGGACAGTAGGCACCACTTGACTTTGTGTGGAGCCTCCCCAGGGAGAGGGAGGGAGGGGGGGGCCTGGCCTCTGAGATGCACTTTATGTTGCCACCTCCGTGGTCCTCACTGTGCTCCTGCCGGCTGGAGACCAGGCCTCCTGCAGGAGCACCGAGGGAGCCTTGCTTTTGTCATTTGGTTGGTTCCTTTTCTTTTCTAAATAAACAGGTGGATTTGAGCTACGGCTGTGCAGGTGTTTGGGGGTTGTCGGGAGGCAGGTGGGAGCACGGTGGCCCACAGATGGTCATGGCAATGGTCATGGCTTCTTGCCGAGGCAGTGGCCAGGGCCTGTGAAAGACCGTGACCTTCCTCCCCCGAGGCCGCTGCCGTCTGGGGTCTTCAGAGAAAACCCAGAGCAAATCAGAATACGCAGTGAATATTTATGACCAACCAGGGAAACAGAACCACAACAGGAGACCCATGGCTGCACGGTACGGACAGGGCGGAGAGCTTGGAGGAGCGGCAGGGGCTGCCCAGCCGCGGGCTGCCCCATCTTTTGGCAATAAATAAAGCTGGGGAAACTTGAGACCGTGTCACCTGGGCCGTCTCCTTCACGTCTCAACACTGGCGGGCCACATGCGGAGGGTGGGGGCGTGGGGCGGCAGCCGCCGTTATTGCTCGAGTGGGAGTGGGAGGGCGCTCGCCGTAGTGAGGTAAACGGCTTCGGCGGGCGGTGGGCTCCCGCGTGCACCCGGCCCGCGTCGGCCCCCAGCTCGAGCTCGCAGTCCTCACACGGGCCTTGGGACACGGGCCTTGGGCCACGGACCCTCCGCCCGTGGGGGCCCAGGGTGGCTGGAGGGTGCTCACTAGTCCCGCCACTCGAGCCTCGCCCCTCGGGACGTCCTATGACCCACCAAGCGCCCGGAGGGGGCCGTGCGCGCACACCCAGGGCAGCGAGACGCGGCGGGCTGGGCGCGGCAGCGAAGGGCGCCCAGCACACGTGCTGGACTTCGCGCCCCAGCTTGGTCCTGGGCGGCGCCGGAAAAGCTGCCGAGGTGGGATGGGGACACGGGGATTAGGCCGGACTGTGGTCAGGGGACGTGGGAGCCGCGGCGACGACCAGCGCTGGGGCCGCGGCGACAGGCTCAGCGAGGCGGTGCGGGAAGAGTCTCTCATCGAGGCTGGCCGCCAGCTTGTCCAGCAGCGCCCCCGTGGGCTCGACGCATAGACCCGAGCCTGGGCAGCCCCCGCCAGGCTCCTCCTCGATGACGGGGATGCTCGGGTCGTCGCCAGTGCTGGCAAGCGCGCGGCCATCGAGTGGACAGTCGACGCTGTCGCCCCGGCGCAAGGGCGCACGCGCGGGCCGTGGTGCTCCAGGGGGCGGGGCCGCGCCACCCGTGGCTGGAGCCCCGCGCGCGCCGCCGGGGTCACTGTGTTGCCGACCGCGCTGCCACTGCTTGCGTGCGTGCGGGTGCACGCGGGCGCGGTGTCGCGTGGCAGCAGGTGCGTCGTCGAAGTGCGGGTCGTGGCGCAGGAACTCGTGGAAGAGCGCGTCCGTCTTCTCATCGATGCTATAGTCGCGCCGCGGACGGCGTGGCCAGGCGCGTGGGCTGCGTGGCGGGGCGGGAGCGGCGGGTGGCTCGGCGGCATCGTCGCCTGCACCACGGCCCTCGATGCTGGCGTAGCCGCTGTCCATCTGCAGCAGCCGGCGCGCTTCGCCGTCTTTGGGTCGCGGCGCGGGAGGTGAGGGCGGCGGGAAGGCCGGGGGCGCGCCCCCGGACCCAGAGCTGTCGCCGCTGCGCACCGAATCGCGATCGTTGCCGCTGCTACTGTGGTCTGAGGCAGCGGCCGCGTGCAGCTCCAGGGAGGCGCGCAAGCTCCACAGGTCGCGGTAGCTGGCCTGGGTCTGCTCGGGGTCTGGCTCCAGTTGCTGCTGCTGCGGCTGCTGCTGCAGTCCCGCGCCAACGCTGTGCTCTGGGGGCGACCCGGGGCTCGCTCCTCCCGCCGCCTCGGCTGCCTCTAGCCTGCAAGCCAGGCCACGGCTGTCAGAGCCCACCAGCTGAACCCCTCCCAGCCGGCCACCCGCCTCTGGGTCAGGGAGGGTGGGCACAGAGGTACTGGGGGACTGGGCTGCTTGCCAACCCAAAAGCTGATGTAGGTCCCCAGCACCTGCTGAGGCTGCAGAAACAGGCCACCCCAAGAGTTAACATTCTTCCCGAGTCCCTCTTCCTGGGCTCTTGGTGGAAATGGGGGCCACAGGAGAGGAACTAAAGACTAAGATGAGTCCAGCCTGTCCTCTGTTCCTTAGTGGGTCACCTCACTCACCCATCATACAGGGCCAGAAGGGTGATGCACAAGAGTTAAGGGTCACCTGCTCACACAGGAGTGACCCAAGCTTGGAAGGCTGCACTCGGGGTCCCATTCCCACATCCCACTGGTTTGGCTATGGGGCTTCAGGACAGTTGCCTTTGGGTTGGGGTGGACAAGGACGTTGCTGGAGAAAGGGGTCAAAATAGTTTCTGAGAAACAACTGTCCATCCTCAGGAGCATGGGCAGGTGGGAGAAGGCCTGGAACCGAGCAGCCCTTCAGGCCTAGGATTCCACTGGGAAACAGCAACATTAGGATGGACAGAAGTCCATGCTGGCCCTGCTTGGGCAGGTGTCCCATCTTGGGGACCCTGGGGCCATCATCCAGGGCCATGCCCACCCACCTGCCCTTACCCAGTCTTTCCCTCCTTCCCTCCTCCTCCGGTCCTCGCTGGAGAGGTAGCCCCTGCAAGGCTGCCAGGGGGTTGCGAGTGGGAGTCCACAGGACCAGGAGGGAGCTCCCTGAGCCACCTAGGGGGGATGGAGCAGGGCAGGGGCCCACAGGTCCACCCCTAGCACCTCTATCTATTGAAAAATACCTGCCGAGAGAGGGGGGTGGGCTGGTGGGGCTGGCCAGAAAGGGACTGGGGGGTGGGAAGGCCACGGCGTCGCCAGCTCTAGCAATGTACTGGATGAAGTCTGCATGGGGGGTGTCCCCTTCCTGCTGCTCCATGCTCTCGCTGGCTGCTCGCTGCCGTTGGAAGTGGTGCCGCTTGGGGGAACCTATAAAGGGAAAGAATGGTCAGTCTGTCTGTGCCTCTATCCCCCATGCCCATGTCAGACCCCAGCTGGCAGCTAGCTCCCAGGCTTCAGGCTGTGGACAGTGGGTCCCAGGATTTGTGCCTGCTAAAGTACAGGTGAGGAAACGGAGGCAGAGAGCAGAAAGACGAAGACCAAAAAGCAGGCCCTATGTAAAGGTTTTAGGTAGAAGTAGTGCCCCCAGAGCAGCCCTGGCCAGACAGATGCCACTAGGTGCACGGACACCCAGCGGCAGGCACAGCCCAGCTCAAAGTGCAGAAGTGGAGCTGTGGGAGTCCGGGTAAGAGGCAGCATCCTGGCCTGGGGAGTTTTGGGGACTGTTCCACCCTCACCCAGGGGCAGGCTCCCAGCAAACAGTCCTGGTTGGCTTTGCGACACCCCAACTGCGCCATCTCAAAATGCCTTCCTTCAGCTGAAACAGGGCAGCCTACAGGCCTTCGCCTTCCCCGTACCCGCTGCCAGAAGCTGCCTGGGTGGACCGGATGAAAGAGAGGTCACCCACCAGGTCTCAACCACATCAACCAGCCACACCTTCCTTTTCTTGCTATAGGAGGCCTCTCACGATGATGGCTCCTACTACCTTCCCTTGACAAGGGGAGAAGGCACCCCAGGCCTGACTGGCCAACCCTCTGAGCTGCCGTGCCCCACTAAGGTCTCCTGGGCAGGGAGGATTAAACCAGTCAGGGCACCTCCTTCCCCACAACCCTGCACACATCCTCTATTTAGGGGTCAGCAAACTGCTGCCCACAAGCCTAACCTGCCCCCCACTTGCTGGTGTAAATGAAGTTTTACTGGCACTCCTCTTCACTGACTCTTCCCCGGCTGCTCCCTAGCTACAGTAGCGCCTGAGCAGTTGAGACAAAACTATCTGGCCGTAAGACACAAACACTACAGTCCAGGACCTCACAGGAAACATTGGCTGATCCTGGCCTAGTCCAGCCGCGTTGCTCCCGACCAAAGGAGTCAGGGTCCCACAAGGGAAAGGACTCTTCCCAGGGAGGAGTCCCTCGAGAAGATCTCTCCACAGCACGCCGTACCTCTGGCTGAGAGCTGGGCCTGCGCACAGGGCCTGGGGCATGCAGGGAGGAATGCTGGGCAGAGGTCTTGCCTCAGAACTTCTGTGCCAGGTGGCCTGTGTGTCACCAGACGGCAACTAGCCAGGGTGCAGGGAACCTTGGAACCATGACAGCCCCTCTACAGTAAGCCAGGCCCCGGGTCCTCCTGCCAGCCCCTGGCCCACAGTGCTGATGGCTTAGCTAGGAACCTCCCTGGGGCAGAGCTTTCTGCACTATGACTACCTACCAACACACCTCCTGGGCCTTGCTGCCTACCAGGAACTGAGGCTCACCTCTTGTGTCCAGACTGGATGCTCGCTGACTGGGCTCCAGTTTCCACTTCTTGACCTTGAAGTAGGGGCTGGCTCCATCCAGGCTGGCATGGCGGCGCAGGCGGGTGAAGAACTGCAGCATGGTGCCTGCCCCAGAGCCTGCTCCTGCCTCCCCAGGCTCTGCTGCAGCCCCAGGCCCAGCCCCTGGCCCTGGCCCTGGCCCTGGCCCGCCAGCTTTGGCACTCCTGGGACCTATGTCCAGCTGGGAGGGAAAAGGAACAGTTCTTAGGGATATTCCCCTCCTCTTGGCCCTGCATTTTAGCCCCTGCCAAGACAGAGTGTCCCAACACCCCAGACCCACCAAATGGAGAGGTGAAACCTGCCTGAAAAGGTAGGACAGAGCCCTTGGTGGGTTGTGGCCTGTGGCCTCCTCCCTCTGAGACCCTGCCTCCCTCAGGCCAGCTCTGCCCCTGCCCAGGCAAAGACCTCCAACACAGGCATTTCTGAGGGTGCGTGGCTAGCTCTCTTCCCAGGGCTAGAGGTGGCTGGCCGTACCCTCTCCAGCACCTGGGCATTCCTCCTGGGTGTGAGGACCATTCAAGGCCAGGAAGGCCATGGCAGGTGAGAGGCCACAGGCTGGTCAGTCCCAATGGACAGCAGGGAAGGGCAGGAGCCCATTCTCTGGGCACTCTGGGAAAACACAGGAGAGCCCCTACCGAAGTGCCTTCCCCAGAGTCGCTGGATGCTGAGGGGCTGATCTCCGCAAAGTCGGCAGTGCCTGCGGCCGAGTTGTAGGGGTCACCTGGCAGGGCGGAGCTGGGGCCCACAGAGCGGCCAGTGAGGGCCTTCCCCGGGGGCTGTGGGACAGAGCCAGGTGGGGAGGAAGCAGCAACAGGTCAAAGAGCACAGGTGGCCAGCAAGGGGCATGAGGGCTCAGCCTCACCATCACCAGCCACCCCAGCAGACCATTCATCACCCTCAGAGGCCCCCTTGCCACTCAGCCTTGGGGTGGGCTGCCACCCCTCCCTCACCTGGAATATGGCCAGGCTATCTTTGGGGGTGGTGGCAGGGTGGGGGGTAGTGGCCACGCTGGCCTCGCCAGAATCACACTCATGTATGGTGACGATCTTGAGGGGTGGCAGGTGTAGATGGGTGAGCCGGGCGTTCTTGAGGTGGTGGAAGTCCCCTTCTGTCAGGGTGTACCTGCGAGGAGCACCCACCAGGCCCCTTGCTGCATGCTGCTGGGCCCCACAGACAGGAGGCCCTCGCCCTCAGCTGACTAGCAGGCCCTCCCTGGACAGCAGCCCCCTGCCAGGCCCTCACCTGCGGCCCTTGTCCTGTGCCTTCCGGCTCTGTTCAAACAGGGCAGCCTCGTTGAAGGAGACCCGGCGGCCCGTGGAGCTGGTGGACAGGAAGCGCTCTGTCTCCACATCCTGGCCCTCGGGGTCCTCCCCCCTGAAGTCGGGGTCTGCGAGGAGAGCCAAAGAGGGTGGGCCCCGGGTGGGCCAGGCTTCATCCTGGGTGGGCCTCCGGGCAGGGTGGGACAGGAAGGGGCGCAGGGTGGAGTGACCCAAGGACAGGGTGGGCTGGGGAGGCGGGCCGGGCGGGCACTCGCTCATCCGCTCACACACTCACTCGCTCAGCACGCGTGTGCGCACCTACGCCTGGGCGTTAAGGAAACAGAGATGAGTCGGAATCGAGCTGCGCCCAGTCTGGTGGGGGAGACAGACAGACACAGACGGTCAGGCGGCCCGAGGGGGCAGGCAGTGGCTGAGGGGCGGGCAGGCAGGTGGGTAGGCAGACAGACAAATGGCCAGAGGTGGGGGGAGAAGAGGTGGGTGGACCCCTCACCTTGGGCAGGGTGGGTGCTATTGTCCAGGTAGGTAGTAGTGGTCTTCTCTGCTTCCTCCATGGCCCTGGGGAGGTAGAGCCGGGATATAAAATGACAGTGACCTCAGCCCCAGGGCCCCAAGCTTGTGCACCCATTCTTGGAGGCCCCAACTGCAAGTAAGTCAGCTCCCAGCACCTGGGAATGGGGACACATACCTGTTGAAGCGTTGGTGGACCTCCCAGCAGCGCTTGCACAAGAGCAGGACACCGGACAAGACCACCAGAGTGCCCCCGACAAACAGCGACATGACCACCACCAGCAGCACATAGTTGTCCAGTATGGGGTCTGGCGCAGCCTGCAGATGTAGAGGCGAGTGTCAGGGTCCCGCCACTGGGCTGACATCACTGGGCTGACATCCCATCTACCCCACGTCCCCAGGTCACCCACCGTGGGATGACTGGTGGCATTGTCCCACGATGTCGTCAGCGCAGCCGTGGCGGTGGTGGCCGCGGCTGTGGCCATGGTGGCCGTGGGCTGCATTGTGAAGGCTGGGACAGGAGGGCAGGGCCTCCTCAGCTCCAGCTGGATAGCCCCTTCCCACCAGAGCTGCTAGAAACAGGGCCCCTCTTCCCTCCCAGGAGCAGAAGCCCACACAGGCCAATGACTCATGGGCAGGCAACAGAGCCCTGCAGCAGCCCCCACCTGCTCTGACCAGTGCTGGGTGGGCCCAGTGCAGGACATCTCTAGGGACCTCCATTTTGCCACGTTTACCTCTTGGGAGGTGGGATTGTGCATGCGTGTATTACAACTGCCTCCCCAGGGAACGTGGTCAGCCCAGCAAGGTAGGGCAGGTGGGGGCCTGCCAGGCAAAGGAAAGTGCCCCTCAAGACACGGAGAAAGTGAGGCATGTAGCACACACAGGGGAGACCCCGGTGAGACCCAGGGCCCTCCTCTGGGGAGAGGAAAAGGTGGCTTAAGGATGCGCAGTGCAGATGAGGCGGGGAACTTGAAGCGGACCCCCCACCTCTGGGGGCACGGAATGGCTGCACCAGTGACCCCCAAGTCACGACACAAGAGGTAAAGGTCCCCCCTGCCCATGCTGGTGGGAAAGGAGAGGACAAAGGAGGCACATCTGTTCCTGCCCCGAGAATCTTGTTCCCATGGTGACGGTGTGCGCAGGCCGAGATGGGGGGCGGGTTGCCAGGCAGAGGGAGGGCGGGAAGGGGGCGCGGGGGAGGAGGCCTCCTGCAGGGGCGCCCCAGTCGCGGAGGCAAGATGGCTGCGCCACCAGCCAGCGCCCGCAGAAACCAGCCTAGTGGACCGGCCTCCATGGCTACTCGCGTTTGGGGGAAACTGAGGCTGCGGATGGTCAGCACTCGGGAAGGGGCTGCCTGGAAATTGCACCTGACCCACCCCGGGGCTGGAAGGACCCGTGAAGCTCAGGGACCGAGGGTAGTCCCGCTTTTCATACTGGCCCCAAGCCGGCACGCCACGCGCCAGCCCCTTTTCCCAAGGAAGAAGGGCGCGCAGGCTCCGGAGTTGCTTGCCACTTTCGGCTCTAATCCCCTGGACCGCGGAGAAACAGGCGCAGAGAAAGGAAGGTGCCGGGCAAGACCAGGTGTCCTCAGCGGTCCCCGTCATAAGTTAGAACGGGGATCGCCTATTTGGGGGGAGGGGGCGCTTATGTAGGTCGGGAAAGGAGTTCAGGCTGGAGAAGCTGGGGCAGAAGGAAGGGATGGTTATGGGAGGAGACACGGAAGATGGCTGCAAGCCGCAGGCAGGAGATGGGCTGGGGGGGATGAGAGCTCAAGGCGGAGGTCCCCACGGGCGGTCCCTGGCCCTAACCGCGAGCCGGCCGGGGTTAGACAGCAGAGAACCTGACGGCAGGCTAAGCGGGGAGGCCAAGGTGCCATCGCCCTCACCCGACCTCACCGGGGGAAACTGAGGCCAGGGAAAGGGCGTGGGCGGGGTCCCTCTCCAGGTCGCCAGACGATGGGAAGGTGCGGAGCCGCGCTGGCCGCCTCCAGGCCCAACCAGTTCCTCCGCGTCCTCCCACCCGTCAGGCGCAATCATGCGGGAAAAGGCGGGTGGTCTGGAGCCCGGGCGCGCCCCGATGCCGGCCGCCATCCCGGCCGCGCGCGCGGTCCGCCCGCCCCCGCCCGCCCCGGCCCGGCGCGCCTACCTCAGCGCCGGGGCGTGCGGCCCATGGGCTGCGGGCTGCGCTGCGGGCGGCGGCTGAGCGGCGTTCCCGGCTGGCTCCGGCACCTGGTGGCCGCGGAGCCGGCGGAGAATTTATGAATGGAGAGCGCGGCGCGCGGGGGAGGCCGGCGCGAGAGGAGGGGCCGTGCACGTGACCGCGTTGGCGGCGCTCCCGCTCCGGCCCACTCGGTACGCCCGGTGCAGCCGGGTCCCCAGCCGACCGCCCCCGCCGCTCTGGCCGCGGCGTCTGGCTAGTTCTGCGCCGGCCACCGCCTCCCTTTCCCTTCCGGCGGGGGCGGGGGGCGGAGCCTGCGCTCCCGTTCCCCGCCCCCACCCCCCAGTGCAGCTGCCTCTTCCCGCAGAGGCCGACAACCAGCCCCAGCACCGCTGCATAACTCATCTACCCTGGGTCCTGGGGTTTTCGGGGACACGGCGCCAGCGCGGAGGCCTGGGGTGCAGACTCCCCATGCCCCAGGTCCCAAGAAACAAAACCAGAGGATATGAGATGCACAGCCTCCCCTTGGGCACAGGACTCCCCCTGGTCTAACCTGGGATAACCCAAGTTGGTGGGCCAGGGAGTCCTGGGGTGCACAGACAGACCATCTTGCTCCTCCCTTGGGAGTATGGAAGGCACACAGCCATGGTCTCTCGTGACACACAATTTCCCCAGTCTGGGGGTCCCCAGGATGTACCAGCCAGGTGATCTGGTGCACTTCCCTCACCAGTTTCCCCTGTACAGGTTCCTGTGGGCACTGTCAAGAGCTTGCCATACCTCCTTTGCAGATTTTCCCCGTTCTCCCTTCATGGCGCACATGATAACAGCTGCTCAGAGTTGAACTGAGTTTCCCCTACTGTACCAAGGCCTTGTGGGTGACACATAAACAGAAACCCCACTTTTTTGTGCTGGGGATCAAAATAAGGGCCTCTACCATGTAAATTGCATGCACTGGGAGCCCCAACAGCCAACCCTCAAAGCTGCCTCTTTGTTCTTCCTTTCAGACATATATGCCTGATCTTTTTAATTGTTCAGTCTACCAAATCTGCCACTAGCTTGGTCAAGTGGACTCTCCTCCCAGCTTACTAGGGCCTGCCCTCCACACCTGACATCTTTCATCCAAAAAAAAAAAGCTTATTCTGGAATGTGTCAAGCCCTGTTCAACTTCAGAGCTTTTGTATTTGCAAATGCCCCCCACACATGGGTCCTTGAAAGATTCACCCTCCTACACACATACACACTCTATGTCTGCAGCTTTTCCAAATGTCAACATTTCAGGACCCATCCCTTGGCTACCTCTGCTGACAGCAGCTGCCACACACAGTCTGGATCCCTGGTTCCATCTAGTACAGTTGAGTATCCTATTTGCTCTTGTGCATTGTCTCCCCGCTAATCCTAGGAGCTCCAGGCACAGAGTCTCAGCACAGGGCAGGTACACAGGAGGTAATGGGCATGCTCTTACTGAGTTGCAGCCGTGTGAAAATGCCCAGGCAAGCTTGAACCCTATGAGCAAAGGCCTGGAAATAGGTTAAGTGTGTCTGCAGACGACCGAGAAAGGAGACCACAGGTGCTGGTGTGGGTCCCAGTAGGGGAAGGTCATGGTCAGGTTTCAGAGGTTTTTGGGGGGTGGGGCGTACCAGGGATTGAACCCAGGGGCACTTGGCTATTGAGCCACATCCCCACCGCAATTCTTTATTTTATTTAGAGACAGGGTCTCACTGGATATGCTTAGCGCCTTGCTTTCTGCCTTTGAACTCACTATTCTCCTGCCTCAGCCTCCAGAGCCGCTGGGATTACAGCGTGTGCCATAGCTCTCGGCAGGTTTCAGATTTTTAAACAGACTCTGAGGTGAGGCAGAGAGGAGGCCTGGGCAATTAGGGCCAGAGATAATGGTCCACTGGGTGGACAGGAAAAGACAGGGTGGAATTCTCATGTCTTCCCAGGTTTGGGCCCCAAATAATGGTGCTGCCCTCACCCATAGGATACCAGGAGTGGGGACCGGACAGAAGTCATCAGCTGGTTGGATTTGAGGAGCCCATTACGTTTCCCCTTATTATGAAGTAGTTGGTGGCTTATGAAGAACCTTTCCCTGTATTATGAAGTAGTTGGTGGCTTATGAAGACCCGGGGCTAAGAAACTTTAGAAGTGCAGACAAAACGCACTTGGGAAGGGGAGTTGAAAGCTTCGCTCTGCACCCTCCTCTCAGGGTCAGAATGTCTAGGTCATGGGGATTGATGCTCTAAGAGTTCCTCATGGTGCTGGCCTGGGGCTTCCGAAGTATTCCAACTGCCCAGATTCTTAAGTCCAGGGGAGCCGGTCTCCAAAGGGTCTGAACTCTCGCATGAGCGAGGGCGTACGCTCGCTCTAGGGTGTGGGGAGCCACGGAAAGCGTTAGTTGCTGGATCTCACTGGACTAGGGTACCAGCCCCAGATCCCTGACCAGGCGCGACCACGACCTTCTCGGGCTTCCAGTGCCCCTGGAGTCCAGCCCTCCGCCTCTTAGAAAAAACCCTCCTCAGCATGAGTCCTACCCCGCATCTTGTGGGAGGGTGGGGGCCAAGGACCTGCGTGAGCGCGGGGGCGGGGCGGTGACGTCATGGCCCCAAGCGAGGCTGCGCGGCACCTGGTTGACGTCAGCGGGGCATCCAAGTCGCCCGCGCACGCGCTCCTGCGTCAGTGGCGGGAGGGGGCGGTGGCCAGGCGGGGGCGGGGGCGGCGGGGGGGAGAGGGGGGAGAGGCGAGCGCATCGCCGGTCGCAGGGCGCCCTCTGCGGACGTCTGTGTGCCCGCCTGTCCGCTGCTGCAACCCTATTGGGCTGCCATTCCCTGGCACCTGCACTGCGTGTATAGATAAGGCCTTCGTGACTGTCCCATTCAGTCTTTCACTCGGCTTGCGATATGGATTTATTTTTAGTGCATTATAGTTACACATATGCAGTTCGTGTTTATTTCAGTTCGTGTCATTTTCTGACATACTATTGATTTGCCTACTTTCGACGTCAACGCCTGTTGAACGCTCCCTCCCCCACTGCATAGGGGAACTGATTCTCAGATGTCCTTGCAGTGAGCCTCCCCTTAGCAATCTTGGTGCTGAATTGTCCTTTCCCCCGCGCAGTTACCCGTGAGAATCGTTTTATCGCCCTCATCGCCTCTCACCTCAAGAAAACTACAGCCCCCAGCAAGCATCGCGCTCGGGCGGTGACGTCTCAGCACCGACGTCGCGCGCAGCCTGTTGGGCGTCGTAGTGCGCGCGTGCGCACTCGCCGGAACTGCTGATCCCAGAAAGCCCTGCGCGTCGTCCTCTCGCCCTCCAGGCCGTCCCAGCCGCCCAAATCCGCTGTCTGCCGCCGCCGCCGCCATGCTTCCCTCCGCCCTGCTCCGCCGCGCGGGCTTGGGCCGCCTCGTGCGCCAGGCGCGCGCCTTCGCTGAGGCTGCCGCCGCCCCGGCTCCCGCCGCCGGCCCGGGTCAGATGTCCTTCACCTTCGCCTCCCCGACGCAGGTCCGGATCCCGCGCCCTCGCCGTTCGACCCGGCACCTGCGCTTCCAGCCCCAGGGGTCCGGCCTCCTTCCCGGCCCTCACGCCCACCCAACTCCTGAGCGGCCCCGAGACCGAGGTTCCCCCAGCTCGCGGGGTCGCAGGACCACTGTCCTGCTCCTCGGGCGCCCTAACTTCCTTTAAAGACCGCCCCGCCCCCTCCCCTACTGTCGGCACCCCAGTTTCGTATCCCCAGGCCGCTGACCGGTGGCCGACCTGTTTCCCTGGATCCGGACTCAGGTCCCCACACCTCCGTGCGGTCCCGAGGCTGAGCCCTCCCACCCTCGGAGCCGGTGGGGTTGCTGGACCTGGCGCTCTCGCTGTGGTTCTTAATCTGAACCCCGGCCCCTTCCTGAGCCCAATGCCCCACCTTCATCGGGCAGGTAGCTGGACCCCGCCCCCACCTTGGCTCCCTCCTGCACCCAGCTCCCAGGCTTTCTCTTCTCCCGAAACTAAGTTGTCTCCGGCTCCTCCCTGTCCAGCCTTCATGGATGCTTCTCTCTGGGAAAGGAACCGGGTGCTTCCCAGTCGCAGACAGTCCTACTTCCAGATGAACAAACTGCCCCAAGATCACGGGTAGTTTGGACAGTCTTTGTGACCTCTTCAGGGCTCGACCTTTCCCTGATGCTTTTCAGAGCAGTGAAGGTCAGGTATTTGGCCGCTCCTGAGGCTGTTCAGTTGACACATGCTTGCTCCTTTTGTTCTCTCCAGGTGTTCTTCAATGGTGCCAACGTCCGGCAGGTGGACGTGCCCACGCTGACTGGAGCCTTTGGCATTCTGGCAGCCCATGTGCCCACTCTGCAGGTCCTACGGCCAGGGCTGGTCGTGGTTCACGCAGAAGATGGCAGCACTACTAAATACTTTGGTTAGTCTGTGGGGGGCGCTGGGTAGAGGCCTTGGGTCTCCATTGGGCAGCCTGTCTGAACTAAGAAAAGCAAAGTTTGGTGGGTTTTTTTTTGTCATGGGTATGGGCACTGATGTGATCCTCAGAAATGCAGCAGGAAGCCGACTTAGTTCTGAAGTAGCCCTGTTCCTTCGGGTGGGAGTGGGGATGGGTGAACAGGTGCTGGAAGAGGATAGCTGTGTTGGGAGGGGTAATCAGCTTAGGGAAGGAAATGTGTTTGCATAGAAAGGAGTTGAGTCTGTGAAAGCCTTTCCCCAGTACCAGTTGTCACCATGAGTAGAACTGGGATTCAAAGCCAGAAGTGCATTTGACGTGGCCCTTGACCCAGGTT
This sequence comes from Marmota monax, assembly GCF_021218885.2. Lineage (NCBI taxonomy): Eukaryota > Metazoa > Chordata > Mammalia > Rodentia > Sciuridae > Marmota > Marmota monax. Next base: position 6,198,208 of record NW_026692494.1, on the reverse strand, counting down.
CAGCTTATGGGCTGGTAGGTTCAAGGGATGGCCTTGGTTTCCCTGCAGAGTTCTATGGTGTCATGAGTGTCCTTGGGTCTGTCTCCTATCCTCTTGGGGTATTTCTTCCTCTTCAGCCACCTGGTGTGCTGGGCCCTGGGACTGGTCCCATGGGACCACCTGGGCTAGCAGCTGTTGGCATGCTTGGGATGCAGACTTGGGTGTTTATGGAGCTCCTATCAGAGAGTTGGTGAGGCTGCCTGCATGGATGTGGTGGACTCAGGCCTTCCCTCCTGCTCCCCTCCACCCTGCAGTGAGCAGCGGTTCTATCACAGTTAATGCAGACTCCTCAGTGCAGTTACTGGCAGAAGAAGCTGTGACACTGGACATGTTGGACCTGGGGGTGAGTATGAAGTGGGTGGACACTGCAGCTTGGAGCAGGTGGGAGCTGTCCATGGGTTCCCCGGTTGCTGGGGAGGGAGCTCAGAGGAAGGGCAGGTGCTGGACTGGCATGCTGGCTCATCTTTCATCCCCTACCCACCTCCTGCAGGCCGCCAGGGCCAACTTGGAGAAGGCCCAGTCGGAGCTGTCAGGGGCAGCAGATGAGGCCACTCGGGCAGAGATCCAGATCCGAATCGAGGCCAATGAGGCCCTGGTGAAAGCCCTGGAATAGGCGGTGCATGCCCTTCACCAGCAGGGAATTTGAGGTCCTGGTCATTCGCTTGCTGAGACCACCAGGGGGTAGTGGTGCTGGCTCTGCCCAGGCTCTCAGGCCTGCCCCTCAGGTTATACCTGGGGCCACTACAGCCCTCAGCAGCTTTGGCAGGCCTGATGTGGGGTCTGTAACCCTGTAGGCTCTTCTTGCCAAGTCCCCCCATCCTAATGGGCCAACGACTCACCACCCCTGCCCCTGCAGAGCCTGAGACATTGATGCTCCCCAGCCCCTGCCCACATTAAAGGCCAGGAAGCCTGACTGTGCACTGGTTCTGTTGCTCTGCTTAAGGCTGTGGGGTCAGGGTCCTCCTTAGTTCATCCTGAGTGTTTCCTGTGGCTCTGTGAAATGCATGTCTGAACCTAAGGAAATAATCCCTTGAGGATACTCAGTAAACAGAGGCTTGGGAACATTGGTTGTGTGTGGGTCAACTCAAAAGGGCACAGCCTGCCTGGCTGGGTGGGGGTGGGCAAGGTGCCAACCTTCACCCGAAGAGGGTGGGAATAGGCAGAGGTTGACCACCAGGATAGGGAGGGAGGGAGCTCTTGGGGGATCAGGCTTGAACTAGGGGACAGGTTCCCCAGGCCTCTGCCAGGTTCTGGGTCTTCAGGCCCAGTGCTGTGATCCACCATCAACTCCAAGCCTTCCTGCTGCAGGGCCCTAGGAAGAGGCTGGCCCTACCTGCTCCCACAGAGGTCCCACTCTGGGCACACCCATCCTATGGGTGGCCCTGGCCTGGCCAGCTGCCCAATCTGGGTGGTGTCAGCACTTCTGTGGGCATCCAGGCTCCTAACTGGCTTCAGAGTGGAGCTGACCCAGAAGGGGGTGGATCTAGCACTGTCCTGCCAGGGTGCTGCCCCACCCGCTCTGAAACCCTGGGGGACTGACCCAGTGCTTGCCTGGCAACTGTGGGGCAGGGGTCTCAGCATCCCACATGCTCTCTCAGTAGGATAGGGAGGGGAGTGCAGGGTGAGCATATGGAGAGTCAGGGCCTGCTCATGTCATCGCAGCCACAGTAGTGACAGGGAAGTCATCTGTGGCCTGTCAGTACAGGGGCAGCTCACAGTGTGTCACAGCCTCGTGCAAGTGACTCCACGTCATGTCTGAACTTGGTGGGTTGGGGCCTCCTGGCATGCTCTGGGCCCTGGTGTGAGGGTCAGTGGGCGGGCCTTGGCATCCATCTATGTCTTGTTCTTTGGGGGCAAGGAGCTAGCCACTCCCTAGTAACTTGGGAACCTTGTGCTGGCCATGAGGTCATATGTGTGTCTTCCCTGCCCAGACCCCAGCCATTTCCTGCTCAGGTCCTGATGGGCCACCAGCATGCCTCATGCAACACCAAAGATAGCTGGGGCCCAGCAGGGGCTCAGCAGAAAGCTAGTATACCCCTCACCAGCAGAACCCCTTCCCCACATGAGGTAGAATACACCTTAGAGCCAGGCTTGGGGGACAAGCAGGGTAGAGTCAGAATGTAGAGGTAAAGATCCTTTCACAGTGGTAGGGTCTGGCCTGATAGGGACAGGTCAGAACATGGGTCTGTCTCCTACCTAGAAAGTGTACACTCAGTGCTTCAGGGATTCCTGGGACAAAGGACGCAGGGACAGGGGCACCACATGGGAAGGAAAGTCAGGAAGTAGAATGCCGGCCTTTATAAAATTTGGAACAGCACAAAGTATCTTATTCCCAAAGGACCTTTCTCTTTTCCAGGCTGAGTGCCTCAACACAATCCCTGTGTGTCTGATTCCATTCCCTACTGGCCTGAGGTCCTACAGCATTCGGGTGGCAGTGTCACCACCAGGCGGGCAGAAACCCGTCTACCCCACCAGCAACCCCCCAACTGCCCACCCATGGTAGGGAGGGTGGGAATAAGGTTAATGGGGCCAGGGATACACCGACACAATGGGCCCTGATTTCCAGGGTCCCCACTTCCTCTGCCACCAAAAGGTCCTAGGGCCAGCTCCCTGACCCAGCCTTGCCTCCCTCCTCCAATTCAGCCCCGTTTCCCTGGGCATGCAGTGGCTTCTGGGACCATGCTAAGCTGTTCCCATTCCCTGAGCATCTTTCTTGTGAGACAAACTCCTATTCATCTTTTAAAACTCAGCTCCAGGACTACTTTTCAAAGGTCCTCCCAGCTTTGCCTCTAGACCAGCTCTGATCCTGCAGGGCTGGGAGTGTCTGGCTGTGCCCAGTTTGTGTGTTAGGGGAGGCTGAGGCCAAGGGAGAGTTGGGTGGGAAATGGAGGGAAACCTGCAAAGCAACGGCCCTGGGAGGGGTGGATGAGGGGGAGGTGGAGAAGCCAGATAAGGAAGGAAACAGATAACTGGACAGAGGTGATGGGGTGGAGCCTGGGGTCTCCCTTCCCTGCAAGGGCAGAGGGAGCAGAACAGAGGGCTTCAAAGCTACCGGCCAGGGCATCCATGGAGAATCTGCAGACGAGCAACACTCCGTTTGTTCTGCTGGGTGGCCAGGTTCCTTATCCGTGAAATGGATGAATGCCCACCTTTACAAAGGCTAGGGCAAGCATGTGTGCATGTATTCTTGGAACAATGGCAATATGTTGTCCCTACAACTCCAGCGCCCAGAGTAAGCCGCTGGACTCTCATATCTCACTGTCTAAGACATCCTGTAGAAACAGGCTCAGAGAGGTCAGTTTCTCACTGAGCTCACACAACACAGCCAGGGGTGACCAACTGGGTCCAAGGTGAGCCTGACGCTGGATAATCGCTCCAGAAATGCCTTCTGAGGTCACCGTTGAGAGATGCTGGCGGCCAAGCTGCCAGGCAGCTGGCCCGAGCACCCCACTGCTTAGCAGGTGACTGGCCTGTTTTCCTGGATCCTGGCCGCTGACTCAGGCACCTCTTCCCGTTCTCCCCCACGCGGGCGCCCCCAGGCGGAAGCACCCGGTCCTGGCCGTCGGAAAGGGGGCGGGGCAGGAAGCCCGTCTGTTCGCCCCAAAAGCCAGCCTACGGGTGTGCAGAGTTCATGGCCCTGGCCCCCTGCTCAGTGGCATTCCAGGAGAAACACCCATTTACAGAGAGAAGCCTGGAGGCCGGTGTCCCGGTACGACTGCGCCCGGGGGCCTCGGTCAGCAGGCAGGGGCGGGGGCCAGCTGCGTCACCGCCCGCCAGGCCCCCCCCGCCCCCTACCCGCCCAAACTCCACCCCGAGGGAAGGCGGCGCAGATAAAGGCTCGGGGGCCGCCCGCTCGGCCCCAGACTGGCCCGGGCACTTGATACAAGGCCTCCCGCGTGGGTTCACTCGGAACTGTAGGACACAGGACAGGCCACGCCCGGTGAGTGGGGGGCGGGACCTCGCTGTTTGGAGAGGGGTATCTACTTTATACTACCTGGTCGCCCCTACTTTTCTTTGTTCTTGGGGCCGACAGGGCTTCAGATGCCCCCGGCCTGGGAAGCCCACCCGGTTGTGGAGTAGGAGGGGCTCCTAGCAAGAGGCATCGCCCGGGCGGGACCACAACCCCCGCCCCGCCCCCCCGGGCACTCCCCTTTCCCCGCGAGTGACCTTGAACTAGTTGCTGCTCCGGTTTCAGTTTCTCAGATTGCAGTTCTATTCTCCGCACGTAGTACGCTCGGTCCCTTATCGCGGTCACCTGCAGACTCGCAGTCTCGGTGTCCATTATCCTGTCCAGGCTCCGTAGAGCCCCCTCCCCCGGGACTTGGCGCAGCGTTCCCGGGAGGGCCGGCAGAGGGCGCTCTGACGCTGCTGACTCACCGCAGCATCCAGCGCTACGCTCGGGCGCAGCCCGGGACGCCGCGTCGCGTCACGTCACGGCTCGGGAGGGCGCGTCTCGGGAAACGGGCCGGGGCCGAGGGAATTGGGAGGAGGGCACCAGAACGCGAGGTAGTACCGGTTCGAGAGGGGTACACCAGACTGCGGCCACGTCACCGAGGTGACAGGCCTACTCCCTGGCCACGCCCAGTTCTCCGCACCCACCCAGGAAGGGGCAGGACAGGGGACTGGCGGGTCCCGGCGGGCCGCTGGGCCTGGGAACCCTGCCACGAGGCGCGGGGTTCAGGCTCCCGCTTCCGCTGGCGGCTGCTTCCCGGACGGACGCTGTGGGGCGGCCCCACAATTTCCTGCCCCTCCCGGCGCCGGGAACAATGGCCCTCGCCCCCTCCCCACGCCCTGGCGGCTCCCGCGAGGACCAGTGGGGGAGGAAGCCTAAACCCGGGCCCGAGCCCGCGCCCCTCGGGCCCGCCCGCCCTTTGTTGCGGACTCCGAGCCTTATGAATGGCTGGGGGCGCAGGCGGGGGCGCGGGGGCGGAACCGGAGCGGTGCCAGCCCCACCCCCGCCGCGCTCCCATTGGTTGCCCAGGCAGCGGGGGCAGGGCGAAGGGTTGGGCGTACTGCCACGTGGGGCAGCGCCGCGGCGGTTCCCATTGGCTAAGGAGCGCGGCCGACTGGGCGTTCGGTTCGTGCTGATTGGTCGGCACGGGGCCGGCGGAGTAAGTAGTGAATGGGAGGGGGCGGCAGCCCCGCCCCTTGAAACGTTGATACATTATAACTTTTTTTTTCTTGTTACTTTCACCCCCAGATCCTGTGAGCCGCGGCTGCGGCGGCTGTTGCTAAGGGAGGGGACGCTTGAGGTAGCGCGACCCGAACTGCAGAGGCATAGAGCGCACACGGCCAAGGAACCCCCTCCTCCAGGACCCTCCCCGCGCCGCGTCCCGGCCGCCCCCCATCCCTTCTCACTCTTGAAGAAGCCTCTATCGCAGACCCCAACCCGGAGCGCGCCCCGAAAAGCCGACGCGATCGACCCCGGAACGCCTCTCGGATTCTTTATTGCTGATCAGCCTTCCACCACTGGGATCTTCAGGGTCACGCGTGCCGCCCCCTCCTCCAGCCCCCAGCGCCGGGAGAAAGGAACACAAATCCGGGGAGTTCCCGCCCCGGCCCTGTGGACGCGGCGAGGATTGGCGGCACCCCGCGGACCCCAGCCCCCCCAGCGCGCGCCGGGGATGGAGCCGCAGCCCGGCGGCGCCCGGAGCTGCCGGCGCGGTGCCCCCGGCGGCGCCTGCGAGCTGGGCCCTGCGGCCGAGGCGGCGCCCATGAGCCTGGCCATCCACAGCACGACCGGGACCCGTTACGACTTGTCGGTGCCGCCGGACGAGACAGTGGAAGGGCTGCGCAAACGGCTGTCCCAGCGACTCAAAGTGCCCAAGGAGCGCTTGGCGCTGCTCCACAAAGACACGTAGGTACCGCGCGCCGCCCCCGCCCGTGCGCCCCCGGCGCCGGGCCGCCCCCTCGGGCTCGGGCCCCCGGGCGGGAACAAAGAGCGCGCCGCGCAAGGAAGCAGGGGGCGGCCAGACTGGAGGGGGGGCGCTGCGCGCTCTCGGGCGCCCTCTGCTCGGCCTCGACTGCCTCGGCCTCCTCCCTCGCCGGGGGTCGCCGCACAAAAGCCGAGGCGAGAGTGCCCAGAGGGGTTTCCTTGCCTCCCCTCGGTGGAAGCAGGCGTCCTGGGGCAACACGGAGGTCTCAGCTACGAGAGTGGGAGCCACAGCCATTCTCTCTTTCGCTTGTGTCCTCACCAGCTTCCGTATCTGCTCAGCTGCCCCCTCTACTCCTGGCTGTCTCCCCCACCTTGTGTCTCTGCCCCCCTTTGTTCTCGACTCTCAGCGCTCCCTGCAGCCTCCCCCTCCCTCCTGGTATTTAAATCGTCTCCAGGCCCGGCAGTCCCCCCCCCCACCGCGGGCCTCCGGGGACAGGCAATGTCCATCCCCAGCGGAGGGGCCCCGGTGGGGGAGGGGCGGGAGGAGGAGGGTCTCCTTTGTCTGAGCGGCGGCGGCCTGCGCCAGGGAGGGGATGGAGGGGTAGCCTCGCCCCAAGCAGCCCCCCAAGGCTTCACCCAGAGCTGAAGGCCCTCGGTTCCTATAAAGAGAGGCCTGGGCAAGAGTTAGTGAATCCTAGGCAGGGGTTGCCCTGAGGGGTGCGGAGGATTGTGGCAAAGGGCATATGAGTGCCCAGTTGATGCGAAAGTGCCTTGTTGAGCAGCAGAAGGGGTGCCCCAGTCGGAAGATGGGGATCGTGGGAGATCTGAGCTTCCAGGATGGGAGCTCCCAAGGCCAAGGAATCTCCCCACACGCGCCACCGGGATCTGGAAGCTGGGAACGGGTGGAGGCAGAAAGGACTCCTGTCTCTCATTCCCCTCCCCCCCCTCCCTGCGGCACACACACAGCCCTCCTCCCCCGCGGCCGCTGCTTCCGCGTCCCAGTGTTGTCTCTGCCGTCTCACCGTCTTCCTTCCTCCCCGCAGCCGGCTCAGTTCGGGGAAGCTGCAGGAGTTTGGCGTGGGGGATGGCAGCAAGCTGACTTTGGTGCCCACCGTGGAAGCGGGCCTCATGGTAAATGGCTGTGGGCGGTGTGTCCTGGAGGCCCTACAGACCTCAGACCCTGCTCCCACACACACAGACGGTGGTGGGCTGTCCACCATCACTGCCAGTGCACAGCCTCCTCCCCTGTAGGGCAGTCCACCCCAGCCTGCAGGGCCCTCCCCACCCCTGCTCAAACCCACTGTGCCAAACCCACACTTAGGCGGGGTCCTCCTTCCTCTCTTTGTAGTCCCAGGCCTCAAGGCCGGAGCAGTCTGTCATGCAAGCCCTAGAGAGCCTCACAGAGACCCAGGTAAGACCTGCGCCAGCCCCTTCCTAATCTGCAGGCAGGCCATCCCAGAGAGCCTGGGTTGTCTGTGCTCCCCAGAGGCCTGTGGGGGTGGGGAGGGACACCTGCCTGGTGCCAGCTTGGCCTGGTCACCTTGCTTCCTCTTCCTGCCCCCCACTCGCCACCTGACCTTGAGGTTCTCTCCCACGGTGGCTGCCATGAGGGGGAAGGGGCTGAGTTTCTCTGAGCCTGTCTGCCTGAGGGATGACCTTGGCCCAGAGCTCACTCAGAGCCTGTCTCCAGCCTAGCATTAGGTCCCTCCCCTTCCAGAGACCCAGTCCCCAAGCCAGTGAGGCTTTCCCAAAGGGATGGGCCAGTTTCTTTTTTTAACATTTGTGCTGTGGTGCAGAGTGGTGGCCAGCCAGGGTGACACTCCTTCCGCTTTCCTGACCCCCATTGCAAGGGGGTGGGGAGTCACCACAGCACCCCCCCTTCCTCTCTCTGGCCTTTGTTCTCTGCCCCAAGGGGGGGGGCCAGGGGCAGGCAGCCCGGGGCCAGGGAGGCCTCCACAGGATGTTGGGAAACGTTTAGTAGGCAGCCAGGAGGTGGGCTGGGGCGGCCTGAGTCTGGCTCCAGGTCTTGCCCAGGCCTTTTCCCCCTCCTCCTATCCTCATTTTCTTGGCTGAGGCTGGGCACTCCCCAGAAAAGGGCCCTGGCCACCTCCCAGCAGGGTGACACAGGCCTCAGCAAGCTGCCAGGGTGGGGGAGCAGGCTACTGCCCGCCCCAGCAAGGGGGTGGGCAGGTTCCCGGGCCTCCCCGGTCTGGCCACAGGAAACCTGCTCGGCGGCTTTGGTCTTCCCTCCTGCTGCCCCAAGGCCCTCGCCCCCTTCTTGACACGTAGCATCCTGCCTTTCAAGCAGCACAGAGGAGGGGGGCTGAGGGGCTAGGAGCTGCTGGTGGTCTGCCATCATGGGGGTGGCTGTGGGATGGGGGTAACAGGGGCTGGGGGCCGGGGTGGAGGCTGCAGGTGATTTCCTGGGGCAAGTGTGAACTGCTCCCTGCAACCTGATGGGGGCTGCGGTTGGTTGGGTTGGCAGGGGGGCCGGGCATGATTGGTTCACATCCTCCCTGGGTGCCTGCGTCAGGAGGGAGATGGGGGGGCACTGGGCGAGTGACTGGGCTCCCCGGGCTGCTTCCCTGCCTGGCACCAAATCATGCCCGCCCATTCGCCCTCCCCAGGGAGGAAGTTGCTGGGCGGGCAGAGCTAGGGGGCTCCAGCTGCTCTGGGAAGCCACCCCAGGGCCCTGCCTGCCAGGGGTCTTGAGCAGAGGGTGCTGTGCAGACTGGTCAGGGTGGGGCTGTGCCCTGCCTCCTCTCCCCCTCCTCAGCCCCCAGCAGAGAGGATTGCGCCAGCCAGCCACTGCCAGAAGAGCAGGGAGGGAGTTCTGGGAGGCGGTCGGCTCTGAGTCATCCAGTCTATGTCACTTCTCAGAAACCTCCGCCCCCCCATCCCTGTCCCTGGGGAGAAAAAGGCTCTGGGCCAGGCCCCAGAAGGGGGTTTGTTGTAGATAGGGTCAGATACACTTACTCATGAGTCCACCGCCACAGAGGGGCAGGTCTGAGGGTTCCTGGTCACCAGGGTGTGTTGAGGGCCCTGGGGACATAGGCTCTGGGGACCTCTTTAGGCCCCCTTGGCCTCCACCCCGCCCAGGACAGATAAATATTTATCTTGAGAAAGCAAAGGTTAGGAGGAAGGATTGTCCAGGAATTCCGCCCACTCACTGGCTGGGTGATTTAGCTAGGAGGGGCCCTGAGACCCGCCCCTCTCCCACATTCTCAGGAAGAAAGGGTTTGGGGATCCAGGAGGATGGGGAAGGAGATGAGGTGAGGGTTATTTGAGGGCAGTGACCGCCAGCTGGGCCCCACCCCCTCTGACCTCAGTTTCCCCTTGAAAGAACCAAGTTGGCCAGGGAGGGCCAGGCCCCCGTCTGACCCGCCTCTGTCCCCCACAGCCCTCAGCAGTGCCTGGGCCGGGCCGGGCTGGCGGAGGCGGCTTCCGGAAATACAGATTCATTTTATTTAAGCGTCCGTGGCACCGACAGGGACCCCAGAGCCCAGAGAGGGGCGGCGAGAGGCCCCAGGTCACACGATGAGGGGGGCTGGGCTGGGCTGGGCTGGGGGCGCCACAGACAAGGGCCCCCCAGCTGAAGGGTCCCTCTTTTGGCAGGTCAGTGACTTCTTGTCTGGTCGCTCACCACTGACCCTGGCTCTTCGCGTGGGAGACCACATGATGTTCGTCCAGCTGCAGTTGGCCGCCCAGCACGCCCCCCTGCAACACAGGCACGTGCTCGCTGCTGCCGCCGCCGCCGCCCGTGGAGACCCCAGCTTAGCTACCCCGGTGTCCTCTTCCTGCCGGCCAGTGTCCAGTGCTGCCCGTGTCCCCCCAGTGCCCACCAGCCCTCCTACATCCCCCTCACCTGTCACAGCTGGCTCCTTCCGATCCCACGCAGCCTCCACCTGCCCTGAGGTGAGAATGGGGAGGGGTGTCTTTGGAACCTGAAGGGATGGGCTTGGAGACCACAGGGCTCTGCCCCCAGAGGCATCCTGTGGGTCAGCTCTGGCACCTGACCTGGGCCCCGTGCCTGTATGCTTCCTCCTACCAGCAGATGGATTGCTCCCCTGCTGCCAGCAGCAGTGTCAGCCCTGGGGCCAGCACTGCGTCCACCCCAGGGGGCAGCCCTACTCCCCGATCCCGTAAACCCGGCGCCGTCATTGAGAGCTTCGTGAACCATGCCCCAGGGGTCTTCTCAGGGACCTTCTCTGGTAGGTGTCATGTCACACGAGGCTGTGTATGCCCAACTTCACGTACCCGTGCAGTCACATCCACGCCCACCGTGACAGTCACACGGGGCTGAGAGTGCTGCACGCGCCTCCCCCTTCCCCAGGAACCTCCAGGCATACAAGTGCCTGTCCCTGGGCAGGTCAGGTGACCTGACCCCAAGACCCACCTCATGCCTGAACACAGGTGCCTGGGGGCATCCTGCCAGCTCAAAGCCACTTTCCCCTGCAGGCACGCTGCATCCCAACTGCCAGGACAGCAGTGGGCGGCCACGGCGGGACATTGGCACCATCCTGCAGATCCTCAATGACCTCCTGAGCGCCACAAGGCACTACCAGGGCATGCCCCCCTCGCTGACCCAGCTCCGCTGCCACGCCCAGTGCTCGCCTGCCTCGCCAGCCCCTGACCTCGCCCCTAAAACTACCTCCTGCGAGAAGCTGGCGGCAGTGCCCCCGGCCTCCTTGCTGCAGGGTCAGAGCCAGATCCGCATGTGCAAGCCCCCTGGTGAGTGCCGACTCTCAAGGCCCCTCTGTGTGCTGGTGGGCACAGGCAGCAGCTGACCTGCCTGGGGGTCCAAGGGCCAGCAGCTGCCGGACCCCCCAGCTCCGCCCAGCCAGGAGAGAAGGAGCCGTGTGTGTGTCGGGGCACAAAGTGTCCTTGTGTGCTCCCAAGGGGGCTCCGGCCCCGCTTCCTCCTCGCCCCCCAGGCACCCGGTCCAGATGGTGTTTGGCGCCTGCATGAATGACTCAGTTCTGGCAGGCGAGGCAGGGCCAAAGGGCCCCCAGCGTTGAGGACTTGGGAAAGCAAGGAGCCCCCCTAATCACCGCCCCCCACCCACTGTTTCCCAGCGGCTGGTTTACTCCCCATCAAAATTCCATGAATCCTGGCCACTGTTCTGCCCATCGGGCATTCTGGCCATCAGTCAGTCTCCACAGCCCTGGGAATAAAAACTGGAAACTGAGGCATGAGCACAGTGTTTTCCTGGGCCACAGATGCAGCCACAGGCATTCAAGTTCTAGTTGGGTCCCTGAGTGACTCTTACCTAAGTGCAGAGCCCTCCCCATCAGAGCCCTGGCCCCCAGGCCACAGCACACCTGGGGGGCCTGGACCTTAGTAACCACAGGATGCTAACCCTCTGCAGGGGACCGACTCCGGCAGACTGAGAACCGAGCCACGCGCTGCAAGGTGGAGCGGCTGCAGCTCCTACTGCAGCAGAAGAGGCTGCGCAGGAAGGCCCGGCGGGATGCCCGCGGCCCCTACCACTGGCCACCCACCCGGAAGGCCGGACGCAGTGACAGCAGCAGCAGTGCAGGAGGCGGCAGCACCGGCGAGGCTGCGGGCCTGGGCCTCGACTTTGAGGACTCGGTGTGGAAGCCAGAGGTCAACCCTGACATCCAGTCGGAGTTCGTGGTGGCCTAGGATCTGGCACCCTCGCCCCGTGGCCTTGCCCGGGCAGCCCAGACCCCCAGAGCCACAGCTCAGCTCTGGAGGGCAGGCGGCCACCTCCCCGCCCACCCCCAGCCTTTCTTTTTCACAGCCTCACCCTGATGGCACCTCCTGCTTCTCTAGAACCATGCCCACCTCTTCCTCCTTCGCCATCCCCAGCCTCTCTGCTGGGTCCTCCCCTCCCACCTTCCCCAGCTCCAAATATGTAGCAGCCTTTCCAGATGGCTGAGAGAGGGAGACGGAAGCCGCCCCCACCCCTTCCGCTCTGCCTTCCTCCCCTCCCACCCTCACCTCCCCCCACCCTATTCAGGTTTAAGTCAAAAAAAGTAGATGCCTCATGATGCACTTTACAGATAGGGGAGGGGCTGTGAAGAGGAGAGTCCATCCCACCCCCACTGCAGACTTTGGCCTGCACCCCGGGCCAGCAGGACCCAGACAGACGGGACCCAGTGTCCCGGGGAGCGAAGCCACAGGGGACTGTCTCTCTTCCACCTCTGCCCTTTCCCTCTTGGTCTTTCTCCATGTGAAGCTGGTTCAGCATGGGTCTGGCCAGGGGCTGCGCTGGGTCTGGGCCGGGCCTCGAGACTTTCCTGGCTGGAAAGCAGACAGGGAAGAGCCCACCCGCCCTCTCCAGTGACTGGCCACAGCCGTGCTGTTCTGCCCCACCCCTTGCCCTGACCTCCCTCCTGAGCTTGGGGACTATTTATAGACTATTAATTTTCTGACTGAGCCAATAGTGGTTGGGAGCTTGAAGAACTGGGAGAGAAATGGTGGTGGGTGGGGGGCACCCCCACGCCTTCCTTCCAGCCCAACCTGAGGGATGTGGGACTGTGGACTGCTGGGGCCTCTCCTGCCCAGCATGGGGAGGGGGTGCTGAGCTGTGAATGCCCTGGTGGGGGCAAGTGTAGCATTAACCCCCCTGGGGTCCGCTGCTGGTCTAACTGGGACCCTCCCCACTCAGCGCCCAGGCCCGGCAGGTCTCTGGCCCTAGGGACTGAGGGAGAAACCCCTTGCTGGGGCCATTTCAAAGGGGGTGGATTTTTGGTTTTCCCACATTTTTTATTTTTTTAGTGACGGGGTGTTTTGGCCCTGCTGCCCCCACCTGTCAGTCTAGTCCTGGCCGCCTGTCCACCCTTGTTCTGTAGGTGAGACCCCAGGTCCTTGTCCCTTCCTGTGTTCAAAGTTAATGGTTTCAGATGTGAACATCACGTGTTAACTGTAGCTGTAAATTTTTTTGTGGGGGGTGGGTGGGTAGGGAGGGGTCCCAGAGGGTAGAGGTCACGGATTTGGTTTGTTTTTATTTTTGTTTTTTCCAAAAAAAGAAAAAAGAAAAAAAGAGGAGAAGGGAGGGGTACATTTTGTTTTTTGAAGAACTGTCTTGGATACCTATTTAAATGTGTGTTCTGTTTTGTTTTTTAACAATTTTTAAATAATGTCTGTGCCTCTGCGGGTCTGAGGGTGGAGGCCCCAGGCAGGAAACGGCCCATAGCCCTGTGCCCTCCCAGGGCCCCCCAAGCAAGCATTACCTGCCCTGGAGATGGGGCTGTGGGAGTGCCGCCCCGCGTGAGTCTCCTGTATGAAACAAATTGAAAAGACCTGCACAAGCACCGGGACTTCAAGTAATAAACAGAAGGAAACAGAGTCTGGTTCTGCCTGTCAGTGGGGGGCGGGGGGGCCCTGGCATCCTTCCTGGTTCTCACACCCTCTCCCCAGCTCTGGGGTAGGCAGGAAGCCACTAGGGCAGTGAAGGGAGGAGCCGGCCACTTCCTGGTACCCAGGGCCGGAAGTCCCTCAGGGTGTGGGCATGGACCTGCTTGCCCATTGCTACCTACCCAGTGCAGGGACCCTGCTCCTCTCAGTTCTGCAGTGGGTAATGGGAACAGGACTTGGGAGTCTGTATCTAGGGAGACCTGAGTTTGACCCCGACACTAGTGGCTCCAGCCCTGCCAGAACCTTCTCCTGGAGTCTCACCACTGGTTTGCTGATCATGGAGACTGCCCAGGGATAAGCACCAGTGTGAGCCACTGTTCCCAGGGAGCTAGACTTCCTACAGCCCCAGGCCTCACCTGGGTAACTAGTCAGGTGTGCTGCAGGCCAAGACCCAGCCCAGGATGACCTCTTGGCCCCTATGGCCACACCCTAGTGTTGTATTATCAAACCTCTGGCCCTGGCCTTAACAAAGGCCCTAGCAGGAACACCTCTTTCCTGGCTGCCCCATACTCAGCCTAGGAACTTCCCCCAGAATGCCCCTCCCACCCCTCCCTGACCTTCTGTCTTCCCCTCTGCCAGCCTTGGGCTCCCCAAGGACCCAGCTAAGGTTCTCTGGGGTTCCATCTTTATGTCTTTTGGGGCTGGGCAGAGGGAGCAATCATCCCACACCTAATCTTTCACATGCATTTCCTCATTTAAGAAGCACGGCAAGCTGTGAGTTAGAAGTAGTTATACTCCTACTTTATAGAGAAAAGAGGTCCAGAAACAGCACTTGGCCAAGAGGGTGAGAGGAGTTTTTTTTTAATTGTGACCCCTTACCCTCCTCCAGGTGCACATGGCCAAGCTTCTGCCCTCCCCAGCCCTGATCCAAGAACCCCCAGGGGGGAGGGGCAGGTCCCTTTTACAGGGTGGCCTAGGACACATCTTCCTGGACCTTTTGCCCTTCCCACCACTCAGTCCCCAGATCATCCCACACCCAGGGCAGGAAGGCAGATGCCCTGTCAGCCCATCCCCAGGCCTCAAGGTCGTGGTGAAAAGTCCTCTTCCCCCCACGCCCAAGTTGGAGGCCACGGGGTGGAGGTGCAAAGGGAAGGCTCAGGAGGAACAGCAGCCCCAGCCCCACGAGTCAGGAGCGTCACCCTGGCCATCACCTGCCGCCCAGGACTGAGAGGATGAGGAAGAAGGATGCCACAATGGGCCTGCTGATTCACAGGAGATGTTTGTACCTACAATCCAGGAACCGCCCCCTAGCATGCTGACTCCGCCAGCCTGAGGCCCCAAGGGAGTCAAGGCCATGCCTTGGGGAGTGGGGGACAGGGCCTGCCTTGGGGGTGGAGGCCCAGGTCTGGCTGTATTCTGGGGCTCTGAGGAATAAACTCCCGGAGGGCGTGAGAGAGATCTCTAGGAGTCCTAGAGAAAAAACCCCAGCCCTCCGTGCACCCTGCACGACCCCAGCGCCTACACACACTTGCCCAGGGAGGTGCTCGGCCCGGTGAAGCAAGTGGTGGCCATGCGTTGAGTTGGAGGAGCGAAGAGGTAAACTGAGGCACAAAACGCGCAGGGGGTTACCAGGCTCGCAGGGGGCGGAGTTGGCCCTGCACCGCTTTCTCCCCCATTGAGGAAAAAACTGAATGGGAGGGGGCGGCCCCCGGAAACCCGCGGAGATGGAAACGCGGTTTCCAGGGCAACGCATCACGAAAGGAGCCTGACGTCACTGCGGGGAGGGCGCGCCCACCCCCGTCACCTAGTGGGGAGGTCCAGGCCCCGCCCACCCTCGGGGAAGTCTCATTGGCGGACACGCCGTTCTCTATTTTCAAAGGCCAATAGTAGCGTCCGTAGTCACCTGGAGTCGGGACTTCAGCCCAGCTGGATCGAATGCGCAAGCGCGAGCCAGGAAGCACAGCAGCCCCTCCTTTCTCCCTGCGCACCCGCAAGCTGGGGGGCGGGAAATGCAACCTAGGCCTGACGGCTGCGGTGTGGCCCGGACGGAAGAGGGGGCGTACCTGAGGGCGCCGCACGTGGACACCCCCCCCCCCGCGTGGGCATGCTCACGTGCACTTCTCCTTTTATGCTGCGGCATTTTCTACTTAATTCTTCATCGTGTTCTCCAGTGCCCGACCCCTGCGCCCAGCCCTCCTGTAACTCCCAGGCTGAGGGAGGAGCTCAGGGAGTGGAGACTACCTGGAGGAAGGGGTTGAGGCTTTGCTGGAGCAATATGAGTTCATAGGGAGAGGGAAGGTGTGCCCAGGGTAGGAAGCACGGTGTGTGCCGAGGCCTGGAAATACTGAAAGAAGGAGCCTTTGTGGGCAGCGGGGAAGGCAAGTTGGTGGAGAGAAAGCAAAGATGAGAGGAGAAGGTCAAGGTGGCGAGGACCCAAAAGGGCTGTCCCCAGGTCTGTGACCTGAGAAGACCGGAACCGAGGCCAGGACATCCAGGAGGTGGCTGGACAGACGCTTGGCCAGAGGAAGGCATAGGTGGAAACCCCGGTAGCTTCTTCCTGAAGGAGAACTTGGGCTTGGCTTGGAGGGACGTCTCCGTCTCCATCCCCCTCTATTCTTGTCCACAGGAGGCCTCTGGCAAGGGCTGCTGAGAGCCCTAGAGTCTGGGGAAGGGGGAAGAGTTTGCTTGCCTGTGTGTTTGAGCATTTGGCTGAGAGGCTGGCAATTGCTCAGGAGTTGTTGAGGACCCAGGGGGTGGAATTTCCGGGCCAGCTGCCCCCTGCCTTGGGTTCAGCTTTGGTTTTAACTAGGCTTACAGAGGCAGCAGTCAGAGTCAGCAGGGGTGGGTATTTGCCAAGTGGGGAGGATGTTAACCAAAAGCTTTGGCCCCAGGCTGGCCTCTGGCGCTAGTCCGGGAGGAGGAGTAAACAGGGAGACTATGAAGCTAGTGGAACGAAGGGGCTGCCAAAGCCGGAGGGACTTGACTGCCTCAGCTAAGGGGGTGACCTCCTAGGTGGGCAGGCTCTGTCGGAGAAAAGGCAGCTGTGGGATATGAGGGCACTGGAGGTCAGGGCTTTCTGGCAGAGGCCTGAGTGCCCTGGGGGTAGCCAAACGAGCATTTGGAGCTGGCTCCAAGGTTTGGGGATGGCAAAGACCACGGTTGGTCAGGAGGTGGCTCGTGGTGGGTGGCAGGAAGAAGCCAGGCCCCTGGCCAGAAACCTTGGGGAGGTGGGACAGGGGTGCTCCCCACACCGCCTCCACAGGGCCTGGTGCGAACCGCCCTCCTTCGCAGAGCCATGGGAATGGGAGTTGCCACTTCCCGCGGCCGAGGGCGTTGGGGCCCTACCCGGGAGTCGTGACTCCAGCCCCACCCGCGGCTGCCCAGCCTTGGGAGGGCAGAGAACTGGCGCTCTCCGGTGTCACTGGGAGCAGGTGAGCAGCCCAGCGGTGGGGGAGGCCCGGCCGCCGGCCCGACGGCAGGGCCGGGCGCCTCCTTCCACTGCCTCCTGCCTCCTCCCGCTCGCGTCCGGTTCCCTCTGGCTCTGTCAGTCTACCCCCTGTTTCTCTTTCTTTTGGTCTTCCTGGGTCTCCCAGCCTCTATTTCTGTCCCGTCTCCATCCCCCTCTATTCTCGTCCCTCTCGGCCGCCCCGCCCCGCGCCTCCCCTCCCCTACTTCCGCCCCCTCCCGGGCCCCCTCCCTCACCCCCGGCTCACATTCCAGCCTCCTCCCCGGCCCCGCGCCCCTCCCTGGAGCCAGCTGCTGCCTCGGGTGCCGGGGAGGGAGTAGGCTCTGGAGCGGGTGGGCCCGAGGGCACCCCGACCCCTCTGGAATGTGGGCGGGGCCCCCACCAAGGAGGCGGCCACCCCGCCGGCTGCCGCAGAACGCGGGCTGCGACTGCCCAGCCCCCGCCCCACACCCAGGACGCTGCCCACACCCAGCCCTCCTGGAGAATAAGCAGTACCCCACAAACAGCCCCATACCGCCCGGCCACCAGACACACGACCGGTGTGTACAGCACACCCCTCAACGCTCTAAGGGTGTTTATTGAGTGCCATCTGTTTGCCAGGCTCTTAAGTACACAACACCCACACACACCCCCATAAACCTGCCCCAGGCCCGCACTGGTTCCTCCACAATCCCTGAATCAACTGTGTGACCCTCAAAACGAAGGGTACCCCCATTCTTGCCCTGGCCCAAGACCTCCCTTAAAACCCTAGTATTAAAAGTCACCATGCAGCACCCTCCAACAAACAGTGGGAGAAGTGGGCTAAGAACCACTGGCCACTAGCTCTGGGCCCTAGGCCCTCCCCTTCCCCCACCCGTGGCCACTGCAGTCTTCTGGTCTGGGTGGGAAGCAGGTGCACACAGGGGGGCGGTTCACAGCTGTCCCCTGACTTCAGCCAGGAGCCTTTTGGTTACTGTTGGAAATACAGGCAAAGAAGGAAATTAACTTGAGTGACAGTACTCTGTGAACTGCCACATGCAGAAGAGAGAGAACCCAAGCTCCCCTGTCCCCAGAGGTGCTGCTGCCTGTCACCCACTTTTCAGCTGGCCCTTGGTTCTGTGTGACCCTGGAGGGACAGATCCTGATATGGATGCATGGACATATTTTCTAGGCATCTGCTTGTATGGGGGCCCTGCAGCCTCTGGGGTGGGCAGATGCTACGTGACTTGGATTGCCACACGCAGGGGTGTGAGTCCCTATAGCTGCCCCAGGTTGAGGGTGTGGAGGAGAGGACTGGATCTCCACTTGACTTCCTCCGTTGTTGACACAGAGAAACCACCAGCCCCAGGCAGAAGCCACTCTGTGTCCTTTGGGTTTACAGGGAACCTGTGTACAGGTGATGCCCTGCTTTGGGGCCACAAGGTGGGGAGTGGGGCCCAGAGTACAGTGAATGGCTATGGTGGGGACCTGTTCCTTTGGCCCCTAGAGGATGGGGGTTATTGCTAAGCATCTCTGAGGCCATAGAGGTGGGCAGTCTATACCCACCCCCTTACCCGGTTTTAGAAACAGTGTGCGTGTCCTGAGCACCCCCAGGTAAGGCACCTAGGCCAGCTGCAGGGTGTTCTTGGCTGCTGCAGGGACTCTGGCATTTCCCAGACATCTCAGGTGGCATGCCCACAAATACAGGTCACTGTACATCCTGCCAGGTGTGCTCACTTTCTGCCCTTCCCACTGTCCATCCCTCAGTGGCAGGGGTCACTTTCTTGGCCTCTGCATTGTATGGAGTACAGAAAGACTGAGCAGGTGTGGTCTTGAGAGCAGGCATGGGGCCTTCTGTCCTGACCACCATCACTGTGTGACCATGTATCCTCTGGATCTCATATGCAACCTGTCATGTATGCATGCAGTTGGCAGCAATAGGGGACTGTAGTCAACTTTCATGCCCAGGGCACTTCTTGGTGCCCAGTGCATGGTGGCTGTGTGACTTTGTGCCCAGTGAGTGCATATGTGTGTGTGTGGTGTGTCACAGGATATGTGTGCTAAGGCCCAGCCTTGGGGCTGCTGGGATGGCCTGCTCTGGCCTGGGCTGACCAGGAGCAGATGTGGCCTAACAGCCTGTACATTCCTGGGCTGTGACTCAGTCCTGTGGGGAGGGGGTGAGTCACTGGCAGCTTAGGCCCAGCCCCAGTCTGGGCCCTGCACCCCATCCTGGATGTAGACCCCCTCCTAGGAACAAGGTGCAGCCCCCCTCTGGCATTTCTGTGTTGCAGACCTCTGAACCTTAGGCACTGGGGAAGAGAGACCCCCTTGGTACAGGTAGGTCCTGGGGGTCCTGGGGTAGGGGCTGATTTAACCCTTACTGCTCTGGACGTCTGGCTTCTGAAACTGCCCCTTCTGCTGCTGACATAGCTCAAGTGCCCACCCAGGGACATGAGTCATAGCACCAGGCATGGGCACATACGCTTTGTGGGTCCCGGCCCACCCTTGTCACGCATACCCATGCGTGTCCTGAGTTGCTCCCACATGCACATCCGGATTGTGTACATATTTGGGGGTCTCAGCACCCCTTCTTGTGTGTTGTGGAACACAGGCTTGCATGCCTGGCAAATGTGATCCTGTCCTGACTGGGCTGCCAAGCTCCCAGCACCCCCCCCCCCCACGCCTGTGTACACCCAAGTACATCCCCACTTTCCTGTCCACACGAACCTGTCCCTAGTCATCTCAGTGCCCACGAGTCCGAGGCCCACGAGCACACACATGCGCCACACCTGGCAGCACGCACAGTCTGCTCATCCCCCACCCTGGCTCTGGGCCCCGAGGATTGGGGCCAGCTGGGTGACTGGAGTCTACCAGGACGGCCCCACTTTTGCGCCCCCGCCTGGCGGCCGCCAGGTGCACCATCCCAGCCCCGCCTGGCCGGGAGGGGGCGGTAATTACGCGGCCCCGGGGTACCCCACCACCACTACAAGTCTTTCATCCTGGACCACTCCCGTCCCTGGTCGAGACGCTCATTATCGCCTCCCGCCCGGTCATTAGCCGGGGTCGGGAAAGGACCCAGCGTCCGGCGGGCCCGGCCCCGCGGGGAAGGCGGAGGAGAAGCGGCCCTGCCCCCACCTATATAGCGACGCCTCGCAGAGGGAGGGCGGGGCTGCCAGCCCTGGGGTGGAGTGGGCGAAACCCTCGGGATGGGGGGCGCCCCGTCGGAGACAGCTGGCTGGGGAGGGGGCAGGTTTGTGAAAAAGCCGACCGCTGCGCAGAGCCGGGGAAATGCGGAGATGAAGAGACAGGGAGACTCCCGGCCGAGGCCGAGTCCTCGAGGGGCAGGGGCGAGTCCCAAGCGTCTATACAGGAATAGCAACCCCACTCCGGCCCGGCATAGTCGCGGGGCGAGCTGGGGAAGGCAACAGGGCTCTGAGGTCCCCACGCCAGGGAGGTACTCGCCCTGCGGGTTGGCCGTCCTGACCCGCGAGGGCTGGGGGCGGTAGAAGGACCCGACACTCCACGCGAGGCCACGCAGCTGGCGATTGCCCTGAAGGGCGGGACCTGGGAGCTGGTCGCAAAAGCTTCAGCCACGCCGACAGCGAGGCTGCGGCGCCCCCTTGTGTCAGCGCCGGGCTATGAGCCTGGCCTCGAGTTCATCGTGTAGGGGTGGCAGACGGGGTGAGAAGGGGTCCTCACCTCCTGCAAGCCCCGCACGAGGATAGTGAGTCACGGTGACACGCCGAGACTGATGTACACGCAGACAGGACACCACAGAGGCACAGGCTCGGAGACCGGTACAAAGCTGAGACTCGAGCACCCTGTGGAGGGGCAGAAGCGCAGAGGACAGGCTTCCGCAGTTTCACGTCCACACCTTGCTGGGGACCCCGGACGGCCGTGGGTACTCTCGGGGACCGGCACACAGGAATTGCTGGTAGTAAGCTGAATAACTAGGTGCTGGCAGAATGAGTGAATGAACACAGGGCTCCACACAAAACCAGGAGGAAGCAGGGACTCAGAACTAGAGGCAATGTGGGGGCCCAGAATGACCCCGGAATTGTGACTACAGAGACGCTTCCCATCCCTGAGAAACTATGGCACAAGAATTTCCTGGCCTAGGATTCAGATTGGAAAGGGCGGGCCTGAATTGCTCCGGGGCGGGGTGTGCCAGTGGTCTAGGCTCCTGAGGGTGTGGGTGGCCCCCTCCACACAGCCAGGGGAGCTGGATGCTGATGTCTCTCTGCTCCTTATAATAACAGTCCTGCGTGAGTGGCTGACGCAGCAGCAGGTTGCTGCTGACGGGGAGGCAAGGTGCAGAGGGGGTGGCCATGAGTCATGCAACTGCCGGCCTGGGAAGGGGTCCTTGAGCTCTTTGAGGGTACTGGCGACTTGTCACTGGAGATAGCTGGGTCATTTCGACCTGCTTGAGTCCGAGGCCTGGGGTGGAGCTGGGATTTTTCAGGAAAATGGGGCCTCTTCTTCAATGACCCTCAACTTTCCTGCAGAGTCCGAGACTTTCTGGGGGAGGAGCTGTAGTGTGGATCACTGGTCTGGGCAGACAGAGAAGGATTTACAATCTTCTTCTTCGACTAGGTGGCCTGGGAGCAGCATGAGCTAAGCAGGCCATAAAAGGTCCCCCACCCCAGGAGCAGCCTTAGGGGCAAAGGCCTTTGCAAACTCTTGGGACATCTAAGGACCAGAGAAGAGATGCCTTCTAAAGGACAAGACACGGGTGGCAGAGCATAGAGGGCCCTGACCTCCGGGTGGGTAGTCAGTAGGTTGTGGTTGTGGAGACCCACGGGATGGCTGTGACTGGGATGCCTGGTAGCAGCGGGGAAGCCAAAGGCAGAGCTGGGTTTGGGTATATTGGGGACTGCATGGTGGAGCCACTTGAACATGGGTGTCGGTTTGGCACATAGACCTGGGATGGACAAATGCCAGGCCAGGTGAGTGTTGAGATGCCTGTGAAGTATCTGCCAGGGATGGAGAGAGTGAGGTCAGGGAATAGCTTAGAGTTAGGGGCGGATGTGGTTGGATTTGTGGGCACACTGAACTGGGGTGTCCCAAAGTGTTGGGATGGAGGAAGAAGTGGAGTTGTGGGGAATATTGGGGCTCACATAAATGGGACTGTCGGTGTTGGGGTTTGGTTGGGTGTTGCGTTTGATTGCATGAAATGGTTCATTCAGGAGCCTTGGAGTTCTGGGAGTCGGGGGTTATCAGCTATATTGGCAAGTAGATAAGGGTTGATGTCAGGATTCAGAGGAAGTTGGGGTATCTGAAGTCCAGGGCTCGGATAGGTATAGGCATCTGGATGAAGTCGATATGTTGGGATTGGAGCGATACGAGGGGGTGGGTGCCATGAGGCAGGAGACCCTTTGTTCCTCGCCGCAGGCCAGAGTACGGGCACACGGAAGTGGGTCAGCCCTGCCCCACTGCCCCGACCACGCCCCCGCGCACGGGGGCGGGAGACTGCGGACTGGGAACATTCCGGCCAATCAGCACGCCCGGCGCCAGTGCTGGGGGAGGGGCGGGGCCCGAGTTTGCCCCGCCCCAACTCATGAATATGAGGCGCGATCGCAGTTTCAGAAGCCTCGGATTGGCTTACGAGGTTCAAGGGGCGGGTTAGGGGGGGCGGGGCCCGGCGGCAGCATATATCATACCGGGCACGGGGCGCCCCCCCTCACTCGCGCGTTAGGAGGCTCGGGTCGGTGTGGTGTGCCGTCTTCCCGCTCGCGTCAGGGACCTGCCCGACTCAGCGGTGAGGGCCCTGGCGGCACCGACTCCGAGGGGCCCGGGCGGTGGGCGGCCTGAGACGCCCAGGCGAAGCGGGGCCGCGGCGGCACGCCCCTGGGAGGGGGCGGTGCCGGGGCGGGCCCGGGGTGGAGTCCGTCCCTCCGGCGGCGAGGGGCAGCGGGAGACCGGGTCCTGCGTTGGCCTGAGGGCGTTTCCCCTGAGACCCGGGCCCCCGGCTTGGCGGGCCCTGCTCAAAATGGCGGCCGCGAGCTCCAGGCTGCGCCAGCGAAATGGCGGGAGTGCCGAGTGCCCGGATGGAATGGCGCAGGGCGTGCGCGTGGCGCATGCGCCGGGGCTGAGTAGGGGGCGGGGCCACGGGGCGCGTGGAGGCCCGTCCCGGGCTGTGGGGCCGGGGCGGCGCGCACCCCGTGGCTCCCGCTCCACGAGCCTCTGTTTTCCCGTCCCCATGTGGTAGCACATTTAAAAGGACGCCCTCGCCAGGCCAGGCCGGGCGCGCTCAGTGTGTGTGTGAGGCGACAGCCCCTTGCGCGGCCTATGAGTCCCGCTCCTCGTTTCCGGACCTTTGGGCAGTGGTCGTCCCCAGCCAATAAATGCTTTGTCCAAGTCGACATGCCCCGCCCCTCTAAGTAGCCGCGTCCCCTAAAAGCCAGGATTCTCGTCACAGCCGAGACTCCGCCCCAGAACGGGGCGGCCTCCATGACGGCACCCTCGGGGCGTCGTACAGTGATCGAAAGCACCTTCCAGTCCGGCCCCTCAGTCGGTAGACAGGCAGTGGCCAGGGTGGGAATTCGCCCCCTGCCCGTGGCGCGGGGCGCGGCCCAGCGCGGCCCAGCCCCGCTCGGTGGGCGGGAGGCCCCGCCCGCGGCGCGCCCGGTGGGTGGAGCTGGCTCCGAGGCGGCGGGCCGCGGCCGGGTGTGGGCCGCCGAGCCGAGGGGGTCGGGGAGCTCCCCGGAGGGCGGGTCGGCGGGGCGCGAGAGGAAAGGGAGCCGTGAGCGAGGCGCCTGAAAGGTTGGTGGTGTGTGCCGCAGGCCGCCATGGCGTCCGACGAAGGCAAACTTTTCGTGGGCGGGCTCAGTTTTGACACCAACGAGCAGTCGCTGGAGCAGGTCTTCTCCAAGTACGGACAGATCTCGGAAGGTAAGCGGGCCTGAGCGGCGGCTGCGGGACCCCGCTGTGGCCTGCTGGGCTCTGACCAGGCCTTCTCTCCTGCCCAGTGGTGGTGGTGAAAGACAGGGAGACCCAGCGATCGCGAGGCTTTGGTTTTGTCACCTTTGAGAACATCGATGATGCCAAGGACGCCATGATGGCCATGAATGGGAAGGTGAGGGCTGGCCTCTGCGGGTCCACGGGCCGAGTGGGAGTTCTGTTTCCTAAGATGCCAGGCACAGGGGTTGACTGCGCTACCCTCTGCTCTCCAGTCTGTGGACGGGCGGCAGATCCGAGTTGACCAGGCTGGCAAGTCATCCGACAATCGATCCCGAGGGTACCGAGGTGGCTCTACTGGAGGCCGGGGCTTCTTCCGTGGGGGCCGGGGCCGGGGCCGTGGGTTCTCCAGAGGTGAGTGCGGCAGTTTGCGGGGCACAGTGGAGTGCGGCTGGTGTGGGCGGTGCTAATCCTCTTTTTGGTTCTGTTTGTCTTCTACAGGGGGAGGGGACCGAGGCTATGGGGGTGGCAGGTTTGAGTCCCGGAGTGGGGGCTACGGAGGCTCCAGAGACTACTACAGCAGGTGAGGAGGTGCAGAGTCTGGCTGGGCTTAAGGGAAGCTGTTGAGGGTTGGTCCTGGGGAGGATGCTCCCCACATGGCATGGCATAAGCTGGCAGGCTGGTAGACAGGAGAGGTGAGGAAGTGGCAGAAGCAGGAGTGGAAGGAGTGCTCAGATCATGGAAGATCAGGGAGTATGGCTGGTAGCAGGGGTTTTTTGTTTTTGTTTTGTTTTTCATTTTTCTTATGCTAGTGATGGAACCCAGAGCAAGGCAAGCGCTAACAGCCCTGAGATGGCAATTTTTGACAATAACCAAGTTTGCTCTGCTTCTCCTAACATGGGCAGCTGGTTTGGGAGCTGGAGCTCTATCGGTATAGGCTTGAGCTTAAGTAGTCAAGGTGTCCTTTAGCACCCATGTATCTCTTCCCCACAGTCGGAGTCAGGGTGGTGGCTACGGTGACCGGAGCTCAGGTGGTTCCTACAGAGACAGCTATGACAGTTACGGTAAGTCTTGCTCCAAGGGTACCACACTCTGTGACTGTGGTGGGAGCTCAGTAAACCCTGGCGCCCTCCAACTTAGGCTCCGTGCTCAGACCTTGTCATTCTGCTTGTCCGTAAGGAACAAGTCTGTCCTTTCAGCTGTTTCTACTGTAGAACACAAAAACCAGTCAGTGACCAAAGGAAAGGGAGTGTGAGGGAGCCGCCGTGCAGTCCAGCATAGGTGCATGTGTGCCGCTGCGGCCTCCCTCCCCTGGCTGTGGGGGGTGGTTGCTCCCGAGGCCCTCCGGTCTGGATGGGAGTGGATGCTGCATCTTGCTGCGTGCTTCAGCGCCTTTACACTGTGCCTGCTTCTTGTCCTCAGCTACACACAACGAGTAAAAATCCTTCCTGCTCAAGATCGTCCTTCCAATGGCTGTGTATTTAAAGATTTTGGGAGCTTCGCTGAATCGTTAATGTGTAGTGAACACACCTCCTTGTATGCCCACTTTTGTAGTCATTTCAGTTCTGATCTTGTCAACCCAGCCTGACTGCTTCTGACCCCCAAGATGGCCTCATTACTAGACTTTTCTTTTTTAAGGAAGCGCTGTCCGTTTTTAAAGGTTTTAAAAACGTTTTGAAAAGCACTTCAGATTTTATTTTTTACCATGAGCCATGGGTTTTTAAAAAACACTTGCAGGGGTTGTGTGGTTTTTGTTTTTGCAGTGCTGGGGTTGGAACCCAGAGCCTCATGCATGCAAAGCAAGTGCTCTACCACTGAGCCACACCCCAGCCCTGTTGTGTGGGTTGTTGGTTACTGGTTTTTTTGGTTTTGGATTTTTTTGGTTGTGTTGCTTTTTTTGTTTCTTTTTAGTGGGGTCACCCGGCGAAGTTGGGTGCCCCATCACTTCTCTGAGATCACGTGGACTCTGACTCCGCTCTCTGTCGGAAGCTGAGCAAGCTGAGGCTTTTCCAACTCTGTGTAACGTTTCTGAGTGTAGCGTGATAGGACACTGCCCCGGGCGGCTGCACAGGCTGCCCTGGAGCCCCGCCTGCACGCTCATCTGTGCTGTGTG
Organism: Marmota monax; assembly: GCF_021218885.2. Taxonomy (NCBI): domain Eukaryota; kingdom Metazoa; phylum Chordata; class Mammalia; order Rodentia; family Sciuridae; genus Marmota; species Marmota monax. The sequence goes on along the minus strand of NW_026692494.1, from coordinate 6,172,537 downwards.
CGCCCCACAGTAGAGGTGCAGATGTCCCTGCAGAGGTTCTTGAAGATGTTTATTTATATTGTCCTTTTTTACTGGAAGACGTATGCATACTCCATCGATGTTGTATTTGCAGTGGCTAAGGAATTCTTGTACGCAGTTTTCTTTGGCTTTACGAAGCCGATTAAAAGACCGTGTGAAACGAACCTTGCTCTGACAATTTCCCTTTCATTGCACAACACACGCTGTGCTGCGGGCTCTCACAGTCAGACCTGAGCAAGCACAGCGCAGCTGCAGCACAGCGCGCATAGGTCTGCGGGCCCTAGCTGAGGCCTGAAGGGAGCTAGAGGAGGAAGGCAGGGTAAAATGACCCAGTCGGGCCTTGTGGACAGCTGAAAGCCACCTCCCGTTAGGAGAGCCAGGTGGGTGACGGGAGGAGCAGCTCAGCCCGCAGAGCGCCCTGGTGCCTCTGGTGATGGCAGCCGCTGGAGGGCTCGATGGGGCGGGCACCTTAGCAGGGACAGCCAGCGCTTGGACACCTGACCGGACGGCCTTAGCCTAGCAGCAGGGCAGAGAGGGACAGCGCAGTGGCCTGGTGACCACAGACTGGGCTGGTTAGCTAGCTCTGCCTGCCTCACGAGTTCTGAGCGTTCTCTGCTAGCCTATGAAGCTGCAGCCCTCGGAGGACAGACGTTGTGCGCCCACAGAACCTCCGAGACCAGCGGCTCCCTGGGCTAGCGCGCAGTGCACTAGCCTGTACTGAGGTAACGCGTCCGCGGTCCGCCTCCCTCCTAGAGCTCGAGTCCCGCACCACCGGGGACGGTTCCGTGGACTGCTTTTGGTTTTCCTTTTTTATTTTCAAGTCAAGCTAGAACTAAAGTCAGGCCTGGTCGTCGGCCCCGGCCCTCTGCGGCCAGCCGGGGCCTCGGGCGGGCCAGGCCCCGGAGCGCCCTGCCGTGCGGACAGCCGGCAGCCTGTCCAGACTCCGCACGCAGCGCGCTCGTGTCTGCTGCCGCCCTAGACCCCCGAGCCCGCGCCGGACTCTGAGCGGCTCGGCGCTGTCTGGAGAGGCAAAGGCCGGCCCGGTAGGGGCCCGCGGCCGAGGTTGCAGGGCGGCCGGGAGGGGCAGCAGCCCTGCCCAGGGACGCGGCTGTAACGCTCCTTTGCTTTGGCAGGGTGAAGGCGGCCCGCATGGACAGCAGCGATGACCTCGGGTCGCCGCCAGGAGGGCCACACAGAAGGACAGCGAGACCAGCCGCCTGCCTCCCGGCTCGTCGCCGTAAGTGCCCCAGAGCCGGCCGGGGGCTGCCCGCGGGTCTCGCGGGACGGAGCTTCGCCGCGGGCCATGGTCGGTGCAGGAGCAAGAGCCGGGCGGCTGGCGGGGCGCGCGGTCTGAATAAAGGGCGTGTGTCACCCAGAAAGCGCGTGTCTGCTTCGGGGTGCGGCGCGGGAGCGGCGGGAGGCCGGGGGCGGGGCGGGGCGGGGACGTGGGCTGGCCGGCGCGGGGCACTGTGGGTAACGTGGCCGTCTGAAGGGGACTTCCGATCGGGTGCCCCGCCCCCCGCCGGCTATAGGCCGGTACCGCCCACGCGCGTCTGAGTGGCAGCCTTAAGCAGAGGCGGGGCACCGCTTCCGCCGGGCCATGGGGCCGCGCGTGCCGCCGGCGCTGTTGCTGCTGCTGCCGGCGCTGCTTTGCTGGGCTGAGGACGCTGCGCCGTCTCAGCCCGCGCCCTCGCCCTCGCCGCAGCCCGCCACGACGAACGGGAGCCAGCCGGACGAGCCACACAACAGAACGCATGCGTGGGTTCCGGGCGCGCAGGGCTCGGCGCTGCTGCGCTCCTTCTACGTGCTCACGGGCCTCTGTGGCCTGGCGGCGCTCTACTTCCTCATCCGGGCATTCAGGTTCGTCAGGCGGAAGTTGTTGCCGCTGCCCTTCCTCAGCCAATTGGCACCTGTCACGTGTGGGGGCGGGGCCGTGCTGCCACGTGGCTCCCCCAGGGCAAGTAGCGGGTTTTGGTAGTTTTCACCAGCGAGGGGTAGTATGGGGTGGTGCTGCTTTTTAGGCGGATGGCATGGCCGGTCTCTCCTTCCCTGGAGGACACCAAGAGATTGCTTCTCTGTTCTCATGCTTATGGCAGCCACGAGTGTCCTGTCCTATTTTCCGGTACTGCTCTTAGCACTGCATAGAGACTCTCCAGGCCCCCAGGGACCCTCTGCCTGGCGTTCGCCTGCTACAACTGGCCTCTGACTTTCTTGGTCGGAGTCTGGTCAAGCCCTCTGCGGCCCTTTGGGTCCTCTTGCTCTCCCCACCCCTGTGTAGGACTTGTGCGTTGGAGCCTGCCCCTTCATTCTGGGTTCTCCTGATTGACTTCCCCTAGAAAGGTGAGAAGCGCCTGTCCTTCCCCTTGGCCCTCGTCTCTGTTGTGCCTCTGGGGCACTCTGGAGCTGATCTCTGGAAGGACCCTCATCACATCGGTGGTGATGTCCCTTCTGGTCATCATCCAAGCACAGTCTTGTAGTTCTTGGTGGAGAGCCTTCACCTCCTGACTCCGTTGCGTATGCCCATTCACTATATCTGTCTCTCCGTTTCTCTGGTATGGCCACCGGCAGGCAGGCAGGGGCTTGGGCCCACAGTCCTCCCTTTAGGGCACTGGTGGACTCTTAACTCTGCTCCGGGACTCTCTGTCAGTAAACTGGGAGCCGGAACATCATCATTTTCTTGTGGTCTTGGCACAGGGGAGGTGGGGGTGAGCTGAGGAATGTGTTCACTTGCTGTTGCTGCAGTGACAGTTTTTATTTTCCCCTGAGGGAGGATTGAATGCAGGTGTACTTTACAAGAGAGCTACCCCCAACCCTTTTTTAAGTTTTGAGACAGTGTCCAGTTGCTTAGCTAGGCTGGAACTTGGAATTCTCCTACCTCAGTTGGGATGACAAGCGTGTGCTACCACATCCAGCCATACGAAAGCATTTAGTAATAATCCTCATGGCTTTTACAATGTGAAGGTAGCAGACATGATTGGGCTGGATGCAGCAGGACTCTGGGGGTGGGAACGGGCACAAAAGTGAGGGCCAGGGGCCAGACGGAGAGAGCAGAGACAGCCACTGAGTGTGTCTGGACCATGTGCAGGTTGAAGAAACCACAACGGAGAAGGTATGGGCTCCTGGCCAACACCGAGGACCCCACCGAGATGGCCTCACTGGACAGTGGTGATGAGGAGACGGTCTTTGAGACAAGGAACCTGAGATGGTAGGGAAGTCCCCCTTTACCTCCAGGGAACCCAGTTAAGGCCAAGCTGAGCTGGAGACTTGAGAGAAATAGCAGGACTGGGGGGTGCAGGCAACCCATGGGGCCATTGAACCAGTCACTGGGACATTGATGCTCAGGCCACCACCCCCTTGGGCAACCTCGCTTTCTCTCCAGGTTTCCATTTCCTTCTCTTTAAGATGCGAAAGAGGGTTGGGGATGTGGCCGGGTGGTAGCATACATCAGGCTCCCATTTCCAGCATGGCAAAAGTAAATAAATAAAGAGAGGTGGGGAGACTGCCACACTGACCATGGGCCCCACATTGATTAATAAGGTCAGCATTCAAGGTGGAGGGTTGTGGCAGGCTCATGGGCAGCATTTGACAGGACCAGTCTTGGAGATCCAGGCAGAGGGATCATGGGGGCAAAAGCCGGGGAGCCAGAAGGGAGTACTGCTTGCATGGGGGAGGGTGGGGCCTCAGCAGGTATTAGCATGGCTGCTACGGGGACCCCTCCTGCTGGAACTGGACAGACATGGAGGATTAGGAGACCAACGGGCAAAGCAGCGTGGAGCATGATTCTGTTTTCAGATCCCCAGAAGGGAGGCAGACTTAAGCCTGGCAGCCCCTCTGCAGTGTCTTCTACCACCCCCTCTTGGAGGAACCCCTTCCAGCAAGGGGGCGTTTGGGGAGGGTGCACCTGGTGGGCTGCCCTCCTTTGAGCACAGCACACCTCACCTCCCTCTCTTCTCTCGCCTTCCAGATGCTGAAGGGGGCAGGCGTTCTCATGGGCCACAGGGGAAGGGCGAGAGACAGCCCAGCTCTGTCCTCGGGCTTTGGTGCCACCCAGCACTCTGGTCGGAGCCTGCGCAGCCTGTCCAAAGCCTGCTTGATCCCAACCTGGACAACAGGGCCTTACCTCCCCAGATGCTGCCTTAGCTTGGCAAAAGGAAGTATGTTGAAACCTGAGGGCCCCCAACCACCACTGGGGACTCTTGAGGTCCCCCAGCTTGACTTGTACCACACCCTACACCCTTCCTGCGTGGAGATGTGGCAGCCCTGTACTGAGGCCTGATGGGCAGATGGACTGAGGGGTTGGTCTCAGAGCATGTTTGTGCTGAGCTGGGGACAATAAATGAGGCATTGGCTAATATGTCTGGCGTCCACCCTGCCTTGACTCCAGGCCTGGGTGCCCAGGTGTGGTGGGTGAAGGATGGGGATCTCTGCTCCAGGATTCCCTTGGCTATGCCACCTATAGCCTGGGGTTTAAGAGCCATGCATCTCAGTCTTCTAGCACCTTGGGGGAGTTCCAGAGGAGTCCTGGTGTGGTGGCTGAGCCGCCTGAGGCCCATGTGCCACTCCTCATCATGCCCCTGTATTCCCATCCCCAGCTAAGGACAGGCAGAGTCCAGGTCTCCTTAGCGATGCACCTCCCCCACTGGCTGAAGTCCTTTTCACCATGTGACCTGGGATTGCCACCAGGTGGCAGCCTTGTGTTAACTGGCTGTCCCCTGGCTTTCCAGGAGCAGAGCTGTCTTGGGGAAGCAGGTCCTGTGGGGCTGTTTCTCACACCTCTTCCTGAGCCCCCTCCTCATGTGCACCACTGCAGCACAGAGGAGCATCCCCTGCCCTTCCCATCTGCTTGCCTGCCTGGTCCTTCTCTGCTCAGCCACCGCCCCCAGGATGCTCTCCCTGACTGCACCACCAGTTTGTTCTGGCTCCTTCAGGGAAGGCTGGGAGGCCAGAGCACCGGGGAGTAGCTGACACAGTTGGGAGTCTTGGGCAGGCCCTGGCTACTGCTTCATGTCTGTGTGGGTCTGGCGCAGAGCCCCGTGCCCTTGTGTCTCTGCAACTGTTCCCTTCACTGTGATCAGCTCTCGTCTCTGCGTCAGACCCTGTGGGACACATTTTTAACAGGCATGAAGTCTGTCCTGGCCCCCCACCCTGTGATCTGCACCCCTCTCCCAGAGCTCTGAGCCATTTCTCAAGCTTCAAAAAGCACATTAATTACTCTAATGAGGTCAGGAGAGACCCAGCTCATCCAGAGCCCGGAACACCACCCCTTCCCCCGCCTGCTGCCTCCCCTGCTGGGTGGAGGGTGAGCACCGCCCGTCTGTCCCTGTGCCTGTCAGCCCATCAGCCGCCACCCCCAGCATTAGTGTGAAGTAATTGGCAGCCCCCGCCAAGGTTAATGCACTATTAGCTGAGAGTCATCCACGGCTAACAGCCAGGAGAGGGGCCTGCAGTGCCAGCAGAAGGGCCTGGACCCCTCAGCCTGAGGGGAGCAGAGGGGCTCCCAGCACTGCTGCACTTCGAGTGTGCAAACACTTGCACATGTAGGTGCAAGGCAGGCTGTGGAAAGGGAGCCTGGGACTCGGTTATGTGTGTAGGGGTCACGGCCCCTACCTTCACAAAGTGTGGCTGTGTGGATGCTAAGCCCTGAGCCAGACCTGAGGTCTCTGGCATGGTCGCTGCTCCTCTGAGAAACGCCTCTGTTGCTGTTACGATTACACAAATCTCTGGGCCTTAGCCCCATGTATAACTGCACACTCCTGCATGACACCCAGGAAGTTCTGGACACAGTCGTCCCACTGGAGGGTGGGTGTCACCATGGGGGAGTGGTGTGGAGGGGGTGAAGCGGGGAGGATGAGGAGGGTGGGAAGTACCCTCCCCCCTCCATGGCTGACAGTGGGGATTGCTGGAACCTTAGGATCCACACTGAGATTCGGGGCCTGACTGGACACAAGTGGCATTTTAATCGGCAGGAGGAAGGGACACATCTAGACTCCCTGACCCCCAGTGGGTACACTGGGCTGGGTACAGACGCTGTCCACAAAAGTGCCCCTTCCACAGGTGCCCTGCTGGACTTGCTAGTGCTGCCTGGCAGAGCTGGGGCTTCTGAAACTGCCCCAGCTGGAGCTGACGGTGGGTCTGGTCCACTTGATTCTGTGATGAGACTTACCCAGGCTTGTGGCCTTGGATGGCTGAGGGCTGCTGGTCTGGGTCCCATGCCCTGCAGCCTGGCCCTGTGGGTGAGCCAGGGGCCCAGGCTGGGTCTGGATAGGAAGACCTTCCCCCAGTGTCCAGCAAACACCTGTGCCCAAGAATTCACACCCAGGTGGATGGGGGTGGGCCCCCATCAAAGTCCCTGTACTGGGTCTGGGCTGGTGGCTGGCCCCTAACCCTGGATAACTCCTGACACGGACCCTTGTCCATAAAGTGAGCCTGACCCCTGACCCTTGACTCCAAGGGAAAAGTCCAGAGTGGCCCCTTAACCTGGCTGACCACTGGCTAGCTGATTCTCCAGGCTGAGGCAGCCCCTGCCCAGGAGGGAAGAAGACTTTGGGGTTCCCCTGGCAGGGCAGGGTCCCCTGGAACAGCCTTAAGGGGGCAGGCTTGGAGCCCTCCCTCTCCTCCCGGACAGTTCTCAGGAGTGCCTGGCGGGCACAGGGAGGTTGAATGGGGGACGCGCCGCCTTTGTTCCTGTCCCTGCTTGGGCTCTGACCTTGAGAGAGACAAGAACAGAGGAGAGTGAGCTTCTGCTCAAATCCGCTCTGCGGTGGCAGCTCCCGCCTTGGTGGCCCCTGCATGCAAATGAGCAGACCCAGGCCTTTGCCCAGGGTCCTCTCCTCTGTGCCCTTGTGGTTCTCCCCATGCAGGTCAAGGCCTGCTGGGTCTGACAGACCAGACTGCCTGTCCACCGCCTCCCCAGCAGGGCGGCTCCTGTCTTGGCAGGGGGGCTTTGGGAATGCCCACCTTTGCCAGCAGAATGCCCCTGGGCCCTCTGTGTCCTTCCTGTGTTCCAGCCACACCTCCACTCAAGACACCCTCTCTGGGAAAGGCCACCTCTCTGCTCCCCAGTGAGCCAGACCATGCCAGGCCCCCAGGACACCTTTCTGGGGGTCAGGGTGGTTATAACCCCACACTCTCAGTGAAGGCCCTTTCAGGTGACCCCAGACCTGCCTCAGCCACCACCTGTGGCGGGGTCCCTATCTTCCCCTATCCAGCCACCTGGGCCAACCTGGGGCCTTCAAATTGGATCATCTGTGGTTGGGTCAGGGGACAGGATCTTAAGCCCAGAACTGACTGGCTGAGCTCTCCAGAGAAGGAGAGCCTTGTCCTTGCAGGTGGGACAAAACAGCCCCCACCCAGGGCTTGGACAGGAAGCCAAGGGAAGGAGAGACTTCCAGGTCGGGACCAAGGGTGGGCTGTGTGGCCTGCGGGAAGGGGGCAAGGAAGGAGCTCTGGGGCCATGTGACAAAACCCTACACACACCACAGGCTTGTGGTTGCGGGTCCATTTGCCATCTCCACGCTGCTGGGTCCAGGTCAGTTCCCTGCTCTCCAGATCTCAGAGTCCCTTGAGGAGTCTGGATAGTCCCTCACACTGGGGCCTTCCAGGGTCCAGATGGCTCCCAGCGTGGAGCCCCCAGCCCTGCAGTGTCTACAAACCTGAAATGAAGCAAACCTGAAGAGGTAGAACCTGCTGGAGGCCACTGGCCCATTCTAGCTGCACCTGGTGACAGCGTCCCCTCCATAAGCTCAAGAGTTTGGCCAGAAAGACTGTGGTAGGAATGAGAGCAGAAGCAGATGACAGACCCCTGGTTTCTCCAGGAAAGGGAAAGGTCCCTCTGAGGTCCCTGAACAGGCTGGACCCTGGGGCTTTTGCACAAGCTGTGCCCTCTACCAGGACCTCCCTCCCTGTCCTGCTGTGTGTTGACTTATTTGCTGTTGGCCTGGATCTCATTCTCAGCTTCTGGATACCATCCCGAGCTGCTCAGAGCCCAGGATCTTGACCACCTACTGTGTTCCTAACATCCTTAGGTATCTACTGGATGTGTTGTACACGCCAGAGAAGGAACAGGCTCCAGGTTCAGAGAGAGGAAGCTTGAGGCCCTGGGAAAGGCAGCAGAGGACGCTGCGGACTTCAGTCCACTGGACTCCAAAGCGCTCAGAGTTGTCCGGGTCTGATTCAGGACTTTTATGACCAGTTGATGTTTGAACCCCTGGTGAGGGCGCGCCTCGCACCTCTTCCGTGGCTCGGGGTGGGGCTCTGCAGAGGGCCTGCTGCAGTGCACGGAGGGGCTAGAGCCCTGTGTCCCCGTCCCCGCCCCCGTCGGCGGCAACGTTGGCCCCGGAAACCCCCCCCCCCCCCGCAGAGTTGGGGTCATTGCAGCGGGACCCTGTGGATCCAGCAAAACGACGCGGGCCGTTTCGCGGTCTGGCCAGGGCGGGGCGCGGCGGGGGCTGGAGCCCCCAGCCCAGCCCAGCCCCGCGCAGCCCGGCGCGGCGGGAGGGGGCGCCCGCGGCCCGGCCGGCGCTCAGGCGGGACAAAGGCCCGGAGTCGGCCCCTCCCTGACGGGCTGCGAGTCCGCGCGCGGCCGGGTCCGCGCCCGGGGCCGCCCGCCGCCGCGCCCCGCCGCCGCCTGGCTTCTCGGCGGCCGAGGTCGCGCGCGCGGAGGCGGGGCGGCGGGATCTCCAAGCGCGCCGCGCGCTCCGCCCGCTCGGCAGCGGCGGAGGAGGCGGAGACGCGGGCAGGCGGCGGCCGGAGAGCGCGGCGGCCGGACCGGGGCCATGGCGCCCGCGCACCGCCCGCTGCTGCCGCTGCTGCTGCTGCTGCTACCGCTGCCGCCGCCTCCGCCCTGCGCGCGCGCTGAGGACGCCCGCGCCAACGCGGACCGCTACGCTGTGTACTGGAACCGCAGCAACCCCAGGTGAGCGCGGCACCGGGACCCCGGCCCCGGCTCCCACGCCGGCCTCCCTGAGGCCACAGCCCCGCGTCCCGCGCTGTCGCTGGGTGGGCGCGCGGGGACCCCGGGGAGTGCCGGGCCCTGGAGTTCGGGGGACTAGCGCGCCTAGTGCAGAACCCCCAGGGCGACCTACTCCCGAGCAGACTCGCATTTCCTAGAGCGCCCACGTCTTCCAGAGTTTGGGGAACCCCTCTGGCACTCTCTGAAGCAGGGCAGCCCTTGAGTCCCCTCCCCGGGCTTGGGGGACCCCTAATCCACTGCCTCTCTGGGGTTCCCCCAAGAGCTGAGAAATTGGTGGAGATCCCTAGGGACTTTGACACCCAGGGGTCCCAGGAGGTTGGAGACTGGCCGTGGGGTGAGGGGTCTGCGGGAGCGTCCTGTGGGAGGTGCCCCAGATGAACTTGGGGAAGTTGGAATGTCCCTCCCTACCTCACATTCACTCCAGTGGGGGACCTAGTCCTGGCTTTGTAGGGACAGGGAGGCTGAGGGACCAGAGGGGCTGGGCTCAGTGTGGGAGGTGCATTGGGGTACCTTCCTTCATCCTCTTACGCTGATGGGGAAACTGAGGTGCAGAGGGGCTGGTTCAAGGTCAATATGAGGGGAGCAGAGCTGGGGCTGGAGGGGTGGCTGGGTCCCAGCCTGCCACGCCCGGAGGAGGGGCCCCACCCGCTGCTGCACAGTCCCACAATCCCACCCCGGTCCATGCTGAGCACCGAGTACCACTGGAGGATGACAGCAGCCCCTGTTAGTCCAAGTGGGAAAAGTTTACTGGCCACTGAACAGGTCCTGCACATCCACAGAACCTCTGGGCTGTGGGTCTCGGTGGCCAGAGAGGACGGGGGTCCTGTGGGGGCCAGGGCTTCAGGACTCCTGAGGCTGGTGTTCAGCCCGCACACTGCGTCTCACGAGCCGCTCAAGGCTGGTCAGGCTGCACACAGGGGCCTCCCTGCTCCATGCCCCTCTGCCACCGGCCGCTTTCTCTCCATCTCCATGTCCCGGCTGCTTCCTGTGCCGGCCAAGCTGCCCTCCTGAGCAGCGGTCTCCTCTTGTCCCTGCTGTTGCCTGTTATCCCAAACCTGTGGTGGAAAGTTGCATAAAGGGCTTTCTTTGAGGCAGATTCTGGGAGAGGGCAGCCAGTGTCCTGCTGTGGGGTAGGCAGCACCCTCAGACCTACCCCTGTATATGCAGGTCCAACGGATTGGGCCCCCAGGGCAGGGACCGAGGCCCCAGAGGGACAGCAGGCCGTGGCAGAGCTCATCCCACTGCACCACATGTGGGTTTGATTAAGGCTCTTCCCTGTTGCTGGCCGCTGGCCGCACGGGAGCCCAGCGAGCTGCGCTTCCCAGCCCAAGTTTTTGGTTTCAGCTCCGGAATCTCCATCCCAGCGTGGCCTGTCCTTTGTTCTGGTGAACACTGGAGGAACAGGGAGTGGGGAAGGAAGGGGGTGTCAGGGCCACCCTGCTGCCCCCACCTGCCGCAGGGCCAAGAGCAGTGGACTGGACCCCCTGCCAGGGGATGGAGATGGCGCTTTGGTGCCCGCCACAGTGCCCAGTGCCGGCCTGTTGGCCACCTCCTGTTGCTGTGTGACCTGACAGCCCCGAGGGCATGGCCTGGCAGTCAGAACTGAGCCCTGGAGCAGGGTGGGGGGAAGGGGGTCCTGGCTCCTCCTCCTGCCGGGGCATGCAGGGTGCCGCTGACCCTGTCCAGCACCATGCAGCGGGCCCAGCACCAGCATGGCCACCTCGCCCAGGAAACTGGGATCTGTCCAGATTGAAGCTTTGCCGTGGACATTGGGGGTTCATGGCAGCCCGGGGAGCCCTCCCGAGATCGTGCCGGGGGTGCCCGGGTGAGAAGCTCTGCGTGAGCAGGGGGCCAGCAGGCGCACCAGGAGGGCTGGCCTTGGCTCTGGCAACCCAGGGGACCCAGCGATGGGGTTGTCGGCCTGGGGAGACCCGCAGAACCGGGTGGGAGGGATGAGGGTGGTGTCTGAGCAGAGATGGGTGGTGACTCTGGATGGAGGTCCCCAAGACAGAGTGGGGCACACAAAGGCAGGCTGATCAGGGTGGCAGAGGTGGGGCAGCAGGTTCCCACAGGGGACAGAGCATGCAGCCACTGAGGGACTGAATGGGAGACCCACTGGTCCCAGCCGTCCACTGGCCACCCCTGTACCAAGTGCATATGTGTCCCCAAGTGACATCCTGTTGTGAAGTGACCAACCTGTGCACACACACCATGAGGTCCTGGAGGGAGCCCCACACCCGCTACTACCCGGCTGCCACAGGGTAGGGCGCATAGGCCAGCACCCGCACTGGCCAGTCCCCACCTGGACTGGGCCCCCTTGAGCCAGCCGCTGGGCATCTCTGGGCCTGTCACCAGCCGGGCTGGACTGCGGCGGGGGTCCCTGGCTTGGCTTTGGGCTGGCTGCCCTCCTGCCCTGGCCACGGCATTTTGTGCGTGCTGGGGCTATACTTGTGTTTGTGATGTGTGGGAGCACCTGGGAGTTGCATGGGGCCGTGATTGTGCCTGTAGCTGCATGTGGCCAAGTGCTCTTGTCTCTGGTGTGCAGGTGTCCTGGGGTCCCAGGAGGTGTGTGTCCATGAGTGGGGCACACGTGTGTCCACGACGCAGAGTGCCGCAGAGGTCTACGTGCACACGACACCAGCCTCTGGCGTTTTTGCACACGTGCCTGTGTGATCTGCGTGATGTGCACCGAGCATGTGGGTGCCTGCCTGTGTGGTGCACCCACTTTGCACACACATCTGCACAGAGTGCCTGCGTGCTGGGCTGCACAGACACGTCTGCGAGCAAGTGCACACGCGTGTGTCGGTGCGAGGCAGGCGTAGGCTTGTCTCGGCGGCTGTAGAGCTTGCCTGTAGGGCTCTGCTCCGGCTGCCCAGAGCGGTCCAGCCATGACCTTGCTGCTTGCTCCGGCTCCCCTGGGGACAGGAAAGGGGGCCACTGAGGCCTAGAGCTGGCGTCACACAGGACCCCCTGTGTCCACTCCAGTCCCCTCCTGCCTTCCTGGAGGTGCCGATTCAGGAGGGGGGCTCCCGGGTGGGCGCCCACCCCAGTGCATGTGGCTGGGTGCCCTTGTAAGGTGGGCCACAAGGAGCGTCCCTCCTGGACACCAGGTAGGAGAATGGCGGTATGGGCCAGGACCTGCTCTCTGAGGGCTGGCCTTTCCCTGTGGTGGAGGTGACCGGGTGTCGCCGCAGTGGCTTGCTCGGCCTCCGGGGCAGCTGGCTTTGAAGGGACGGTGCTTTGCCGGCTGCCTGTGGTTCTGTTCTGTGTGTCTGCTCCTCCACCAGCCCGGGGAGGCCGCCGAGCCAGGCGGTGGCCAGGGAGGGGACTGGGAGGCCGTGGAAACCAGGGCATGGACTCAAGGCCCAGAGGCTTCCCAGCTGATCAGACCCCTGCCTCCTCTGAGAGCGCGTGGGGGCAGGACAGGCGTGGGCACGGGCCAAGGGCTGAGGCCCCTGCAAAGAGGAGACTGAAGGTGCGCCCATGGTCCAGATGGGCAGCGTGCTCTGACCTGCAGCTGGCCCCAGTCCACAGCAGAGCAACCCAAGTCAACCTCCCAGCCACGGCAGGTTTTGGTGCCCCGTCCCAGGTCTGCCCTCCCCTTCCTTCCCATGATGGCGTCCGCCGTCACGCCCTGCCACCGCAGCCCTGGCCCCTCGATGCTGAGGAAGCCCCTGGGCCAGTTGCTGACACAGTGGCACCTCATCTCTGGGGCTGGGGGTCAGGCAAGGGGCACTGTCCACCTCCGACCTCCTGCGCCCCAGTGGCGATCCCCTTGAGGGTCAGTAGGGGCCTCTCACGGGTCTCTTAGGGTCATGGGGTGGTGGACGCTGCTCTAGGACAGTGGGAGGAAGCACTTGTGGGGCCAGTGGCTTCTTTTCCTGGTCTGAGCTGGCTGGTGAACGAGGGGATAGGACCCCACACCACAAGCTCCTGCAAGTGCCCGTTCTGCTCCCTGGGACCAGGCATGGCCAGCCTCACGCCCTGTACTTGCTTTGGGGGAATTTATCTCCCGGTGCTGGGTCCAGAGCCTGCCCGTCTCTGTTCCCTGCCTGGGCAGGCCATGCCAGGGGAGGGGGGAGAGCCAGTGTCCAGCCCCGTGGCCACCATGAGGCCAGACACAGCAGGAAGCTCAGCACAGGCCAGGGGAGGCGCCAGGGGATATTTGACCTCTGTGGCCCAGCCAGCCTGGCAGTCTTGTCCCCACCCCGTACCTGAGTCCACTGAGTGCCAGGTGCCCACCATGTGACACACAGACCCTGGCATCGGAAGGCTGTCCTGCCCCCCAGCTCCGCACTCCCCCAGGCCACCCTTCTAAGACCCCAACTCATCTGCGCTGGGCACGTCAGGGCTGCCTCCTCCTCGTCTGCACTGGCTGAGGAGCAGAGGGGTAGCTCTGTGCAGGGAGGGGGCAGGGAGGAGACCAAGGACAGCCACACCTTCTGGACGTGCCTGTGCCCGCCTGGCCTTTCCTTCCTCTCTTGTGGCCTCAAAGGCCCTGGAGTGGCTGAGGCCCACGCCGGGCCTTGGGACCCTGTCTGCTGGGTCGCTGGGCCACCCGGGCACCCGCAGTGTGTCTAGACCCAGCAGAGAGACGGCGATGGCCACAGAGGAGCCGGAGAGGTGGAGCCGGAGACCCACCTGGAGCCTGGTGGGAAGGGTCCCCCCTCGGGGGTCCGACTACTGCCCCCGTCAGTGTCCAGACTGGCAGCCCAGCCCCACCTTACCCTTCCTGCCTGAGACTCCTGACCAGTCGCTTTGCCGTGGGCGTCTCATGCCGTGCCTGCCCCCTGGAGCTGCTGAGCCTCTGGCCACATGGATGCTGGTAGTGGCCGGCAGGGTCCAGGTGGCCAGGGAACCCTGGCAGGCCCCTGGACATGGGCAGTGGCAGAAGGGGCTGCTGGGCTGGGGGAGGCGTGTGAGAGCCTCTCCCTCAGCTGGGAAGCCCTGTATGCATAGGTGGCCAGCACAGGGGTCTTCCCTGGGACTAGCCCATCTGGGCCCCCAGGCCCCAGGCCCCTGGAGGATGCTTTTTGCAACCCTGTACTTCAGCATCTCAGAGCCCTCCAGACCTTGGGCTTTTCACTCGTCGAGTCAACACCACTGTATGGAGTGCCTGGGCTGGCCTCTGGGTGGGGCAGAGAAGATAGCGATTGATGTGAAGGTGTGGATAGGGGAGGTCAAGTTGGGATACTGGGTGGGGGACTTTTCCAGCACCAGAACAGCATATGCAAAGGCCCTGAGGTGGGAGTGGAGCCAGCCAGAGGCTGATGCTTCAGGAAGGGGTGGGCAGAGGGGCAGACAAGTGCATGAGGGGTGTGGATTGTATTCTGAGCATTGAGGAGGAATGGATGGCTTTGGGTCAGTAGGCAGTGGACAGACTGACATTCAGAAAAGATGTCAGTGGACTCAGGGAAGCCAGGAGCCCTGTAGGCCCTCACAGTGGCCTCGGGAGCCCCCACATCTTGGTCTACCAAGATTTTCCTTAAGGAAGTAAAACCAGAACAGGGCTGCGTCTGACTCGGGCCCAGTGGAGGACGTGACCTGGAGTGGGCCACCAACTCACCTTCCAGAGTCTGACCAGGAAGCGTCTTGCAAGGAGCCAGATTCTCCTTCCAGCTGTGGATGTCGCAGGGCGGGGACAGGGTGGGGGAAACTGAGGGCCAGGGGTGGGCAGTGGTCCAGGTACCCGGACCTCGGGGCCCTGCCCGGTGGGGGCTGGCCACTGACACCACCAGCCTGTGGGCAGTTGGGCTCTCACTCGGGCCAGGAAGACACGCAAGTGAGTTAATGAAGCCTGGGACAGAAGTGGCTGCGACTGTCTGAGGGGCTCGAGGTGAGGGTCAGGAGACCCTGAGCCAGGGTGGGCCCGTGGGTCCTCGCACCCCGGCTCCCTGCTGCAGCCCTCCGGGTGTCCGTGCCAGCCTCCCTGGCCTTGGTCGGCTCCGGGGAGGACACGGTGGGGCCCAGCCGCCTGAGGAGGGGCTGCAGGGAGGCCGGGTGGGAGGCCCTCTGCTCCCGCCTGAGCTTCTCCACAGCTGGACCCCAGCTCAGGAGGTCGAGAGCTGGACCCAGCGGGGAAACTGAGGCGCCAGCGGGGGCTCCTGCGGCCTGGTTCCCCTCCAGGCCCGGACCCTGGTCCCCTCCCTGGGCTGCTTCAGGGCGCAGGGGGCCATGCCAGTGGCCCGGGGGCGTGGGGGCTGCGGCCTCAGTTTCCCCAGCGGTGCCCGCCTGGCCCGGCGCCAGGACCTTTCATGTGGTAATGAGTCCCTCCCAAGGCCCCTTCCTGCAGCTGCCCGGGGGAGCCCTCCAGCAGATCTGAGGACCTTGCCGCTGTAGCCCCAGGCGCTGATGGCAGAGGCGCTCCCTGTGTGGCGGTGACCTCCATCCTCCAGGAAGAGCCGGGCCAGTGGGCTCCCTGGAGGAAGGGGCCTGGCCGCGGGACCTGGGGGGCCAGGTGTGGGAAGCCAAGGGCCCCGGGGTGGCTGAGGAGGGGGGCAGCTGCGGATTCCAGGGCCTTGGGCGGGATAATCAGAGAAGGCAGGAGGTGTGCTGGGATCGCACAGTGT
Source organism: Marmota monax (assembly GCF_021218885.2). NCBI lineage: Eukaryota > Metazoa > Chordata > Mammalia > Rodentia > Sciuridae > Marmota > Marmota monax. The sequence goes on along the minus strand of NW_026692494.1, from coordinate 6,156,979 downwards.
GGACGGGTGGGGCAGGCGTCCAGGGCTCTGCTGAGCCGGACAGCCAGGGTAAAGGGGACCGAGGGAAGGGTGGGCGTCTGCCCGCGAGCCTCACCCTGCAGGGAAACTGAGGCTGCGTTGGCCTGGAGCTGCCCCATCCTGGCCGCCCTCCTTGGCAGGTGGAAGTCAGGGGCGCAGAGGGTGGGCAGGGGGCCTGGAGGAGCCTGTTCCCCTGGGGTGGGCCTCAGTGTGCAGACCCCAGAGGCCTGGACAGCCGGGCAGGAGGCCGCTGCCGGGCGCAGGCCGGCTCCCCGGTGGCCAGCTGGGTGCCCTGCGGCTTGCGCAGCGTGAGCCTCCCCAGGGCGGCCCCTCCCCGCCCGCGCCCCCGCCTGCTGCCCGGCCCGCGGTGCTGACGCTGACCCCCGCAGGTTCCACGTGGGCGCGGCGGGCGGCGGCGGCGGCTACACGGTGGAGGTGAGCATCAACGACTACCTGGACATCTACTGCCCGCACTACGGGGCGCCGCTGCCGCCGGCCGAGCGCATGGAGCACTACGTGCTGTACATGGTCAACGGCGAGGGCCACGCCTCCTGCGACCACCGCCAGCGCGGCTTCAAGCGCTGGGAGTGCAACCGGCCCGCGGCGCCCGGGGGCCCGCTCAAGTTCTCGGAGAAGTTCCAGCTCTTCACGCCCTTCTCGCTGGGCTTCGAGTTCCGGCCCGGGCAGGAGTACTACTACATCTGTGAGTGGCCGCGGCGCCCCCGCGCGCAGCAGGGGGCGGGCGCCACGTTCTCCTTGGCGCTGGGAGTCTCACGAAGACCATCATCGCCATTAGCGGTGGTCTCTGTGGCCGGTGTCGCCTTCCACCACGTGCCTCATCTGCATCTCCAGCCGAGGAGCCTCTGCGGTGGGGCAGAGGCGCTGACCTGGCTGTGGGCACACCCCCGGGAGTCACGGGCCTGGCCGGTCACTGGTTCCCAGGCTGGGGGGCAGGGGCTCAGCCACACAGCACAGGCTTAGCATCTGCCAGACCCTGGTTCTGTCCCCAGCCCCACGAAAAAGACAGCCGGAAACAAAAAGAAGGGTTTCTAGAGCACCTGCTGAGCCGGGCAGCCCACTGCCCCGGGGAACAGGGGTTGGGACCTGGCTCCATTATTTGGCTACACCAGTTTTTTGCTGATTGACACAAGAGAGTCAGTGTCCATGATTTTTGGACTTCACCTTATGCTGGGCCAGAGTCAGGCCCAGCAGGACAGGGACACACACAGCCTCGGGCTCTGGGATCAGGTTGGGCAGAGAGGGCAGCCCTGGACATGTGCAGGGGGACTGTGGGAAGCAGGGCTTTGTGCCTGGGGCTTGGATGTAGACAGGGAGTTTTGTGAATGGATTCCCCATCTGGGGTCAGGGGCTGTTCAGCTCCGGGAGAGCTCAGGCACCCGGAGCCTGCCGCCCACTAACTCTCTGGCTTCCCTTCCAGCTGCCACACCTCCTAACGCTGTGGACCGGCCCTGTCTGCGACTAAAGGTCTATGTGCGGCCCACCAGTAAGTGCCCAGGGAGCCAGCAGGACCCAGGTCCCTCCACCCCCGGGACCTGTGAGTGGTCCAGAGGACCTGGTGGGGGTGGTCCTCACTCGGCCCCTGGAGTCCATGGCTGAAGCCATGGCTGGGCAGGCCCCGCCCCGAGCCTCCGCGTCCCCCTGTGCAAACATTTCAGACGTCCGCGGCCAGGCCCCCCTGACGGTGCCGTCTCCTGTGTCCCCCAGACGAGACTTTGTACGAGGCCCCCGAGCCCATCTTCACCAGCAACAACTCCTGCAGTGGGCTGGCTGGCTGCCGCCTCTTCCTGAGCACTGTCCCTGTGCTCTGGAGCCTGCTGGGCTCCTAGTCCTGGCCTGAAGGGTGCCAGCCTCCTGGGACGGCCCACCTGGACTGGCCACGGCTGCTCTGAGACCAAATAGAGACGCTGCTTCTCCCTCCACGGTGCTGCCTGCCAGGAGGGGCCAGCCAGGATCCCTGGTGCCCCTGGGGAACCAGGTGTGCGCACAGCCCCTGACGGAGCCATCTCCTCTAGGGGCACCTGGGAGCCCTGGTCCCTGGTGCCGACCCTTGTTTTCTCAGTGTATGTTTTATGGTTGGGTCAGAAAGACGGAAATGTCTAATTTAATTTATTCCCTGCTGTGGCCAGTGAGGGGGAAGAAAGCAGAACTGGTGGGCGGGTCCCTGCCCAGGGAGGAATCCAGGGACACCAGGTCTGGTCACCCCTCCACTCTGCACCCCGTTTGCTGGGTCCTGGCTGGAGCCACCCCCGCAGAGCAGCGAGTCTGAGCCAGAAGAGTGCATGGTCCGAAGCCCGACTTGTGGCCCAGGGGCTCCCTGCCAGCTCCTCATGACCCTCCGGGGTCAGGGCCTTCCACCAGAGGACCCCAGCAGGCCCGCTCCCTGGCAGGACCTCTCCAAGGCTGAGAACGTGCTAGATTTCTGTAAGTAGAGCTGGCGAGTGTGTGCTGTGATCATTTTAATGTATTCCTGAGGATGGGCCCGCAAGACCTTTGTTTCCAGCCCTTTGTTGGGGTCTTTTATTTCGGCGGGGGGTGGGGGGACTTTTTAGAATAGAGGCAACACTTGGCAATAAGCTCATTTTGTCTGTGGACCCCCCCCCCGACCTAATAATGTTTCTGAGGGAAAAAATGAATGGAACAGAGGAGGACCACTACCAAAAAAGGTAGCCCCTCCCCAGAGACGGTTCAATGAAGGAAACGAGGCGTTTATACAGATTTCGTATTTCTACCGCCCTTCCTGGCTGTGTTTTCTATATATTATATAAATATATATTGTGTATGGTGCCGGAGGCCGGCTCCGAGGCCCGGGGACGCGAGGGCTTTTCTAGGGCTGGAGGGTGAGGGCGGAGGCACTGCCAGGCCTGGAGCTGGCACTGGGGCTCCTTCCCATCCCAATTGACTTTGGATTCTGTATTTTTTTATAATAAAATGCATAAACCCCAAAGGTGTGTCCGTCTGGGCTGTGGACCCCCCGTGGAGCGCTTTACCTCGGGGACCGGGAGGCGGGCCTGAGGTTGCCAGGGAAACGGGGGTGTCCTGGCACATCGGGACCCCGAGGGAACCCGCAGTCACAGTGGAGCCTCGGGGGTTCCTGCGTTGGTAGGGCTGGCCCTGGGTGTGCACGTTTCGGGACGCACCTGTGGACCTCAGTTTCCCTCGCTGGGAAATGGGGACCGCCACCTGCCCTCTGGATCAGCCAGGTGGACGGAGGGCTTGTACCTGGCTGGCCCTGCACAACAGGAGTCTGTGGGTGCCCATCCCAACACCCCTGTGCACACAGGAGGCCCTGCCTTTCCCCAGCTCTGGACCCCTCTCAGAATCCATTCAGACTCTCTGAGACTTCCACTGCTGAGCTGTGACTGTGACTCAGTTTCCCCACCAGCCCCGACCAGGCCGGGTCTGCTGTCTGAGCCCCGGGCCCAGGGAATGAGGCACAGAGGCTGCTGGTCTCCGGCTGGCAGGTGGCCCTGCTGAGGGGCTTCAGTCCTCGCAGCCCACTGCCGCCTGTCTCCCACCCGCGGGACGACAGCGTCTTGGGCACAATTAACCTAGAGGGAACGTTCTCAGCCCATTAATGCAGCCGCGCTGGGCCGCGACGGGGTCTGCCTCCTAATGAGGCCGAGCTGGGCACAAAGGGCCCTGTGTGCACCACCCTGCCCCTGCCCAGCACACCAGGGGCACAGACGCCGCCCACTCTGAGGACCATGGGGTGGCCCAGGGATCCCCCACAGCACAGGGGAGGACCCCAGGCTCAGGGAACCCGGACAGCCCAGCCCGGACCCGGGAGACGCAGGGTCGTGGCAGTCTCAGCCCGTTCATCCACGGCAAGGGGACTTCCTGGGTTCCAGGACAGCCACGGGCTTGGGCCTCCAGCTCCTCTAGTTCTAGAACATTCCGTCGCCCCAGAAGGAAGTCCTTCCTCAGCTCGGCACCAGGTCTACGTCCCATCTCTGGTCTCCTGTCCTGGACTCTCCTGTCACTGGGTCACATGCTGTGGCCTTGTGTGTCTGGTTCTGAGCACGAGGTCCTCAGGTGTGGCCACGCTGCAGTGTGTCACCTGGCTCCTGCCCTGGCCGAGGACACTCCAGCTGTGGATGGACCACCACTTGTGTCCCCATTCATCCATCTGTGGACACTTGAGCTGTGTCTGTCTGTAAGCCATTAATGAGAATGTCATTATCTTTATTGTCATCAAGCGAGATTTCACAGGAGGTGATGCTGAGCCGGTCAGTGGGTGGATACAGCTGCAGAGATTGTGTCCCCCGCCGCACCCACAGCCCTGCTCTCCCTCATCCAGGTGGAGGGGAGACACCTCCAGACCCCAGCACCTCCTGTCAATCACAGTCACAGCGCAGGCCCTCGGCCTGGGCCCGAGGAGCAGCACCTGCCCACAGCAGGGCTTCCCTGGGGACTTGTCAGCCCCAGCATCTGCCGCAGGCCCTGGACACTCCCCTGCACCGGCACCGCACACCCTGGGGTGGCCTGGGTCTCTCGGGAAGGTCCCCTGACTCAGCACCTGCCACTTACCACTGCCCTGCTGACCACAGTGTGCAGCCAGAGGCTGTGGTGGGAAGTCCCCCCAGGCGTGAGCAGCGAGCCTGCCCAGGCTGGGCCCTGGACAGCCATCCGCATGCCGGTCCTGGGCAAAGGCCTTTCTGGGCTGCAGGCTCCAGAGGGAAGCGATTTCTCTCCTGCGGCCCATTACTGCCGCCTGGGCGCCCACAGACAGGGGCCGGAGCTGCAGGGGAGCCTGGGTCGCAGCCCTCCCCTCCGTCAGCTGTCCCCCAAGTGAAGAGCTGCCCCGGCCCCGCCCTCTGGCCCCTGCAGCTCTGGTGGAGGACCCCCCTCCCCAGCACCGTCCTCCCGGCCCTTCTTGCCCCCAGACCCCAGCCCAGAGGGAGCTCCTCCACTGCCTCCCCAGCCCACCAGGGCTTTCCTCGGTGGGTCCCCGACTCCCTGAGGTGAAGCCACACCCCCTTGACGCAGTGTTCTTCTTTACTTATCTATCCCTTCAGGCATGCCCTACTGTTTTCCTTTTCTATTTCATTTCCATTTTATTTCATTTCTTGTCTTGTCCACCACTGTGGACAAGGTGTCTGTCTGCTCCCCGAGGGCCTGGATTTGGGTCTGGACCACTGTGTACACCCACAGGATGCCTGTACACAGTAGGTGCTCAACAGATGCTCACTGACTGGATGTGTCTATCCATGCATGCAGAAGCTACATGCACAGAAAATAAAATGCCAAATGAAAATTGCGTCTCCCAGGGGCGGGGATCGTGGCTCAGGGGTAGAGTGCTCGCCTAGCACTAGCGGGCGGGACCCAGGTTCGATCCTCAGCACCACATAAAAATAAAGGCATTGTGTTGTGTCCATCTACACCTAAAATAAATAAATAAATAAATAAAAAGAAAATTGCATCTCCCATGTCAAGATCAGTGTTCCCAACAAGCATTTAATGAGCACTTACTGTGTGCAGATAGTGCTGGGTCTCCCTTCCATCTGGACATCACAGCAGTGGTCTCTGGCCCCAAATCAGGGGGACTTTAGGCCATGAGGCAAGACCATGGTGTTGGGGACCCCGTTCAGGCTGCAGGTGGCCAGGTGGTCACTATGGACCACTGTGAACTGAGTTCACAGCCCCGGAGACCTCAAGGAGCCACAGATCACCTAAGGTGTCATAAGCTGGAATTCCAGTGGTGGCAGCCAGGCTGGTGTGGCAGCAGGAACAGGGGGGGTCGCAGGAGACCCTCCTCCTCAGTCTCCCTGGGACGGGAGCTTCCCTGGGGTATCTAGGAGGTGCCAGGCCTCTGGGCCTCTCCCTGAGCCTTGGCAGATGGACGGTTCCCTCTGCCCTGATAGCCCCACCTGCTCTGTGCTGCAGCAGGCAGGGGCCTCTGAGGCCAGAGACAAGGGAACCCTGTCCTGGTCTCCCAGGGCTGCCCACTCCATCGATCCAGAAATGGAGGCTGAGAGGCCCAGGAGCAATCGATTGGCCCTAGTGGACAAGGTGGCCAGGAGGGAGGGGCACTGAGTGGGGCGCCCATTCACCCCTGCAGCTAGGGAGACTGAGGCCCTCCCAGGCCCACAGGTCACTGGGGCAAACCCCGGTCAGGAGTTGGATCTGAGCTGGGCAGAGGTAGATGGAGGATGAGGCTGGGGGCCTTCATTCCTCTTCCCCAGGAAACATTCAGGACAGTCCTTCCAGGCACCTGGGGCAGCGTCCTCCCCCCACTCATCTCCCTGCAGATATCTGGGGGGTTAAAGCTCCACCCCATGCCACCCACCATGGTATGTGGGGTCTGGGGTGCTCACTGCCCGGCCCCTGGGGGGAGAGAAGACTTCAGACAACCCAGTGGCTGCGTCAGGAGGCAGAGGGAGGTGTGGGTACGGCTGTCCATCGTGGGGGCCGTCTTGCCCCGCCCCAGCCCTCTCCGGGGGCCTCCATGGTCACCTTCACTATCGATTCCCCTGCCTCAGACGGGCTGCGATGTTGGATCGGAGGGAACTGAGGCAGGCAGCAGGTGCACTGTCCAAGCCTGAAGCAGGGCTGTGGGCAGCAGAGGCAGAGAGGCCCTCTGGGTGGCCGGTGGGCCGCACAGCCCGAGGCTGATCTCCCCCAGGCTCCAGCCGGTTTGCTGCAGAGGGCCTGGGAGCCTTCTGCGACACTCCTGGACTCGGGGTGCAGCAGGCGCAGAGTGCCCGCTGTGGGGGTAGCCTGCGGCTGGGGTGACCCCTCACCCTCCAGTTCCCCTACGGGAAGGCCTGCCCCTCTGGGCACCTGCGCTCCCACCTCTGAGGGGGTCCTCCCCCAGGCTGCACCTTCCCCCTTGCGCCTCCCGCCTGGCCACCTAGGGCTCTGTTCCCTGCGCCTCCCGAGAGGCCACCCTCCCCTCCGAGGTCCCAGCTCTGCCAGAACATAGATGCAGGCTGGTCTCTGAGGGCCTGGGCAGGCTGGTCTTCCACCTCCCGGCCTTGGTGGGCCAGTCTCAGTCCAGCTCAGACTCTCCTCTCGGAAGGACCCCGAGGGAGAAGGGGAGTCTGCCCTTTGGGGCCTCAGTTTACCCATCTGCGACCCGGCAGACCCATTTGAACGATAAGGAGGCCGAGACCGAGGGACAGGAGGGCCCAGCCCCAGGCCGCACGTGGGAGGCTGCTGGTGTCGCTGCGATGGTGAGTGTCAAGAGGCGGCCTGGCCACTCGGTTTCCTGCTGCAGAAGCCTGAGAAGACGCTGGCTGGCGAAGGGTCTGCAGGACTCCAGGAGCTACAGAGCCCAAGGGGGCGGGAGCCCGGAGGACAGTCCAGTGGACGGCTGAAGCGGGAGCCCAGGATCACAGGAAGCGGGCCGTAACCCCGGGAGCCACCACGACCGCCGAGCGGCCCGCGTTTGCAGGTGGAATGGGGCCGCAGCGGCAGAGTTGCGGTTTGCAGGGGTGTCGCAGACCGTGTCACAGACTGCGGCGCCCGGTCCTGGCGCACGGGCCGCTTCTTAGCCTGGTTCATGGGGCGCGGCTGCTGCCGCCCTGCAGGCCCTTTCTGCGGCCAGGAGGGCGACTAAGGAAGGGGGACGGCCGTCAGGGGCCCCTGGAGGAGGGCGCCCGGATAAACTGAATCCCAGGGCAGGGAGGGATCCCTGCTGTTCACCTGGAAAACGGGGTTGTAATGGCCAGTGGGGGGCGAGGGCTCTGCGCCTGGGCATCCTTGACGACCAGATGGCCATTCCCACAAGGACCTGGACGCTTCCCAGGCCACCATGGTCCCAGCCCTCCAGGAGGGTGTGTTGAGTGGCTGAATGAGCGTGGATGGGCAGAGAGTGGGTGAGAGCCGCCCCCACCCCACAACGCCCCGCAGTACAGTCCCACCTCCTTTTCCTTCCTCACTCCTCAGGGAAGGCGGGGGCCAGGCGACCGGCCTATCTCCGATGAGAGTCAGAGGGAGGTGGCGGGAACCCCACAGGGGTCTGCCTGCTGCCTGGCAGAGCTCTAAATTAAAATACATATATACACCAGATAAATAAACCTGGTGACAGGCAGGATCAAGCCGCCCAGTTGGGGACCCAGTAGCAAATGCTCAGGGGCGGGCGGAGGGGACAAGGATGCATCCCCTGCTTGCAGACCCTGACCGTCTCCCATTCCACCCTCTGCCCACGAGCCAGGGGAGGTGTGGGCAGGGTAAGAAACCAGACTCGGGTCCCAGGACCCGAATCCCATGTCCTGTTCTGCAGAAGCAGGTCACAGCCGCCTCACCCAGAGATGGAGGACTTGGGGAGGGAGGGGACAGGCTGAGTCCTGGCACCCTCACCAGGTGCTGCAGGCCCCAACACCCTCAGTGCCAGGGAGGCCCCCCTGGAGCACATGGGAGGGCACCAGGGGGCCCACAGTGGTGGGGTCCTGGGGCCCCTTGGTCCACCCTGAGCCCACAGAGAAGCGAGAGGGGCAGGAGGGGCTTTTCAATTACGGACAGTTAATCACCAGTGAGGGCCGTGCTGGGGCCCACTAAATCTCCCATGAAAAGCCTGTAAATGTATGTAAAACCTGCCTCGGACAATTCGGGGATTAGGCGGCTGGGAGGGAAACCGAGGCGCAGGCGGGAGATTAGCAGAGCCGGCCCCGGAGGGCGGGGGGCCCCAGCCCAGGCCAGAGGGGCTTCCTGCTGCAAAACCAGCACCCACTTCAGAGCCGGGGAGACTGAGGCCCGAAAAGCCCCCGCAGAAGGGACCTGGAGCTCCTATCCCAAGGCCGCGGGTGGTCCCCCCGACTGAGAGCCAAGGTGGACCCTCCCAAGGCAGTCTCGAGGCAGTAAAATTCGGGGTCAGAGGCAGGGGTCCCTGCCAGACAAGGTGCCGACCAACCCAGGTCCCAGGGAGGGGGCCCAGGCTCTGGTCTCAGGCCCCGGACCCCACTTGAGTCACTGCAGCCCAGGTACACCTTCTGCCCGTTTCCAGGCCCTGTGAAGTGGTGCCCATTCCTTTATGCTGTCTAAGTGCCTTTATTGAGCACCCACTGTCTGCCAGACCAGATGCTGAGGATGCAAAGTGGAGGACAGAGCCCAGCCCAGGGACTGGGAAACCCTGAGGGCAGGTGCTGGGTCAGGGGTCCTTCCCCAGGGCCATGAGGATCATGCGGGGGACCCTGCCCCTCGAACATTGGCCAGCGGCCACAGGAGGCTGGGTGGGAGCAGCAGTGTGGCCCTGAGGGATCTCGGCTTCCTCCTGAGGATGCCAGGGAGCCCAGGAGGAGTTTAGTCCAGAATGGCCCTGGCATCTCCCACTGACCCCAGAGACCTCCCAGAGGGGCCTCCTGCCCAGGCTCCACCTGACCCTAGCTCTAGGGTCTGCTCATGGCCCCGCCCAGGGCCCTTTCTCCAGCTGTGACCGTCCTGGACGCAGTGCCACCTGCTGTGTGGGAGGGAGGAGAGGCCCCTCCCCCCCACACCTGGGTGCTGGGGGCTGCTCCTGGGAGGTGGCAGCTGAAGGGGCAGGGGCCTGCAGACCTGGGCAGTGCTGGTGAGGCCTTCCTGGACCCAGGTCAGCACCTGTCCTACCTGCCGCCCAGGGGCTAAGGACTGAGGGGCGGGGAGGAGTGGTTCCCTGACTCCACGGCCCACAGGCGAGTCGGGCACTAGAGGGCCCTGCAGGTGCAGGGAAGGACAGCCTGGACCAGGCTTTGTGGCTGGCCACGGGACCTCGAGGCACAGCTGTGCTCCAGGTCCCTCTCAGTGACTCAGTTCCTCCTGGTCATCAGGAACAGACTGGTGTGTTCCCAGGACGGAGGCAGGAGGCTGGGGGGTGTGGGGGGCGGAGCATACCCTGCCCCCGCCCAGCTGCCAGCCAGGCCCACGGGCCCCTTCAAGCCGTCACGGCCCAGCAGTGGCCGCCGGAGGGATTATTCCGGCCTGTCCAGGGTGGACTCAAGTGGAACAGATGCGGAGGAGCGGAACGCGCCCCCGCAGGCCCAGCCTGCTGGCCTTTGTCCACTGCCAGCCCCCGCCCGCCTGCCGTCACGGCCACCGCCTCCTGTGCCCACCTGGCCCTTCTCCTGGGGCCAGGCTGGGCTGTGGGACTCCCCAGGCAGGGCAGAGTGGCTTCCTGGCCCCGCCGCCCTTGGGCAGCCTGCCCTGGCCTCAGAGCCTCTGACTGCAGCCTGGGGGGCCACTGCAGTCCTCTCCCCGGGAGGGTGCCAGGTGGGCGCAGGAAGCTGGCGGGGAGGGGGCAGGAGCTGGCCCCCAGCAGCCTCCGCCTTCCCGGCCCTTGGCCCAGCCTCTGCAGGGTTCCTCCACTGAGCCTTTGTCCCGGAAATCCGAGGTGGCAGGGAGAACGGCCCACCCCTCTCCTGAAGGGGGCCGTGGCCAATGCGCTTGACCCCTGACCCAGCCCCTAATCTCAGGGTCGAGGCTCTCACCAGAGAGGGGTCCCGAAAGACGAGCTAGGGCATGACCCCCACCCCAGGCACCGAGGGGGGCTTCCGGGTCAGGGTTGCAGGGCCTTCAGGGAGCAGGCGGCCTGGCCACATGCCTGGTTGCCCCCCGCCCCGCCCCCCAGGCTGCGCCGGAAGCAGCCCTGGAAGCCCACGTCCTGGGGCTCAACATGGCCTCCCACCTCCAGCACGGCCCAAAGGCTGCCCCTTTCTGAGATACAACTTGTGGAAGTCCGGCTGGTCCTTCCGTCCACCTGGCAGGGCCTGCTGGGGGTGAATGAGGACAGTAAAGTCCAGGCTGGCAGGCACTGCCCCATGACTCAGGGAGGAAAGGCGCCGTGACTGGACCCACAGTGGGGGCCATGTCCTCCTCAACAGCGGCGGCCAGCAGCTCTGGACCTCTGGTCCTGGAAGCCCCAGCTGGACGCTCCAGCTGCAGGTTAAGATTCTCCTCCGTGCGGAGCATTCGCATGCTTCGATGCCCCTGCGCTCCCCGGCGACCCCATGTCTGTTCCACCCTGCCGAGCTGTTCCCCACGACCAATTTTAATTTGGCCTGGTCTCTGCCTCTGCAGTCTGAACCTCCTGGGGGCTGCGGCTGGGCGGGTGTCTGTGGCTTCCTGAGCCTCGTGTCCAGTGATGGAAAACTCCTGCTGCTCTTTCCTGGGCCTGGGCTTCCGGGCATTGGATGGACCAGCCGGCGGGGCAGCCCGGGGCCAGCTCTTCCCACTTGAGGCCCAGTGGGGGTCCAGGCGACAGTCAGGCTGGCGTCAGTCAGGGCCAGCAGTGTAGGCAGGGGCGAGAGTGGGCCTGTGGGGTAATGGGGTGAAGAACAGGTAATGCAGGGGGTCACGGGGAGGCTGGAGGAGCCTGGTGACAACATTTCTCTGCTGGCAAAATGGTACAGTGGCCACACAGTCATGCCCGCAACTCAGGAGGCTGAGGCAGGAGGATGGCAAGTTCAAGGCCAGCCTGGGCAATTTAGGGAGACCCTGTCTCAAAAAATAAAAAGGACCGGGCGCCGTGGCACACGCCTGTAACCCCAGCGGCTGGTGGGGGGCTGAGGCAGGGGGATCGCAAGTTCAAGGCCAGCCTCGGCAGTGGCCAGGCGCTAAGCGACTCAGTGACCCTGTCTCTAAATACAGAATAGGACTGGGGTTGAGTGCCCCTGGGTTCAATCCCTGGTACCAAATAAATAATAAATAAAAGGGCTGGGGTGTGGCTGTGGGTGGGGCGCTCATCCGTCCCTAGTGCCTCCCCCAGAGGGACAGCCGTCATTGTGCTTGCTCTATGCCAGCCCCTGTGGGCTCCACCAGTCCTGTGCCCTGGAGCCAAGGCTACCCCTCATCACACTTCACACAGGAGGTCACCACCAAGGTCACCAACTTGGCTATGGCCCTCGTGGGCTTGCTCCCAGAGCAGGCCTGCCATTGGACCCCCAGCAGGACAGTACCGCCCTGCTTGTCCCCTTGTCCCCGTTTCTGGGGTCAGGGGGGGAGGTCTGTATGGACTCTCCTGCTCCTGCCTGTGACCTTGCCTGTGACCTTGACAGCATGCCTGACCCTTTGTGCCCTGCAGGAGCCTGCAGAGGCCATTGTCTCAGACCAGGAGGGCTGGGCAGGAGGAAGCCCCTGCCCTGGCCGGCACAGCGCCCTCAGCCCGCGGCTGGGGCCCAGGCGGCCACTAGGTGGAGCGAGGGGGCCGGTGGAGACCAGGCCTGGCCGCCCCGGAGCCGCGAAGGTTGGCGCGTGGGCCCTGCTGGCTCCTCCTCAGACTCAGCCCCTCCACAGCCTGCAAGGGGTGGCCCGGGACGCCCCCACCTGGATTCCTGAGCCCTGTCCAGAAGTCCAGGTCAGCACCACCCGCTCCAGGGCAGCTGGGCTAGGAGGGCGGCTGGGGAAACAGGCTGGGCACCCACAGGGTGGGCGAGAGTGTGCCCTGCGAGGCAGCCGCTAAGGCTGGGTGGAGTGATGGGGTCCTTAGGAGCCCTCCCCACAGGCAGGGCCTTGCTCACCTCCGGGGTGGGGGGGTAGGACCAGGGGGAGGCCATTGGGGAGCCCATCCTCTGCACACCCTCTTTCCTTTCTTCTTGTGTGGATGGTTGAGCCCAGAGCCACATCCCCAGATCTTTTCATATGTTATTTACAGGCAGGGCCTCACTAACTTGCTGAGGCTGAACTCGAATTTGTGATCCTCCCTCCTCAGCCTCTGAGCTGCTGGGGACATAGGTGTGCGTCGCTGTGCCCAGCCCTCTGGACATTTGTCCGTTCATTCAGGGAACACCTTGCCTGCTTGCCCATCTCAGAACCAGGGTGACAGAGCAGGCCTGTCGCGGCCGTGAGGATGGAGGCAAACAGGAAGGTCCTGTCAAAGCACATCCCATCCAGGACCCACAGGAAGTGACCTCTCCAGGCATCCGCACCCCTGGGCCCCTGTCTGTACTTGGACATCTGGGCTTTGTTTCTGTGTTCTGGCTGCAAAACGGCCATTCTCCCCTGACCTGGTCTTGTCCTCCTTGGCCTGCGGGGGCCTCAGTCCCTTCGCCTGCCCCCAGGCCTGCCTTGGAGCAGTGACCAGGTGGCCCTTGCGGGTGGGCAGCCTGTGGTCCTCGCCCTGCATCTCTGCGCACACAGCCTCCCTGCCGAGCCTGGCGCCGGGTCTCCCCTGAGCCCCCGGCTCTCACCCGGGCACTGAGAGGGTGTGCTGCGGCCCTGTCTGGGCTTGGGCAGTTCTGGGGGCAGAACCTTCCATCCCTCACCATCCTCCAGAACGTGGGCCTCTGAGAGACACAGGAACAGAGCAGGCATGGGGCCTGGCCAGCGGTCAGACGCTCTGAGGTGCTGGGAGGCCAGGGCAGTGTGGCTCTGGGCCAGTGTCCCCGAGCCTTCTGGTCGTCCACGGCCCGTGTTCCCAGGTGGGCTCAAGGAACCAGGAGTCAAGGCCCAGCCCTCCCCCTGCTCCCGCTACCCTGATCACCGGGTTCCCACTCTGAAAGAGACCACGGTTGTCCCCACCCCAGGGCCCTGCCCGGGCGGCTCCCTGCCCGCGTCGCCCTGGAGCCGCCCGGCCACAGTGGCCCCCGGCTGCTCAGCTGTGCCGGGCACTGGCCTCGTCACTCATCTTGAGTCGGGGGTGTCTGTTACAGTTGTCGGGCATCACGTGGGGAAGGGAAGGGTGCAGCTACCCACGTCCCCCGGAGAGCCCTGACCAAGGGCAGAAGACAGGACATGGCCAGTGGGAGGGAGGGCTCAGTCCCTGTCATTGAGAGGCAGGCGCCGTGCCAGGAAGCCCACCTGTTGGCCCTGGTTCCAGAACATGGTGTCCCCCAGGCAGCCCCCAGCCCCCCAGCCCCTGGCATGTTGTCTCTGGACCCTGCTGTCCCTGGGGCACACCTGTGGCCTGTGTGTCTGGCTCTCACTGAGCGCCAGGTCCTCGGGTCCCTTGGCACTCCAGCTGTCACGGAGCTCCTGCGCTGGCCGAGGACACTGCAGTGTGAGCCCGTTACTGGCCTGGTCCTTTTCTCTGGACGGGTCCTCCTGGGCTCACAGACGGACTCTCCTGGGGAGCCCCTGGATCTGTGGTTCCCCTCTCTGGGGGCCAGCAGCTCTGAGCTGGCCGTGACTGGACAGGAGCCTCGCCGTGACGGGTGTGTTCCTCCCCAGCGTCCCCACGAGCACGGTCACCTGCCCTGCCTGGCCTCCCCAGCCCCCACCCCAACAGCCCTATGTCACTTCCTTCCTGCTGCAACCAGAGCCAACCGTCTTCCTTTTTTAAGTTTTTGGGGTGCTGGGCATTGAACCTGGGGCACTCCACCGCTGAGCCAAACCCCAGCCCTTTGTCTTATTTTGAACCAGGGTCTCACTAAGTTGCCCAGGCTGGCCTGGACCTTGCCGTCCTCCTGACTCTGCCTCCTGAGCAGCTGGGATGACAGGCGTGAACCTCAAAACTGAAAATGAGACTGTGACCCTGTCCTGCCCAGTGTCCCCACGGCTCTCCACTGTCCTCAGGGTCGATTCACACTCTAGGGCGTGAGGGCACATCTCTGCTGGCTGCGGGGTGAGACTGGAGGTTCCCAAGTGGAACCAGCAAGGAGGCTGAGCAACTTGGCTCTTCCAGGAAAGCTGGCAGTGCCACCGGGGAGGAGGCCGCCGGGGAGGAGCCCACCGGAGCTCAGACATGGGAGGTGGGCCACCCCCATTTTCCCAGCAATGGAACCAAGGCTCAGGGAGATTCAGAGGTGGTTGGGCTCCAGGTCCTGCTGCCGTGGTCGCCAGGTCCTGCTGCCGTGGACGCCAGTGGTCTGGCTCTCGGCGCCCTGATATGGCGCCTGCAGGGGAAGGGTCCTGGGCTGTCTCAGGGGCCCACGGCTGTCCCCACGCCCTGGTTGAGGTGGGAGCGCCATTATCAGAGACCAGCTGAGGCCCCCCAGTGCAGGTCCCCAGGCCCCTGGCCTGCCCGGCCTGGGAATAAAGGCCTTCTCTTCCATTCGGCTGTTTCTCCGCCCCCCGCCCTAATAGGATTGAGACTTTTGAAGTTAATAGGAGACAGGGAGAATCCCACGCGGAGAATGCAGAGGCAGAGCTTAGAGCGCCTTTGTGACGCTGGGTGCCTCCCGGCGGCGGCCAGCGTGATGAAAGACCATGAAATGCACTGTGTCAGGCTGCCCTGCACTGACAGGCCTGCCTGGGGACGGGGGCCTGAACGCGGGCACAGGAGCGCGTGAACCCGGAGGCCTGCAGCGCTCCGGCTGTCCGGGTGCCGCGGCGGCCAGCTCCTGGCCAAGGCCCTGCGTGCGGACCAAGGCAGTGCGTGACCTGGCAGCCGGGGTGGGGGCTTGGGGCTTTGCTGTTGTGCTGTGGATGGAACCCAGGGTCCACTACTGAGCCCTTTTGTTCTGTTACAAGACAGGGTCTCACCCAATTGCCCAGGCGGCCTGGACCTTGCCGTCCTCCTGCCTCAGCCTCCCAAGTAGCCGGGATGGCAGGCGTGGCCACTGCACATGGCCTCAAAGTTGGAGACCAAGAGCAGGGGGCACTGCCCAAGCCCCGTCCCCAGCTCCCACACCCCTCAGCGGGGCTCTGGACCTTTCAATGTCATGGAGAAAGAGTGACAAGGGGCAGGAGGGGGCGATGTTTCCAGACGGCTCTGTCCAGATGGCCACTTACCACGCAGCCCATTCATCTATCCAGTACATTCTCAAACTCCTGTGTCCTCAACCCAATTCCAGAACATTCCATCATCCCACAGGGAAGCCTGTCCCCGCGAGCAGTCCCCCTCCCTCCATCCCTGCACCTGTGGGTCCACGTCCCGTCTCTGGACTCCCCTGTCTGGAGGGCACACCTGTGGCCTGTGTGTCTGGCTCTCCCTGAGCGCCAGGTCCTCAGGTCCCTCACTACAGCTGCCGCCTGGCCCCTGCGCGGGCCACGGACCCCCTTTGATTTCTCCTTTTCTGGTCGTCCAGTCGTCACGCGAGGCCATGATCCTCCTGGAGGCCAAAATGAAAGGGCAAGTCCCCTGGGCAGCAGAGCTGCTGGGCGTTGGAGATGTGGACGTCCCTCTGCGGGCTGGCCTTCCCACCGCACTGCTGGAGTTGGGGGTCAGGTGCAGAGAGAGGCCGGCGCTGCGTCCACAGCTCCAGACCTGCTCCTGTGGTCCCCTTTGCCCTTCCCCACTGAGGGGGCTGCAGGATGGGTGGGCAGAGGGCAGGGGTGGACCTGATATCTGAAGCCCACCTGGCAGGGGAAGCCTCCCTGAGGCTGCCCGTGCTGCCCTGTCCCTCTGAGGCCAGTGGCCAGCATGCCCAGTTCCTCTGCTGCAGCAGGACAATACAGAGAGTGGCAGTTCTCCTCCTCGCAGACCCCCAGGGAGACCCCTAGGACAGCCAGGCTCTGGCCCTTCAGAGACAGGACCGGTGAGAGCCACTGCAGGCTGACCTTGCTGGACTCAAATTTCAAGGAGAGCAGAGTCCGAGAGGTGCAGGACAGAGGCCAGGGAGGACCCAGGGTGCTGAGAGACAGAAGGGGACAGAGGTGCCATGGGGTCCCCTACACAGGGGCAGGGGCACCGCCCTCCCCTGGGCGCTCATGGCCCCTGGACCTCTGTCCCTGAGCCTTACTCCTGAGCCCTGCTGTGGCCCTGACCGTCTCTCCAACTGCTCTGGATCTGGGAGAGAGGCAGGCAGCTCTCAGCCGGGTTAGGGCCCAAGGCCCAGCGGCCACCCTGTCCCTTTCCCAGGGTCTCCGTACCTGTGAACTCCTGCCATGCACCCTGCCTCCTTCATGGTCTGCTGGTCCAGGGTCCCAGGACCCCAGCAAAGAGCTGCCCCACCTGACCATGAGCTCGGTGCTCAGAGAGGGGACCCTCTTCATGTCAGGTCCCAGCGTGGCTGAGGCCCTGAGCCCAGACTGGGGGACCCCTGTGCAGCCCTCAGTGTACTGATGGTGCTTCTGCGGGGGAAGGTCCTGATCCCGTGCTGTGCCGCCGGGGAGAGATGGTCCTTGTCCCCACCTCAGGACCCGTGACGGTGGCCTTGCCTGCAATCTCTGCAGAGGTGGTCAGGCTGAGAGGAGCTCGCTCAGGTGAGCCCTTGTGCAGCACCACTGCCTGCCTGGCCCTGCACCTTCACCGAGTGCCGGCTGTGTGCTCGGGTGCTGCAGCAGAGAGAGCCTGTCCCTTTCCCTGGAAGGTTCCAGGGCACAGGCGGGGGCTGCGTGGAGGAGGTGCTGTTTGAGTGCAACCAGAGGGAAAGCAGGAGCCACACCTGAGGGGGGGGGTCCGACAGCAGGACCCAGGCCCGAAGGCGGGGGCAGGCCAGGGTCGGGGCCGCACAGGCCTCGGGGGCCACAGCGGAGAGCTCCGTGTTCATCCCCAGGGGGAGGCCAGCCAGTGGGCCATGTGTCCACCCAGGATCAGGCAGGGCTCGGGGGACTGCTGAAGCTAAGCTTCGGGGGGAAATCTCTCTCTTTCTCTCTGGTCTGGGGAGTGAGCGCGGGGGCCTTACCCCCTGGACACTTCCCCAGACCTTTCTTATATTTTACCTGGAGACAGGGTCTCGCTGAGGGCTTAGGGCCTCGCTGAGGTGCCCAGACTGGCCTCAAAGTGGCAATCCTCCTGCCTCAGCCTCTGAGCTGCTGGGATCACGGCCCTGGGCCTCCACACCCCAGACACCCTCCTTCTCCTCCCGCCTCCTCTCCGTCCCTGAGCCCTGGAGAGTGGGTGTGCAATGCCAATCCCTGTGTGTGGATGTCCAGGGCCATGGGACAGGACACCGCTTGCTGGGGACCAGCCCGGCTGAGCCACCTCCTCGCACACAGAGCCCTCATGTGACCCAGCGGGGACCTCAGGCCAGGAGCACCAGCCCAGGGTGGAGGCCCCCAGGTGGACCTTGCTGCCCTGTCTGCAGCTGGGGGACAGTGGCCAGACCCAGAAAGGGGCTCCCACTGGCCCTTCCACAAGGCAGGGGAAGCTCTGGGCACTGCCCTTTCCTGCCCGCCCAGCCCGGCCCGCTCTCGGCCCACTAACAGGCGGCAGAGCTGGGCCTGGTCTCCGGCTTTCCTGGGTCTGAGTGGAGGGTGGGGGTCGAGGTTCCCGCTGAACCCCAGGCCCCAAGCCCTGGAAACGTGTGTGCGATGTCCACTCCCTGGAGCTGCCAGGACGGAGAGCCCTGCCCCTGGTGGCCCAGGGAGAGAGGGTGAGGGGGTGGGGAGGCAGCAGTGGAACTGCTTTGGAAGGTCACCCTTTTTTCCTACACAAAGGTCAGTCACCGACCGTTGCCAAGACAACGGTCAGCTTAAACATGGCGGCTTAAAGAGAACAGTCAGGGCCCTTGGGAAGATGCTGGGTGGGGGGTGGGGGTCGGGGGGCAGGGACAGGACTGGGGCAGAGCGAGGCAGGTACGTGGCCCCTGGATTGCCTGGGGGGCCTGCAAGGGAGCGTGGAGCCCAGAGGCTGTGAAATGGAAGGCCGCCCGCTCCACGGTGGGACCCAGGCGGGACCCAGGCTGGCGCGGGAACCACAGGTGTCGCAGGGAGACCTCTGGGCCCTCTGGGCCTACCACCGTGGACAAGCAGGGCCTGGGCTCGGCTTCTCCAGCCCCTCCCCGTAGGCTCCAGACTAGAACTCAGACTTGGAGACTGAGGATGGAGAAGACCCCTGGGCCGGAAGGGAGGGACTGGGGCCCCAGGTCAGTAGTGACCACTCATCCTACCAGAAATCGGGACTCTCGTGGCTGGCTGAGGCTGGACCCAGGCTCTCCGTGGATCTGGGGACCCGAGGCTCTTGCTGTGGGGACTGGCCAGCTGTCACCACCTGGGGCAGCATGTCAACCTGAGGAAGGCGGCTGCGGACGGGAGAGAACTCGCAGGCCGGGACCTCAGTGTGCAGTGCGACGGGGGCACTAGCCCAGTCGGGCAGGCAGCTGTGCACGTCCGCCTGCAGAACATTCCGTCACCCAGGCCTGCTCCCACCAGTCCACTTCCTGTCCTGGAGTCACCCGGGGTGGCCTGGTGTGTCTGGCTCTCACTGAACATGAGGTCCTCAGGTCCATCACCCCGCTCCTGCCCACAGCTCCAGGTGGACGTAGGAAGGCGTGTTGATGAGAACCTGTGCTGGACAGGCCTCCTCATCACACTGGCCCCTGGGTGAATGGGGGCTCCCGGGGGCGGGAGGCCCCGGCTGCTGTCCTGGCCCTGCGTGTCTGGGTCCCACCCGGGGGTCAGGAGCCTCTCCGGCAGGCAGGCCCTGCCAGGGCCGGGGCTGTGGTGGGTGAATCCGAACCACGGCTGCTCCCAAGGTGGCTGAGCATCTCCAGGAGCTGGTCTTCAGCTGGGCCCGGAAGGCCAGGGCAGGAGGGCTGTCCCCTCCAAGGCTCCTGTGCCAGCCCGGGGCTTGTGGCCCCTTGGCCTCGGCCTCTGCCCTGCTCCACAGTTCTTCCTGCCGTGTGCCTGACCTCCCTCCGGAGAGGATGCAGAGCACTGGACTTAGGCCCCCACTCCAGCATGACCTCGTCTGGACAGGTCGCCCGGCAGCACCTGTCCCCAAGCAGGCTTGAGCTCTGGCTCAGGGATTCGGGACATGGACAGGTCTTTCGGGGGACCATCAACCCAGGATAAGAAAACCCACACTCCCGAGAAGAGAACCAAGTGTCAGTGTAGTGGGGGGTTCTAGACCCGGACAGGAAGCTCTGGCTGTCCGCCCCGGGGAAGGCGCCCCGTGCCTCCTGGGCTGATGGCTTTCCTACGGCTATGTCCGGCACGCGTCACCGGGGAGATGCCAGTGGCCAGCACTCAGGGAGCTGCGTGTTGGGGAACCTCCCGCTGTGTCGGCAACTCCCTGTGACTTCAGAACACTTCCAGAATGAAGCACTCATCAAGAGATTCTTGGGTGTTAACAGAATCACGAAATCCACAGAGGGATTTCAGCCGTGTGTTTAGAGACATGGTCTCACTGAGCTGCTTAGGGTCTCACAAACTTGTGGAGGCTGTTTTTTTTTTTTTTAATCTTTTTTTAGTTGATGAAAGACCTTTTTATTTATTTGCTGATTTGAGATGCTGAGAATTGAACCCAGTGTGTCACACACACTAGGCAAGCGCTCCACCACTGAGCCACACCCCAGCCCCTGGAGGCTGGTTTTGAACTCAGGATCCTCCCGCCTCACCCTCCCGGGTGGCTGGGACCCAGGCGTGTGCCACCGCACCAGCTGCCCAGGCCTTTGTAACAGGCCCCAGGGGCAGCTCAGAGACTGGACCACTGGAGTTTGCGGCCAGTGAAGCGTGTGTGATTCTTGGGATGCACAATTAATATTCTCAAAAGCGACCCTCACGCGTTGAGGACAAGCAGCTGCCCAGGGCAGGACGGGTGCGGGGCCTGCAGACACTCCCACCTCGACGTGGGGTGTCCAGGACCCCGAGGGAGCTCCATGCCCACTCCTGCCCACTGCCCTCTCTGGTGTGAGGCTGACATCTCTGTGTGCTTTTGCAGTCAGTGCCAGGCTGGAGCCCAGGGCCTCTCCCAGGCCAGGCAGGTCCAGCCCTGGGCCTCAGCAGCCCTGATGGACGCGGGCCCCCACTGCCTGAGTGGACCTTCTGTACCAACTGCGTGTCGCGCCAAGGCCCCTATGGTGTGCTGGAGTGTGGGGCGCCGGAGGTGCGTGGTCCCCCACAGCCACGTGGCTGTGTGGGTGGCCCAGCTGGCGAGTCCCCCCCAGGTTCGCAGACAGGCCTGCACCAGAACCCCCACTGTGGGGGTCTGGCAGAGCGCTCCATGGGCAGGCGTCCAGCAGCCCCCGTCACAGTCCTGAGGGTCCACTTCTGGTGACAGGGCACACGCCCCTGGACAAGTCCAGGGGAACAGCTGGCCACACAGCCTCAACACTCCTGGGGCACAGCCCAGACACTGCCTTTCTCCCCGGGAAGTGACATGGGTGCGTCCAGGTGAGACCTGCGCAGATACGATCATGGCAGACACGCACTGGACACTACCGGAGTGTCTCTCAGTCCATCAGGGGTGAGGCAACCCGAAGGAGCTGGATGTGGCCTCGGGCAACAGTGGGACGTCCATGTGAACGTTGCTGGGAGCTCAGAGCGGCCCTCCAGGGCAGCCATGGTAGGCGCAGCTAAGGGGTGCCATGGACGCTCCGCAGAGGCCTATGCTGTGTCCAGCACCTGGATTTGAGGCTATGCCCAGCTATGGCCAAGGCAGCCCCAGGGAAATTCAGCGATGGCCTGTGTCTGCATGTCCTGCGGATCCTTGTTGGGACGGGTCAGTTTTCTAAATTAAACCAGCACAGGGGCTGGGGCTGGGGCTGGGGCTCAGGGGCAGACACTTGCCTGGCTCATGCGAGGCCCTGGGTTCGATCCTCAGCACGGCATATAAGTAAGAAGATCCGAGGCCATTCCCAGGACCCAGACGTGGGAAGAGCTCACGACGGGCTGGGCAGGGCCAGTCCGCCGTGCGGCTCTCCCAAGTCAGATGACGCGGCGCAGCAGCGGGGCCTCTCCCGTGGCAAGGCGTGGGCGCACAATGCGGCTGTCGGCCCGCGTTTTCTGCTGTTCCTGCCTCTGCCGCCCACCGCCCCGGGCAGCTGCAGAGGCTGGGGGTGAGGCTCTCGAGGGCAGCCTGCCTTTGTGGGCAACAGCAGGGGACGCTTTCTTTCCACCCTCTGAACAAGGCCAGGGTGACAGCGCGTATCTGAGGGCTGTCACATCAGACCCGGCCGCATCCAGAGGCCGAGGAAGCTGGGCAGGAGGGCCCTGTGCCTGGTCCTGGGTCCCCCGAAGCTCCCACTGCAGGCCGCGGCACAGCCGTTCTCCTGCCCAGGAGACAGGTCAGCTGGCTGCGTCCTGAGCTGTGACCCGGCATTCATTTCCCCCAAGCAAACGGAGCATGGTGTGCCCAGTGCCCGGGGGGCTGTGTGGTGCTGGCAGCCCCAGGTGGGGGCAGATCACTGCTCGACAGCACGAGGCTCTGCTTGGACCCAGGTGCAGCGCGACGCGGCCGGACGGTGAGTACGGGAAGGCTGTGCCCAGCCCCCCGAGTGGTGCTGAGGGGAGCTGGCAGGACCTCCAGGCTCCTGCCCAGCAGCGGCGACTTCCGAGGATGCTGTCGGAGGTGCTTGTGGCCTCATCGGGGGTCCTGGGCCTTCCCAGTGGGCCTGTGGGGGTGACAGCGCCCTGGACCTCGGGCCACAGGAGGCATCTCCTCCCCAGGTGACCGCTGGCCGCATCCACCTGGCGTTGGCCTGGCCTCCCTGCTAATACCTGCTGGTGGCCGGAGCGGAGGCCTGGGAGTGAAGCCCGAGGCCTGGGGTCAGCCCTGCTGTCCTGCTGCGAGCGCATAGTCAGGCCACACTGCAGGGACGGACGAGGCGCCACCGGGGCACAGGCCGCGCCCAGCACTGATCAATGATTCGTACCGATCTGCTAAGTGCCCTGATGCGTCTGAGAGTCTGAGGTGGGCGTTAGGTGCCCTCTGCTCTGCACTACCACCAGAGGCTGAGGCTGCTGCCCTCCTTCGGGGTGACCCTCGCTCGCTCCTTCCAGCGGGGGGGCCAGGGCAGGGTGCTGGATGCAAGCTGCACACAGGGTCGACTCTGGGCCTCGAGGTGGCAGGCAGGCGGGGGCTTCTTCCCACCACAGGGGTCCCCGTTGGCCGCCTCTGCTGGCTGTACATCGGGGGTAGGTGGCACAGCACACACCTGTTCCTGTTGGCTGCGAGGCCACCACGGTTTCCCTGACGCCACGTGGAGACGAGGCAGGCCGGGGAGGTGGCTGTGGCCCTGACGGGCTGCACATCCCCAGGCCCCCGTCCTGGTGGGGCTCCCAGCTCCTCCCTCCAGTGTCTCCTCCAAAGTAGACCCCCAGGTGTCCTGGGGACCGAGGTGACAGTCACACTCATGAGACTCACCATTTTAAAGTGAGCATTTCAGTGGCACTTGAGACACTCAGAGACATGCAGCCACCACCTCGTCTAGGTCCGGAACACGGGTCATCCCGAGGGAAGTCTCATCCCAAGAGCCGTCCCTGTCTTTCCCAGCCCTGCACCCACAGGTCCATGTCCGTCTCTGGTCTCTCCTGTCCTGGACTCCCCTGTCACTGGTCACACGCTGTGGCCTTGGGAGTCTTGCTCTCACTGAGCACCAGGTCCTCAGGTCCATTCCCACTGCAGCGGTGGCCTCCATGCTGCCTGGCTGCGGGTGCCCTGGGTGGGTGGGTGGGTGAGCACATCCCGTGCAGATGAAGACCTGTGCTTCCTTTGGCCTCCGCTGATGGGTGGGAGCGCCGGGCCGTGTGCTGATTCCTGTCTCCCCGCGCCCAGCTCTAGGGCCTGAACCCAGCCCTTTTGATTGTGTTTTGGGACAGAGCCGCGTGGGGTGGCCCAGGATGGCCTGGGATGGGCGGCCCTCTAGCCTCCGCCCTCGGAGGGGCTGGGCTCACAGGCCTGGCCTCATCCCTCCTGAGGAGCTGTCCCCACTGTCCCCCATTTTCTCCATTTCTCTGTGATCTGCTCCATGCTTCTCTGCAGAACTGGGGTCCTGGAGGGATCTCTGGTGGGTTGGGCCAAAGTTGCCCCCACCTCTGTCCCCTGTTGCTGCGATCGTGTCCCGAGACGCCTCCACCAGGGAGCTGTGCCTGCAGCCGCCTGCTCTGTGTGGCGTCCTGGTGGCTCCGTCTGCCTCCGGGAGGAGCCTCGCTGTCCTCTGCCTGCAGAACACTCTCTGTCTCCTCCCCGCAAAGTCCCCTCTGGCCCCTGTTGGGTGGGGAGGGTGGTCACCTCTGTTCCATCTATACCTCAGCCCTCCCAGGGCTCCCAGTGCCACCTTATCCCCGACGCCTGATTTCTACCTCTGGCATAGTTCTGCAGTCAGAGGAGAGAAACTGCAAACCCCAGAGCCCCAGGGCCACCGGGCCTGCAGCAGCCCCTCACCTCCAGCCTCAGTTTCCTCCCTGGTGACAGCAGGATGTTGGTAGAGCTTGCTAACTAGGGAGTCTGTGGGGAGAAGTTGACCCGGGGCCTCGAAGGCCCTGCAGAGCATCGCCGTTCCTGCCCGTGGTCTGCAACGGCGGACTGGCACACCAGCCGGGGCCAGGGTCCCCTGCCTGCTCCTGTGCAGCCCTGGATTGAGGAAGAGCTTTTAGGTTAAGTGACCGGGGGCGTGGCACCAGGGTGGAGCACTAGTGCGTGCCAGGGCATGAAGAAGGAGGAGGGGGAGGAGGAGGAGGAAGGGCGGGAGACCCACTTGTGACAGGGAGATCACATGATATGAAATTCAAGTTCCTGGGTCCTTCAATGAAGATTTTATGGGACTGCAGCCATGCCCACGGGCTCATGTGGTGACAGAGGCCATCTGGAGTGGCTGAAATATGGATTATCTGGCCCTTTGCAGAGACGTCTGGTGACGGTGTCAGCAGCCACTGCTGCCTGGAGGCCACAGATGCCCACTGACTCTGAACTCCAGGCAGGAGGCTCCTGGTTCCCTTCTTCCCTCCCCTTCCCAAGTGGCTGCCTTGACTCGTGTCGGAGCAGCACCCCCCTCACCCCGTAAGCCTCCGACTCACGGCTTGCAGGGCATTCATGGATCTGCGCAGCCACTCATTCCAGAATGTTCTGCCTGCTGTGAGCACGGCACCCGTCTGCACCCACAGATGCTCACCCTGCCTGTGGGGGCCGGTTGGGCCCGGGCTCCCTGTCTGGGGGTGAGGCGGGTCCGAGGGCCACCCGCTTGGTGCGGACACCATTTCTGTGTGTTCCTTTTTTATTCCAAACATCTCCCATCCGTAGGTTGACTGCTCAGCTGGGGACCCGGTGGCCCGGCCGCTGTGGCCGAGTCCTGCAGCATGGGGCTCTGGAGTGGTTTCTCAGGAGAGGCAGTTTCCGCAGGGACAAGCGCCCACGGTGTGTGGTATCAGCTGATGTGAAATTCAGTGTCCTGCTCCTGCGGCGCTCCCCTCGGCCCTGCTGGTGGCCTGTCCGCGCCTGGGGTGCAGGCCTCTCTGTGCTGGTTTGGGGCTCGTCCTGGCAAGTCGCCCTGGGTGAGCGAGTGGGGCCACCCGTGTCTGCGGCACCATGCTGGGCTGCTGGGGATGTCCTCTGTGCACTGACCGGAAGGGGCTGCTGGCACCTGACGTCCCTGCCGTGGGGAGCCGACCGCCCGGTGTCAGGGCCCCTCGAGGAGCTGCAGACTCGTGAGCCTTGGGATTCATACAGTGTGACATTGGCAATGCCTGTGCGCTGGCCCAGAGGGGAAAATGGGGCTCCCCCCCACCAGGAGCTCCGCAGGTTCTCAAATAGCTCCGGAGAAACCTGCTTCCCAAAACAAATGCTGAGCAGAACCCATCATTTGCTTGGAGGTGAAAATGTAAATAGTTTCAAAATAGATGTGGGGTCAGCCTCGGGGACAGACACACACGGCGGCTGCAGGCTGGGGTGCAACGCTGTTGCCATGGTTACAGAGGGTCCTGGACTCAGGCCTGCCGGTCACTGCAGGGGAAGGGAAGGGAAGCCCAGAGCCTCCCCTGCCGGGTCACCTCTCTGGGCTGGCAGGCCGGGACCTTGCCTGGGTAAGGCTTCCCTTGGAGAGGCTCCTCCCTTTGTGTTTGGTACCAGGGGACTGGACCCAGGGCCCTTAACTGCTGAGCCACGTCCCCAGACTTTTTTTATTTCTGTTTCAGAGACAGGGCCTCACTAAGTCGCTGAGGTGGGCTTCCATCTGTGATCCTCCTACCCCGGCCTCCCAAGTGGCTGGGAGGACAGGCGTGGTGGCCGTACCCAGCACCTTTTCTTTTGGTTGTCAAGTGACTGTTTGTTAAAAAGCATTTCAGGTCACAGGAGAGCTGCTGCCATGGTCCGTCCGAGTGCTCGCTGCACCCTGTGCCTGTCACACTAGTGACCCCCACAGATGCACTGTATGGTTGATGACTAGAGCCACTCCTAACTCAGGCTCCTCTGCTTCCCCTGAGCCTTTACGTGCCCTGGACCCATCAGGACCCCGAGTGATGGTGGTCATCACACCCCCCAGGGCTCCCCGGACGGTGTGAGAGGCCTGGATGGGCTCCCAGGACAGAGGCCACTCTCCCTTCCCTAGGCGTGGAGGGTCCGTAAGGCGTCTAATTGTGACAATGGTTCGCTGCCGGGCCTGGTCCTGGGGAACTCCTCGCGCCTCTGTGGGCTGAGGGGCTGGGGTCCCGCGTGCTCCGATGTGATAATCAACTTGGAGACATAAAGCATGTATCTAGAAATCACATAAAACAAAATGTGCATCTCAACCAGTCCCGGGCACTCGAGGCCACCCTGGTATCAGCCCTGCAGAATCCCACCTGAACCTGCTTCTCATTTGCTTCCATGGCCTCCTCCTGGCCTCTGCCGCACGTCCTTTCTGGAAAGACTCAGTCCTCCGGACCCAGTCACCAGGCCCCTCCTGGCAAGGGCTGCAGAGGCCCCACAGAGGACCTGACCCTCTGCCACTCTCCCTCAGAGTGGCTGGGGCTTGACCCAAGGCTTTCAGGGACACTTGCAGCCCAGGGACGGGTCAGTACCTTACTTAGGCCAGCAGCCTTGCTCGCTGCATGAGGCCTCAGGATAGAGGGGACAGCTCAGCCCCTGCTCTGACCCCACCTGTGCTGCTGGGGAGCCTGGGGGCCTTGAGGGGCCGCAGTCCCCGTGACGGCTCCCTCTAGGAGCAGGGGCTGCCTGCGTGCCTTGCTGCAGGTCCCCAGCTGGGTCGCGGGCTGGTTTCCTGCAGCTGCAGTGAAAAATTACCACCAGCTCGTGGCTTGAGCACCACAGATTTAGCATCCTGATTTTTTTTTAAACTCTTTTTTTTTTTTTTGAGAGAGAGAGAGAGAACAGAGAGAGATTTTTTTAATATTTATTTTTCAGTTTTCGGTGGACACAACATCTTTATTTCGTGTGGTGCTGAGGATCTAACCCAACGCCCCGCGTACGCCAGGCGAGCGCAGTACCGCTTGAGCCACCTCCCCAGCCCTGCCATCCTTATGATTTAGTTCTGGAGTCCAGAGTCCTAAAGTCCAGGTGCGGCAGGGTCAGGGGGGTCTGCGGCCCCTTCCTCCAGCTCAGGGCCCGCAGCGCAGCGTCTTCCCGGCTCTCTGACTCTGGCCCTCCCATCTCCTCTCAGGAGGACCTGGTGGTGACCCTGGGCCCCCATGACCAGAGTGACCCACGCAGGGTCCTTTACTGATCCCACCAGCAGAGTCCCTCCTGCCACAGCAGGTACCATGTCCACAGGCCCAGGGTTAGGACAGGGCCATCTCTGGGGACCACCTGTCACAGGGTGCCTGCTAAGTGTGATGGGGAACATGTTCTTCTCCCTTTCTCTTTCGTGGTGCCTGTCTCGCTGGGGTAGGGGACAGGAACACATGGCCCAGGACAGACCATGTAACCAGGCGTTTACAGGCCGCATGGCCAGGGGGCCTGGTGGATGCTGGCTCTGGGCACGAAGCAAACACAGGGCTGCAATTGGTTCCTCACCCTCCTTCGGGGACGCCCCCAGCCTGGACAGGGCCCTGGGCCCCTCAAAGAGGAGATCCTGTTTCCTGTGGGTGCTGTTGGACAGGCCCACAGTGAGGGTAGACGCGCATAGGAAGCCACTCCTGGGCCTCCGTCCACAGCACCCACCTGCGCTAGAAACCCGTTTATAGGAAGCAGCTTCCACTGCGCAGAGGAGAACTGAGGAGAGGCCGGGCCTCCTCAGGAGAAGGAGGCCCTGGGCTGCTGGGCTCCGGGTGGCCATCAGGGCTGAGCGGGGGCTGGGATCCTTATCAGTCTGCACAGAAACAGGTGGGGACACCGGGAGGAAGGGGTCGAACCCCACAGCAGCCTGGAATCCTGTAGTGGAAGACAGCCCTGTGCACCAACCCGCAGGTCAGGCAGCAGCGAGCAGCAGACGCGGCCAGGCCAGGGGCGGGAGGTCCGAGAGGGATGCTGAGGAGTACCCTGAGAAGCCACGTGGCCACGTGGAGCTGGGTGGCCGCGGGAGCTGGGCTGGAGAAGGAGGAGCCCAGGTACTGTGGCAGATGTGACCTCAGAGCCTGTGTTTCTAGCTGGGGGCAGCACTTCCAGATGGCCCCTGAGGGTGGACCTTTCCTCGAGGACCTTTTCTTTTTTTGGTGGTGGTACTGGAGACTGGGCCAGGGGGCTTCATCACTGAGCTGCACTCCTAGTCCTTTTTTATTTTGAGACAGGGTCTCACTGAATTGCCAAGCTGGCCTTGAACTTGTGACTCTCCTGCCTCGGCCTCCCAAGTCACTGGGATGACAGGCGTGCCCCCACCACCCGCGTTGGCTGAGACCACTTTTAGAGATTCTGCATGTGCTGTAGTTTTGCAGGCTGGGCGGAAGCGGAGGCCTTACCCATGCTGGGCATGCTCTACCACACACGTCCCCAAACACGCTTTGAACAGAAGGGCAGAGGTGAAATGTGGCACGGTTGGGCTGGGGACGTGGCTCAAGAGGTAGCGCGCTTGCCTGGCAGGCGTGTGGCCCAGGTTCGATCCTCAGCACCACATACAAACAAAGATGTTGTGTCCACTGAAAAATAAAAAATAAAAAAAAAAAAAAAGAAATGTGGCATGGTCACCCAAACAAGGCCCCCACCCAGCCGCTCATTTTCGTTATTTCTGGTTCCCCCAGTCCCCCCTGTTCTGTGCACGGTGCTACTGAAAGCAAGCATCAGTTTAGGATTTTCATACAACAGAGGAAGAGAACAGCGCGTCCACTGAGACGCTGGAGCCCTGCGTATCAGCAGAAGCCCAGCCACCCAGGAGGGACTTGCGCTGAAGAGCACGCTGCTTGCGGCTGGGGCAGGCGCTGTGGCCAGGGCCAGCTCCAGGATGGGGCAGCTCCCAGATGGGGCCAGCTCAGGGACAGGGCAGCTCAGGACAGGCCAGCTTAGGGACAGGGCAGCTCCCGAGGGGCAGCTGTGCGCCGAGATGCCTGCTGCCCGCGGCTTCCCGTGCCCGAGCCCTGCCTGCTTCTCTGGCGCTTGGGCTTTGACGCGGAAGCACCTTCTCCATCTGTTCAGACTCACAGCATAAAATTCTGGATAGCAAGAGAAGGCGCCTCCTTAGGTCACGTCCATGGCTCCTGCAGGACAGCCCCACGGACTCACTGGGCCTTAGGAAGAGGCTGGGGAGCAGGACCCTGCGGTCCCAGGCATGGCCGTGCCCTCCTGGTGGCTGCAGGAAGAGCTGCAGGTCTCACCCTCAGCAGGTCTGCAGGGGGCTGACCGGGCAGCCCAGAGGACAGGACAGGTGCCGCCGAGCCCTAGGAGCTGTGAGGCCCAGGTTTGAAACTGCCCCAAGGCGGAGGGCGTGGCGAAGCCTGGAGGCTGAGACAGCAGGAGGCAGAGGCCGGAAGGGAGCTACACAGGGGGTGAGTCCTGTATCTGAGTCTGTATTCAGTTGTGTGCGGAAGGTGGCCAAAGGGGACATCTGTGGTGGGGACTTGACCACATTTTTAGAAAGTCTGATATCCAGACCTGATCTCCTTCAGCAGTAAGATGAAATGTGTCGTCAGGCCAAGGAAAGACAGCGGGGGAGGGAGTGCGGGAGTACGAATGCAAGGTGGACCGGCCGTCTCAGAGCCTGTGT
The DNA here is from genome assembly GCF_021218885.2 of Marmota monax. NCBI lineage: Eukaryota > Metazoa > Chordata > Mammalia > Rodentia > Sciuridae > Marmota > Marmota monax. The sequence continues at coordinate 6,127,424 of NW_026692494.1, read as the reverse complement.
GCTGGACGGCCACCAGCAGCCACCATCCTGGAGGAGGCCAGACCCAGGAGCCAGGGAGGATCTGTCGCTGGGGTTTGGGTAGGGCCGCATGGGCAGGCAAAGCACAGGCCATTCCAGGGTGTATGACCCACAGGAGGAGGCCTGAGGCCGGTGTGGCCTGGAGGTGTTGGGGGCTGTGGGGGTGGGGATAAAGGGCACGGGGATCACCGTCCCTTCCTCTCCACTGGGCTTGGCCCACTGAGGCCCGGCTTCCTCACCGAAGTCCTCATTTGCGCTCTTTGTCTTGCGATGGAAATGGAGTGGGCTTAGGGTGACCCTGAGAATTTTGGGTTCTGCAGTGATCCTTGGGCCGTTGGGGGAGATGCAGGAGTGGGCAGCCCTTCTGGCAGGAGTTCCAGACCAACCAGAAAGTTATTCCTGAAACAATGAGAGAGGACCTTGAAGAAAACCAACGGAGGGCGGAGGGCGGATGCCACAGTGTCTGGGGAAGCTCCTCTTGAGCAGGGAAACAGAGAGAGAGGGAGAAGACAAATCCAGGCCCGGAGCTGTTGGAAATGCAGATGCACCGAGAGGCAGCCCTGAAATGCCTGATAGTTAAAAGGAAAGGCTTTTAAAAAATCAAAGGCAAACAGGCTGGAAACTCAACGGGGCCTAATCCTTGACTCTTTGTTGCAGAGAGACCGTGGAGCACCGCTGCCCAGGGGCCTGGGGACAGAGACTGGCTCTCCAGGACTGAGGCCATGGTGGGGACACTCAAAGGGGGACACACCAGCCGGGTCACTTTCTGAGCCAGAGCCTCATCCCAAACCCCGTGCCCTCTGCTCTCACAGTGAGCTGGCAGCGGTGAGGACTCCTGGCTGGCGGCCATGTGGTTTGACTGTGTTCGTACAAAACTGCTCAGTGTTTTCTGTATTTAATAAACAAGGATCAGAGATGCACACAACAGGGACCATGAGAAAGCTGGGTATTTGTCTTCTGATTCCGTCGTCCACATGGATAATTACTTCATTTATTTTTGCGCTGCTGGGGATGGAACTCAGGGCCTGCCAGTACGAGGAGGCCAGTGCTCTGCCACTGGGCTGCACCCATGGCCTCGTGTGATCATTTTTTAGTGGTTTCAGACCACAGGCCTTGGGGATCTGACATGGCCTCCTGGGCTCGTCCAGGCAGAGTCTGCCCATTGCTTTTCACGTTCCCCAGATCCCTGCTGCGGATCCCCGAGTCTGCAGGGTCAGTGCTGATGGGTCTGGACACAGTTTTGTTTCTGTTTTCTCCTTTGAGATGGGATCTTGCTGTTGGTCAGGTTGGTCTCAAGCTCTTGCTGAGGCCATCCTGCTGCCTCAGCCTCCGGATGGCTGGGACGGCAGGCTGTCGGCACCACTGTGCCCATCCCGCAGTACAGCCCTGTGGACAGCTGTGCTGACTGGGTGGACTCCTGTCACGTCATAGCCATGGTGCTCACGCCCTCCCAGGATGCCCTGGGGGTGCGCAGCCCCCTGACCCACCACCCCGCGTCTGTTCCTGCTCTGGAGCCTCCTCCCCTCCGCTGCAGTCACCTGGCCATGCAGCCGCCTGTGGACCAGTTTGCTCTTTCCCTCCTGCCCCTGGTGGCCTCTGACCTCTCACAGGGCAGGAACAGGCAGGATCCAGTGGAGGGTGGAGGGGTTCAGGGCCAAGTGACAGAGGCAGGTCACACTGTCCCTGCTCCTCCAGTCCTCCCCGACACGGGCAGAAATGACCTTGAAGGGGGCCTGCAAGCACCTGCAAGGACACAGCAGGGCTTTCAGGTGGCCCCCTGGACTGGAGGGTGGTCCCAGAAAACAGGGCTGCATCCTTGGGAGGATTTGGGCTGGGCAACTTGGCAGGGGAAGGAGGTCCACTGGCTGCTATTTGCCTGCTAGGGCCACCATCCCAAGGCAGCACACTGGGGGTCCATGCCACAGAGATGTACTGCCTCACAGCCCTGGGGGCCAACACCCCGAGTCCAGGAGTCCCAGGCTGCCTCGCCCGAGGCCTCTCCTTGGCGTGCAGAGTGCATCTTCTCCCTAGGTCCGCACGTGGCCACCCTCTGGTCTGTGTCCTGATCGTCCTCCAGATGGGAGCCCGCCCGTGACCTTGTTGTACCTGAATCGCCACCGGCCACCGTCTCCAAGCACAGCTACACGCTCAGGCATCAGGGCTGGGACTCAGCGTGGGAGCTTCAGGGGACCCTGATTCACCCCATAATAGTGGCCGCAGCCAGGTGCCACAAACGGGGTCCACAAACGGGGTGGCTGAAGCAACAGAAGGTCATTCTTTTACAGTTCTGAAGCCACATCCCCAGCCCTTTCATTTGATTTCGAGACCAGGCCTCACTAAGTCGCCGAGGCTGCCTTTGAACTTGTGACCCGCGGCCTCGGCCTCCGGAGCAGCCCCTGGCTCCTGTCTCACAGCACCAGCCACACGGGCCCAGGCCGTCAGTGAAACTAGAGAAGTCAGGGGAAGGCGGGTGCTGTCCCCGGGCCGGCCGCGTCGCTCTAGGTGCTGTGTCAGGATCTGGTCGTTTCCGTTGTGAGCTGGGTGCTCCTGGAGCCTCTGGTGAACGCCCGGGGCCTTCCCTAGTCACATCAGTGTCTTCTTGGGGACAGGCTTGTGGTGCACACGCACGGTGCTGCCTGGGGTTTGCCTGGTGTCACAGGCTTTGGTGGCTGGGCTGTGGGGTCGGCAAGCTCCCTGCCCCTGTCCATGCTCCTTCGGCTGAGTGGTCCAGCTCAGGTCCTGCTGTCCCTGCAGAGCAGCCCCGAGGCCCACACAGGTGATGTGCAGGTCGCAAGGCCACCGAGCTCTCTGCCTGTCCCCAGGGTGCCTTGGTCTTAACCTCCACAGGTCGCCACTCCTCAGCGCTGGCTGGCTCTTCCCTGGGCAGAAGAGGCTGCTGTCTCTGCCAGCCCTTTTAACCCCAGGTCCTGGGGCACCCCTCGCCACCCCCAGGATTAATCAAGGTGTTCTCCTAAACAGGCCCAGTGCACCTCTAAGGCGAGTCCTGACGCAGCTGGTAAAGTCAACACATCCCCAGGACTGCTCCGCGGGAGTCCTGGGGAGGATGCGCCTGGGCCCCTGGCTCCCTCACAGTGCGGTTCTGTGGGTGACAGCAGTGACGAAGATCAGGGGTCACCTCTTACTCACAACATGTCCCCCTTCATGTCACTTAGCACCTCAGAATGCCACCTTATTTGGCAACAAAGTCTTTGCAGACAGGTAGATGAGGTGGCCTAAGTGAGGGGTGGGCCTAACCCAGTGACCGTGTCCTTCTAAAAGGCCTCCAGAAGGCAGCCCCCAGCAGCTCCACCCCAGACGTCAGGCTCTAAGGCTGTAGGAGAGCGTGTGTGCCTCAAGCCCCCAGGTTGAGACCCAGGAAAGGCCTCTGCCCACCACACCTGCTAGGAGCAAGTGGCCACTTGCTGGCTCTGGAACCCAGGCAATGGGGCCGCCACCCGCAGGAGCGGAATTGGGTCCCTTGCAGGAGGGCTGGGGGGGAGCCGTGGGTGGCCATGGACTTTGCTCACACCTTGCTGGCCAGAGCAAGTGCTCAGCCATGCTAAGCACAGTGGGACAGGGACTGCCCCCACGTGCCCGAGAAGAGACGACACAGAGGGGAATGGCCCAAGGGTCACCAACCATAGGTGTGAGCCAGGTGGGGGTTCAGAGGGATACCACAGCACCCAGAGCTGCACTCTCAGGGAAGGTCCCCTGAGTTGTGACTTGTGCTGGGCCACCAGAGGGGTGAGGTGTCCTAGAGAGAGAATGTGAAGGACAGAAGCTCTTCTTGGCAGGTCCAATCTGATTAGGTCAGGCCCACCCAAGTTAGTCTCCCTAATTAAAGGTCAACTGAAAGGAACCAAAGTCACATCTGGAAAGTTCCTTTGCAACCAGGGCAGGGATGTTCACAGGGTCACCCCATATTCCAGGGCAGAGGGAACACAAGGCTGTGGGCACTGTGGACCTCGGTAGAGTTCTGCCTGCCACAGCCTCCAGAGGCACTGAGGAGGAAGGAGACGGCAGCAGGGGCAGCTGGTGCTTGCTGACAGCGTAGCCTTGCAGGCCTTGGCCGAGCAACTCAGGAATAGGGGCCTTCCTCCCCAGGCCTGTCCCTGCCTCCTGCGTCAGGGCACCAGACTTCCCCATTTCACAGGACCATCGACGCACCCAGGAATGGCAGCCTGGCTCTGGCTCTCCGGCAGGATCCTCAGAGCAGCCAGGCAGGGAGGCACCAGTGCCCGGTGGCCTACTGACTCCTGTGCACAGGGCCCTGGTGGGGAGGGCTACTATCCGCCATGGCCACAGCACCAGCCTGCCCACTGTCCCTGACATCAAGAGTGGCTCTGGGAGCAGATTCAGCGACTGCCACAGCTTGATGTCCTGGGCTGTCATCCCCAACTGATGGGTAACAAGAGATTCAGGCGAGAAGTCCAAGGAGTGGGCAGTCACTGGCTGGGACCACTGGAGGCCCGAGATGTGACATACTTGCAGGGCAAGGTACAGACGGGTCTGGCTGTGACACGGTTGCTACTGTCCTCTGATATTCCTTCTCCTCTTCTCCGGAGAAAGACAGCCCTATTCACATGTGGCCCTACAGATAGACAACCCTCTCAACCACCTGTCTCCAGGAAAAGCTGTGTGGATGTTTGACCCCCAGGTGTGGGGCAGGAGGGACCTTCCCAGATTTCTTTGAAGCCCCAGGCAGTGGGCAGAATGAGTCCAATCCCTGGAGACTGCATACATCCCATTACATGGCAAAAGGGCCTCTGCAGAGGCAATTAAGGTCAGGGACCTTAAGATGGGAAGGTTGTCCCGGTGTACCCAAACCATGGGAGACTACTCAGTAATGAAAAGGAACCAACAGGCTAGGACTGCGAGGGATGTTATCTCAATCTGCTTGTGTTACTGAAACAAAACACCTAAGACTGGGTAATTTACAGAAGAAAAAATTATTTTCTCACAGTTCTGGAGGCTGGGAAGTCCAAACAATGGGATAATTATATGCCAACATTTCAGGGGTTAACACTGCATTAAACAAGTTAATACTCATGTTGAGCCAGCATGAAGCACTTAAATGTCAGTATTTTATGAGATGTCTTCTCCACCAGGCTGTGAGCTCCCCAAGTACTGTCTTCCTCACTACTGCATGTCTAGCCCCTGTCACCAGGCACCATCGTTCGAATGCTGTTTAAAGACTTGCGGCTGCACTGAAGGGTCTTGTAAAGCAGCACCGGTGATGGGCAGCACTGCTGAGAATACACTTTCATGGGCTCCGTCCTGCCTGCCAGTCAGACACAGCCTAAATTAAAACTCTACTCTTCCCTGGAAACAGCCAAGACACACTGCTCCCGTTGCTTCCGTTGTCCTGCAAAGAGCTCTACAGCACATTCAGGTAGCTGATCCTCTGTTGTTGGAAATCTTTTCCGGGATGTAAGCAATGCTGCAGGAAGTGTCCCTGCAGGAACATCTCGGGGTGCAACTGACCGTGTGCTCAAGGTAAACCCCTGGAGTGGGGACTTCAGGGTCCCAGGGTCTGCATTTAGTGAAGGCATTTGACAGATGTCCAGGTGCAGAAACTCCCATGCCCAGCTGCCCGCACTCCACAGCCCGTCTCACTGCACAAGGCCACTCCTCTCATCTTTGTTAACCTGATGAGGGGTGAAAAATGTATTAAGTGTGTACTGAACCATGAACGAAATCAAAGATTAAAACCTACGTGCAAACCCACTCCTAGCAAGATGGTCTGAGCCAGAAGTGCAAGTGTATTTTCAAAAACGATTGAGGTGGAACATCAAAATGACCTCTGAGCTGAGACTCGACCCCTGCTCTGATTCATCCAAGGCCCTAATTAGGCAGGAAAGGGTTGGCTGTCCCGCCACCTTGTTAACACTGATCTACATCGCCAGCTTTCACGGCCTGTGTGTCCCCACTTGAGCCTTACAGATAGATGTCCAATTACAGGTCCTCCTTTGTCGCCAGCCCTGTGGGAAACTCAGAAAACCGGAGGGAGGATGGCCACTTGGTGTCACTTTGCATTTCTGGAACCCAAAGAGACCCAAACCGAAATAGTGCCAGGGACCTGGCCAGCAAGAAGCTGCGGTGAACTAGCTCTCACCACTTCAGTGTGTGCCAAGTACCGGGTGATGGTTACTCACCCTCACCAGCACACGGGGGCTGTGAGTTGCCTGGGGCCCCAGCTGGGTCAGACCGCCTGGAAAGGAGATCCAGGGAGACCTGCAGCAACGCCTTGACCTCTCCATCCCTCGTCTCTCTTTAGACCCTAGTGACCTGGGCACAACTTGGGAGCCAGGCACACCTGGAGCACTGGCCACACTAGCAGACCAAAGGCCGGGGGCAGGACCTGGCCAGGGCTCCCCAGAGGGTCAGCGCCTGGACCCTGGTCCCTGTGGCACAGGCCCAGGTGGAGCGCCTGGGCCTGCAGGACCCTCTGCGTGGCCAGATGGCCCTGTCGCCAGCAGTGGACGTCACTCAACTTCCCCCACGGCTGGCTGGGGGCCCAGTCGTGGGCACAGGCGGGTGTGCTGGCTTTGGGGTGTGGACCGGATTGGCTGGGCAGCACTCCGAACTGGAAGGTTCTGTCGGGATCATCGCGAGCGCGGCGGTGACCCGTCCGTCTTCTCGCAGGGACCTGGGGTCGGCGACCGCGGCCTGACCGAACACAAAGGCACGCGACGCGGGAAGGCGGGCGCCGGGGGCAGCGACCCGAGGGGCGCCCGAAGACGACCTACGCATGCGCGACGGCGTGGGCGTGGCCTGCGCCGGGCCGCTGGGCTGGTGCGGGGGCGGGTTGGGGAGGCGGCGTCGGCGTCCCATTGGACAGCGGCGGACCTGGGGCGGGGCTTGGCTCAGCCTCGAGGCAGGCTCCGCCTCCAGCCCGCGGGGAGCTGCGCGGCGGCGGAGGCGGTGAGCGCGGGGGCGCGGGCGGCGGCGGTTGGCGGGCGGGCCTTCCGCCGTTGGGGCCGCCGTGGCCTCCTCGCCTGGGCTGGGGCGCCCGGTGAGCGCGGCCCGCTGCGCCTCTCGGGTCGGCCGGGCGGGGCTGAGGCGGCGCGGCCCAGGCGGGCCTGGGGTAGGGGCGGCCGGGCCCGGAGGTTCGTCCGCGGCGTGCGCCCGGCGCTTGCGGCCCGAGGCCCCTCCGGTGCCGGGGCCGGGTCTCTGCTGCCTGCACCCCACCTTTCCCTGAGCCTTGGCCTCTCCTGCCGGTACCGCCTCCTCTCTGCCTGCGCCCCACCCTCCCTCTCCTTCCCGAGCCGGTCACTGCTGCCTACGCCCCCGCCGGCCTGCAGGCCGTGCGCGCAGCGAGCCCCCTTCCTGCTGCCCCTAGACCCTGCTGCCCGAACCGCCATCCCTCCCCCTGAGCCCTGCTCCTGCTGCTTCCTGAGTCTCCCCTCTGCCACGAAACCCCTTCCTCTGAGTCTGTGACCCCCTGCTGCCTGAGCCTTCTTCTCTGCTGGGTCCCCTCCTTTCCTCACTGATACGAACCCCCTCTTCTGCTTCCTGAAACCCCTTTCTGTCCTGCTTGAACATCTGCTGTGAACACCCTTCCTGCTTGGACCCCCTCCCCTAGTGACCCCTTTTTTCTGCCAGAGGCCCCCCCTGTAAAATAGCACCCCCCCAAAAAAAAACCAAAACAAAACAACTTTGCATTTCTTGTCAACAGCCAAGGCATCTCATCTCTTCCGTGGGTGGAGGGAACGGTCTGCAGCTGTCCCCGTCCTTTTGGGGATACAGCAGCTGAAAGAACATTCATTCTCTCTGGATTTTGTGTGCTGTGGTCAACTGTTAGCTCCCATACCCAGGCAGGGCCTTACGCATTTATTGCCTAAACCGTCCCTTGTGTGGAGGTCACAGGCTGGCCTTCAGTGTAGAGATGATTTATTGAGAAGTTTTTTCAAAATGTATGGGAAGAACTGCTGGGAGGGAATCTGCTGTATTTTATTTATGAAAAAAACCAAAAATACAGGCACCTGCCTGGTGACTGAAGCCAGTTTGTCGGTTTGCTCGGTGCCTGGTTAGGGAACCGAGTGGTCTAGTGGAAGATAAGCTGAGCTAACCTGTGCCCTTGAGGATGGTGTCTGCATGAAAATTGCCAGCAAATGCCTTTATAAACCACCCTGCAAATTCTGTTGCAGGGCACGTGGGCATCAGACCTTGAAGCACTTTGTGCCAAATCGTTACCACTAACCACATGAGCCTAAATCATGACGGATGCCAAGTACGTCCTCTGCAGATGGGAAAGGCGATTGTGGCCTGCAAAGGTGACAGCAGTTACTCTATAATTGCAGGAATTGGAAATGACTTTCAGGTGACAAGTAAAATCTTCATCAGGCACCAATACCTAGGAGTGCTTCCGTGAAATAATTGAACCTGAACAGTTGGCGCCTGGGTCTGTTGGCACGGATTCTCGTTCCCCATATAATGGGGTTTTGATCTAATGCTTACAAGGGTCTACTTCCAGAAGTGTCATTTATTCACACACACACAAAGGAAAGAAAAAGGAAAACAACAGCTTTAAACATGCATATAGGGCTCTGACTCGGAATTCCTGGCAAGAGGCTCGTGGTGGTAATGTGCGGGGTGGTGTTTGGGGTGCCTTCCTGCCGCAGCATGAAAGGCACTGTGGATGGGAGCCTGAATCTTGGGCTGGGAAGCCCACTGGTCTCTTTGTCTGAATTAGAGGAAATTGGACTGGCATTTGAAATCTTTGGTTGCATATGTGAGAAGTACTTGGTTTCTTTGTAACCCTGTTACCTCTGTGTCTCATTTTGTCTTAATAACCAGGATTGTTATTTTTTTCAAACATAGGTTTTGGCCAGAACTGAGACTTCAACAAAAAATAAGAGAAAAAAGGAATTCTTTCTAGATGTTCAAATACTCTCTCTAGAGGAAAAGTTAAGTGTTGTATGTTTTAAGTCTTTTCTGTGTGGGCTTTCCGATCCCCTACCTGACAGTGAAGTCCGCTCTTGAGAGCTCATGAACTCCTCCCTCAGTCAGTATTAACCTCGTGAAGGAGTGTTCCTAATAACCTTGGAGGACAACTGGTTTTATTATATGCCTGTTTGGAAGCTTAAGTCTAAATGAGACCATGTGTGCCATTTAGAAAGAGATGGCACAAAACTTGCGAGAACGTGAGCAATGTGCAGGGTCAGCTCTCCTGGGGGGGTCCACACGGGTATTTCTTTCCCACAGATCAGTGGGTCTTGTTGCAGACTCCAGAATTTTGAAACGTTTGGGTTTTGAACTTGTCACACCAATAGGAAACTTATTTTTCTGCATTGGAAAAAGCAAATAAACGGTTGTGGGGCAGTGTGTTGCTTGTTCTGCTCTTGGTTACCTGCGGGTAAAGCAGTGTGGACCACCTTCAGGGCGATGGCAGAGTCCGAGAGTCCTCTTCCTCTTCTCTGGGGAGGCCTCCCTGCCCTCTCCTTCCTGTGTCTGCAGAGCTGCCTCCTGAGCCTGCCTGGCCCCTAGCTCGCTCTCCCTTCTGCTGGGCAGTAATTGAATACTCTGACTTACAAGGAAAGCACATCCTTTTAAACTGAAGCGCGCCTGCTGGGCTGTAAACAGCTGTCAGTGACATAACCTACTCTGAAAACCTAACAAAGGAGTTATTTGTGCAGTTGAAAGTAGGATTTGCCTCATAAAAGTCACAATTTGAATTCATTTTTACTCTTAACTCCAGCCAACCTTTCTATCTTAAAAGAGGGGGGGGGAAGCAAAAAAAACAAAACCCATCCACCAGGGTCCTCGCTGCCTCTAACCTCAGGCAGAGGAATTCCTAGTTGGCTGTTACTATTGGTGTAAGTGGGAGGTTGAGGAGGAAAATGAATTTAATTCTTTTTGTCATCTGAAGAGAAGCATGTTTGAAAATGTCTTTGTGGCCTTGGCTGGTAGCGTGTAGCCGTCCCTTCTGTCTCTGCAGAATTCAGGTGAAGAGCACGGAAGTGGAAGCCCTAGAGAAGTCTCAGATTGAGAACATTGCCTCTTTCTTAGGTAAGCGCACATTTCAAGGGATGGTCAGCCTTAGTAAATGAGAGCATTTGGAGGACGCGGAGACCACTTGGAATAAAAGCTCACCCGGGCCCTGTTCTCACAAGGCGGAGTGTGAATGAAGGAGGGGAAACGTGGATCTGCTTTCTTAAACCTTTTCAGAATTTAACCCTAGGATCAGTTCTGTTCTTTCTTGTGTGTGATTTTTTTTTTTTTTTAAACAAGTTGTGGTGCTGGGTTGGAACCAGAGCTTGGCACAAGCCAGGTGAATGCACTGCTTCTGAGCCTCACCTGGCCTGGAGTCTTGTTCTTGACCCAGCTCAAGGCCCTCTCCATACAATGAGGTCTCCAGAGCTCAAGGACATAGTGGGCTTACTCCCACGAGGGGAGGGTCTTTTTCTTTGCCCATCTCATGACTGTGAGATGACTAAGTTACCACCTTGTCTGGTTTCAGCCTGGGTCTTGAAAAGTGGTCATTTGTGTGCTTAGAAATCTAGGACAGAGTCCAGGGGAGGAAGCGTGGGCTGGCCTTCTCTACAGAGCCTCTGCAGCGTGGTGAGGCAGGCCGAGGCAGGAGTGGACGGGGGCTCTGCCCCTGCTCTTTCAGCATGAGCCTTTCGTGGCTGGGAAAGACTGCCTGAGCCTGGTGGAGCCGGGACCTGTCGGCACATAGCTCGGGAGCATTGGCCTCTGTGCTCACCGAGTCACAGATCCACAAAAAATTTTTTCTCTATCTAGAAATGCCAGTATTTAACCCAGTGGCAAAAGGTGGTTTTGTGAAAAGATTGACCAGAATCCTTCCCATGGTGTTTGTGAAATAAGGCCTGGTTTCCTGGACAGCTGCTGTCACTGGAGCAGGGTGTGTGCCTGCCTGCCCCAAAATGCTGACCATGTCCTTGGGTGGCATCCTGATGGCTGGTTCAAGCTGTGTTGCAGGGCAGGTTACTTGGGGGTGCTTTTAATATTAAACAGGGAGGGCTGGGGATGTGGCTCAAGCGGTAGCGCGTTCGCCTGGCGTGCGTGCTCCCCAGGTTTGATCCTCAGCACCACATACAAACAATGATGTTGTGTCTGCCGAGAACTAAAAAATAAATATTCTCTCTCTCTCTCTCTCTCTAAAAAAAAAAATAAAATAAACGGGCAAAATGTGGTTTTGATTGAGGCATTACACCTGCTGAGCTGCGGCATTGCCTCCCTCATCCTGTTCAAATAGCAGCGCTGGGTCTGTATGTTGGAATGAATAAGTAAAACCGTTGCCCGGGAGGATGGGCTAGAGTCGAAGGGCCCTCGGATAGCTTTCCTGGCTTTGAAATGCCCTTGTGAAGAAGTGAGGGAAATTTGGGGCTGGGTTTGGGGCTCAGTGGTAGAGCACTCACTAGCACGGGGAAGGCACTGGGTTAGACCCTCAGCACCACACAAAGGTAAATAAGGTATTGTGTCTATCTACAGCTAAAAAAAAAAAAAAAAAAAAAAAGTGAGGGACATTTACCAGCCCACAATGAGCTTTCAGAGGGCTTTCTCACTGCCCCTCGCCCCACCCAAGAGTAGCTGCCAGCGATTTCTTTCTTTAGTTGGCATTGGTTTTTTATTGACCCTGATTGAATTTGAAATTGTATGGTTGAGAGGATTTGCAAAACATTTGAATACATTTTGCTCACAGTATTGTTGTGTAACTTGGAAGAATTTATCTTGGTAGCGAATCAGGTTGAGGTCAGTGAATTTTTCTTTTCTTTTTTTTCTTTTTCCTTTTTTAAAGATTGCAGCCCTGAATGAATAGCTGTCTTATAGCTTTGTCCCTTTTTCAGGGAATCGCCTGCTCTTGCCTCATTTAGGGCGAGTGCTAGCGACCACGGTGACTGTGGATGTGTGGCCGTGGCAGCCCCTGGGCACCTGAGCGTGACAGGTGCTCTCTCTTGCCCCTGCAGCCTCACAGGAGGAGGTTCCTGCTGCACCCCTGGAGGAGCTGACCTACAGACGGTCCCTGCGGGTGGCTCTGGATGTTCTGAATGAGAGAGACCGCATCTGTCAAGAAGGCCCTTCCCGGAGAGAGCAGCTGCCCACGGACGTGGCTTCCCTGCCCCGTGATATTCTCTCTCCATCTTTTCTGCCTGAGAGGAGGTGGGAATATGCACAACATGACTTGTCAGGTTTGTTCACTTGTGAAACGGCCCCCAACTGCACAATGGGCCACAAGAAGGAGCTCAGGAAAAGTGAAAACCCAAGAGCCCAGTCGGTCAGTCCAGCCAGCGATGGTTGTCAGGATGGTAGTAGGTCAAGGAACCACCGAAGCAGTCGAACGCGGGCAAGTAAAAGAAGAAGGAATTCAGCCCCGAAGTCCACCTGGTGCCAGGGGGTGCCTGCACTTCCAGGGGCAGGGCTGGAAGAGGAAAGCCAGGGAGAGCCTGGCCGCTGGATGGCCCTGTCCTCACCTTCTCGAGCCAGGGAGGATGATCTGTGTGCCAGGGCTGAAGGACGTGATCCAGGCTTGCCATCAGGCAGCCTCACAGTGCCCCCAGCCCAGGAGGGGGCAGGAGGACGCCTGATGAAGAGGCTGTGCCTAGATGGAGGCCGGAGGCTGCAGACTGCACAGCTGGAGCCAGCGGCCTCAGGGGCAGCGCTGCCTCCGTCCAGCACTCCTGCAAAGGAAGTGAGACACCCTGGTCTGCAGGCCCATGGCCAGCTGGAGCAAGGTAACCCCCGCTGCTGGCCCTGGGAGGCAGCACTCGGGCTCTGCCAGGATGGAGCAGTTGGCAGGCACTTGGTGTTTCTAACCAGATCTTACTGAGACTGTTACCAAAATAGATTCAGAGCAGAGTTTCTCGTTCCTTTGTGTTTGTCTTCCCACTGAGTTATAATTGCTTTAGATTCTCCCAGATACCATATCTGTACTATTGTTGGGGATGGGAGTAAGTGGGACCTGTGGCCCTGGTGGAGTGTGGCTGAGCAGCTGCGCCACGTGTCAGACACACAGGCCGGGAAGCGTGGTGCCCAAGGCTCTCGGCACCTCTTTATTCTTAACCTTGCAGAGCCAGTTGCCCTCCCATTCGGTGAGACAGGACTCGTCTGGGGAATCGCTGTGTAGACAGCTACATGTAGTTCAGGCCCGTGCTGAGATCCCCATCCCAGCCTCCAGTACCTCACTTGCTTTTGAAATGTCGATTCAGGAACCCTCACTACCACAGGGTCCAGTGTCAGGAGTGAGCTCCCTGCAGACGGCTGCATGGCTCTGGGTCTCCATTCTTACAGCCCACCTCTCACCCTGCAAAGGCTCAGGAGCCAGTTTGTGCCTCGGCACCATTTCCTGAAGTGACCATGCCTGCACCCTGCCTTGTCTCAAGTCAGTTCTCAGGCTGGCAGGGGATAGTGCAGCAGGACAAAAGAAGCAAGTCCCTCTGAGTCCGCTCGGTGCCTGGCAACTTAGCCTGCTGCTGCCTGGAAAGGCATCTCCCTTCCCCTCGTGTTTACTTTTCTTTGAAATGAACCTGAGCTGGGTGTTGTTGGGCAAGGAGCTGCCTAGCTCGCAGGGGCCCTGTGCTGACCCCTGTGCCGAGAGGAGTCGTCATGACAGTCTAACCTCACTATTGGCAGACCCTCCATCTTCTGAAGAGTCCATGGAGTGTGGTTCCATCAATTCCATCCTGGATGCAGATGAGGAGGACGAGGAACCACCGAGGATCCTTCTGTATCACGGTAAGAAACAAGCACAGAGCTTGCTTTTGGGTGTAACAGGACACTCGGAAGAAACTGGGCCATGTTCCGAGACCGCTTCTCACATCTCCCCGAAAGGTCTCTTGCCATTGGATTTTTCTTCTACTAAACCAAGACCTGAGAGGGACCCTGAGAATCGCCTTTTTCTGTGTTCTTAAGAGTAACCAAATGGAGGGGGGGTCTGACAAAGAGGCCTTCGGCCCTCCCTGTCAGCATGGCTCCTGTCTGCTTGAAGCTCTTGTCCTGTTCCTTGTGGGAACCAGGTGGCTGAGTGAGTGGGTGGGTCATATTGCCCTCCTTTGGGTGTAGCCGCATACCGCCTCCTGGGGCACGCCTCTGGCTGTGGTGTGGGGATGTTGGTCCTGGCGGGCAGTGTGTCCAACCCGAGGGAGCAGTGTGCACCCCCAACCTGTTTGCACTGAGGTGAGGTATGTTTTGGTGCCTCTGGACGTGGGGACAGAGGAGCTTAGCAAGAAAAGGATCTGATTTGAACCGGCAACAGGTGGCTTTGCTTCCGGAACCAGCTGGAACCTGCTGCGTCTTAGGTTCCCTGCTGTCCTGCTCCTTTGCTCAGGCTTGTCCGTCACTGCTGGTCTGCAGACATGCTCAAGATGTTCAGACACGCTGCAGGAGGTCTGTGGGGCCTGCCTCGGGACCCTGCAGGCCAGGGCCGGGAGGTCCTGCAGGCGCCCGCTACTGATTGTGCAAGCATGTGTGCACTCATGGGTTCAGGCACTCTTGGTGTGTCACTCTTTTGATATTTATTTATTTATTTTTTTAGTTATTGGCGGACACGACATCTTTCTTTGTATGTGGTGCTGAGGATCGAACCTGTGCCGCATGCATGCCAGGCGAGCGCGCTATCGCTTGAGCCACATCCCCAACCCCTGTCATTCTTTTTTGGAAGGGGTCCAAGAGTAGAGTCCAGGGTGCTTTAGCACTGGGGCACACCCCAGCCCTTTTATTTTTTGAAACAGGGTCTTACTAAGTGGCTCAGGCTAGCCTTGAACTTGTAGTCCTTCTGCCTTGGCCTTCTGGGTTGCTGGGCTCACTGGTGTGCACCACCATGTCCAGCTGTGCAGCTCTTTTTTTGTCCAAACTGCTTAGAGCTTTTTGTCATTAAGTAAGCATAATTGCAACCTTGAATTTTCTGCTTTCCCCCACATGATGCCAACTCAGACTTTCACGTCTCCACGTGATCTTCTGAGTGTTGGTGGCAACTAGCTATCATTTCCTAGGGGTGATGAGAGGTGGATATGGTGCCAAGGCAGAGTGCTTGCCTGACATGCGTAAGGCCCTGGGTTCCAGACCCATTTCTGCAAAATGAAGGAAGGAAGGCAGCCCATGTGTGGAGTGGTGACTCATGTCACCTGAACTGCCAGAGTGCCTGGTGGCCTCCAGCTCCCACAAGCAGGTTTGCTGGCTGGGAGGAGAGAGCTGTGCCTTCCTGGAGGGCCCGTCCCTGCACCTCCGCCAGCCAGAGCCGGGCTGGCCCTGGCCACACAACTCCTGGGGTGCTCCTTTCTCTCGGGAGCTAGCACAGGTCTGTTTTGTTTTGCCTTTTTAAACCTTGTTACTTATTTGTTTATTGGCGGTGCTGAGGATGGATCCCGTTCCTCAGCTGTGTGAGGCCCAACCACTGGGTCTCACCCAGCCCTTGAGTGGGCTTTTGTCCCCCGTTGGTTTGGGTTTTCATGCGTCAGACTCTTGGCGGGGCGTGGTGTGCGTCCCTGACCCCAAAGTCTCTGGGAAGCTGATGAGTGCCTCGTTTGGGTGGGGAGCTGTCGCCTCCTGACCTCTTACCCCCAGCCTGGTTTCTGCCAAGCGGGCCCTGGTGTGTGCCGTGAGCTGCGGCAGCAGCCTTCTGGCCGTTGCCAGTCTGTGTGCCACGGTGGTGCTCCTGGCCCTGGTACTCTCACGTTTCTAATTGTTCACTCATTTTGGGAATTTCTTGGGATGGGGTAGCCAATGTAGTTGGGTTTTGTTCATAAACAGCGTTTTAGTTATCTCATGATTTAAATCTTCTCCCCATTTTAAGACCTTGGTTTCTCAGGTAGGCGCCTTGAAAATAACGTTCTCCCGTGTACCTCCCTGTGGGCCATTGGCCCCATTCCTGCTTTGTGCCACGGGCTGTATTTTGTGGTCCTGGGGCTGGGATGGAGCTGCACCCAGCCTGAACCACTGCTTTAGGGAAAAGTTCTCTTTTTGTTGTCGTTACCGGGGATTGAACTCGGGGACACTCGACCGCCGAGCCACATCCCCAGCCCGTTTTTGTTTTTTATTTAGAGACAGAGTCTCACTGAGTTGCTTAGGGCCTTGCTAAGTTGCTGAGGCTGCCTTTGACCTCACAATCTCCTGCCTTAGCCTCCTGAAGCACTGGGATTACAGGCATGTGCCACCATGCCTGGAGGGAAAAAGGTCTCAGTGTAGGAGACCTTAGGTTTACAGAAATTGCAAACACAGGACAGAACCCCCACTTGCCCCTGCTGCTGGTGCCTTCCCTGACCACAGTGTCTCTCCACTCTGAAGCATGGGCGTGTGTTGCATGGTTCGTGGTGGTTCCTTGTGCCTGCGTTCACCTTGCCGGGCCCCTGGCACAGTTGGGTGGCATTGAGATGGCGGGTGCACGCTGGCGGCTGGGTCTCTGGAGTTGCTGCTCTGGCCGCTCCATCTGCCTGACTCTCTGTTTTTTCTTTTTTCTAGAACCAAGTTCATTTGAAGTAGGAATGCTTGTCTGGCTTAAATACCAAAAGTACCCCTTCTGGCCAGCGGTGGTAAGCACGACGCTGCCCCTTGTTGGCAGCTAGGCCTGCGTCCTGGGCGTGCAGCCCTTGACCTGGTTCTGCTGCTGGGGAACACCAGTGGGTTTTGAGAAGCTGGAGGTGCCTTTGCCTAATGGAAGGGACTAGTTATTTTGGCACAATTTAGTGCGGTTCATGGGTCAAAGTTGTATCAAGCAGAATTAGAAAAACCTTCTCAAAGAAAGCGCTAGTAGAGCCGGGGTGGTGGCTCAGTGGTAGAGTGCCCGCCTAGCATGTGTGAGATACTGCATTCGATCCTCAGCACCACAAACATAAGATATTGTATTCACCTACGACTAAAAAACAGATGTTAAAAAAAAAAATGGAGCGCTAGTGCTGGCCCTAGTGTGTCACTTTGAGCCTGTCCCCATTAAAGTGCGGGGGTCAGGTTTCAGCTGGGGCCTTCACAGTGTGGGGGGTGTTTGCAGTAATGTGACTCCAAGTGGCCTGGGCGCCGCCCCTGCCTTCTCCCGCCCTGGCTTGGTGCTCATGGGCCCTATATGAGTTCTGACTATGTAGCTGTAGTTGTTCAATTTTGTTTTCTTTTTCTTTTCAAATACTTGTGTGGTCCTGGGGATGAAAGCCAGGGCCTTGGGTGCGTTAGGCAAGCACTCTGCCACCCAGCCACACCCCAGCCCTGGCTGTTTCTTATCAAGAGACAGCAGTGTTTGACTCACAAGGTGTTTGCTCTGCTGTTTTAATGGCTGTGAGCTCACCCTTGCCAGCAAGACCACCCTGCGCACGGCTGACTGTGGTCACAGGAAAACAGTCGCAGTCTGAGCAGTGTTTGCTAGGTGAAATAGGGCCTGAGTGAAGGCAGAGACTCGGGGGTGGGGGGCCTCAACCCCTTGCCCTGCTGTGCAGGGCATGTGGGGGTCCTCCTCCCTCCAGGCCCTGCCCCCACACCTCCTGGCACCTCCTGGGCCCTACTGGGCTGACTGGTCGCTGGCAGGAGAGCTTCTGGGCACAAGGGCAGGCAGCCATGGCCTTGTTTTCGGGTCTCTTGGAGATCCTAGGGTGGTTTGGGTCAGGTCCACATGGCGGTTCCTCTGCTGTCCTGGGCTGGCTCCTAGCCTCTCTGAGCTGCCTTTGCTTGTCCCGAGAGTGAGGACGGGAACCTGTGAGCTAGTGGGAGAGCCACCCAATGCTCCTCTGGGGGGCTGCAGTGGTGGGTGCAGGTGCTCTCAGAATCCCAAGCGGAAGACCACCCAGCCCGCCTCAGAGGGGACACGGTGGAGAGCAGTGGTGTGGCTGCCTTCTTGGCCTCTGTCTGGGCCTGTGCTGGCTCTCCCCACCTGGTGGCACCGCTCACAGGCAGTGTTGGAGCCACCACTTCTTGTCTGTTCCTGACGCTGTCTCCTTGGCTTTGCCCACAGGTCAAAAGCATCAGGCGGAGAGATAAGAAGGCGAGCGTGCTCTTCATCGAAGGGGACATGAACCCGAAAGGCAGAGGGTAAGGCTGCTGTTCTTGGCTGTCTGAGTGGTCAGGAGGCGTGCTGGCGGCCCTCAGGGGGAAGGATGGCCAGGGCCCAGGCAGGATGCAAGAAGGAGCATGGAGGCTGTAATGGAAGAAATGGTTTTCAGAACTTCCCCTGCCAGCTGTGAAAGGCGGCTTGAGTGACAGGGCCCACCTGCCCAGACCGGTCAGAGCTTGCCTTGTGCAGACAGCATCTTGCCTCCACCCAGACCTTGCTGGCTGCCTGAGGCGGGTCCCTTGGCCTTTCCCTCCCTGCCGGATCCTCAGTTGTGAGCCAACAGCACAAGAGCATGGGATCTGCCCTCCACTGGTGCTCAGAAGCCTCACGCTCCTCCGGTGGCACTCTGGGGCTCCTGGGTCCTCCAAGTCCCTTTTGGGGTCTGCTCTGGAGCACAGGGCATCAGTGGTGTCCCGTCCCTTGGGCCTAGCTCTGCGCTATCATGGGCAGCTGGAAGAGCAGTCACTGGTGGGGCTGAGGCCTGAGGAAGCTGGGGGCGGTAGTTCCTGAGGTGCTGGCTGCCGTGCTGACCGTCCCTCTCCCCGTCCAGCATCACCGTGCCCCTTAGGAGACTGAAGCACTTCGACTGTGAGGAGAAGCAGGCACTGCTGGTGAGGGGCGTGTCGCCTGCTTGCTTCCTGAGGGTGGTTCTGTGGCTGATCAGCGTGGCCTTTGTGGCTTTGGGGTCCCTGGCTCCTGTGTGTGTGTCTGCCACCTGGGTTGGGAGCAGGGCTTAGAGCCCTGGGTTCCTGGGACCCCATGCCTTGCCCCTCCCTGAGCTTTGCTGTCACGGCTGGGCCACCTGGAAACCTCACCCTGCATGTCCTGTGCACTGTGCCTTGGCTGTGAGGGGTTGAGGGCCTGGGCTGTGTCCTGGTCACCTGCCTGGGCGCTTCTTCTTTTCCCTTTTTCTATTCATGCTGGGACTGGAACCCAGGGCCTCCTGTGTGCTAGGCATGCGCTAGCCACTGAGTCCCCATTTCCTTTTCCTGATTTCCAATCCTTTAGAAGGTGGGCACTGCACCCCCTGCCCGAGCCTGGCTTTCTTGGGAGTCGGCAGCCCCAGGTGGTGAGCCCGCCTCCCTGCAGTGTGGAAACCACGCCCTGTCCAACACCTGGAATGCTGGTGGGCAGGTGCTCTTGGCAGAGGGTGGGCTGGCACCAGGGGCCACGTTGAGCCCTCTGGCCTCCCAAGAGAGAAACCCAGGCCCAGCAGGTCAGGGCCTGGGCCGCCTGCATTCAGAAGTGTCGGTTCCGCTCTTGGGAGTCAGAGCGGCCTCCCTGGAGGAGTGCAGGGCACTCAGGAGGGCGGTGGGGGATCTTCTTACCTTCATCCCTGGAGCACACAGGAATTGTTTCTCCAACTGGAGTCCTGGTCATGGGTCAGTGGAGGCCTGGGCCCTTGGTGAGCAGCGCCACCTACGTCCTTTGCTCTGAGGAGAGTGGGTTTGGTGCCCCGTGTGGGTGGGTGGCAGGGAATGCTCATGGGCCATTTAAGTGGGTGGGGCTGGTGTGACCCTGAGTAGAGGGGGCTTCGTGCTTCAGGCCGAGAAGTGTCAAGAGGCATGGCTCCTGAAGAGCAGTTTGGGGCAGCGCTTTGTGAGGCAGGTATTGGGGGCTCCCCAGGGGCCAGAGACTGCAGGTCCTCCACCTCCAACCTTAGGACATGCGGGTGGTACTCCTCCGTGGCTCTGGAGTCTTCTGTGGGCTGTCATGTGACCACCTGGCTTTGTGGGGCCTGTGGAGCTGCAGCTGCCTGCTCTCTATGACCCCTGCTGCTTGGCTGTCACCAGGAGTGTCTCCTGCTGCCCTGGAGGTGGCATGCAGGGCAGGCAGATCACGGGCTGGTCCAGGGCACCCATCCTCCTGGGTGTGTTGGGGCCACTCTCACAGAAGGCATTGGTCTTGCATCCCACGAGGACCCTGAGGCCTGGTGAGACCTGGCACTGGTGGCTGACATCCCTCCCTCCTGGGGGGCAGCACGTCCTCCAGCAGTCCTGCTGGTTCTGAGCAGTGTGTGGGCGGGCACACACACAGACGTCCGACGACATTGGTGGGCACTGCAGGTGGCTGTCCACCTCCACTCCTGAGCACTGGCCCAAGACCTGGGCCCCTTAGTGAATGAGGAGACAGGCTCCAAGGGACTATGGGCTGCCCAGGGCTGCCGGGCAGGTGCAAGGCTCTGCGGCATGTCCTCTGGACAGAAGGGATGTGTGAGGTGGTCCTGTTGCCCTGCTAACATAACACCCTGCCGTCCGGGTCTCGCAGGACAAAGCCAAAGAGGACTTCGACCGGGATATTGGCTCCTGCGTCTCCCTCATCACCGACTACCGGGTACGGTTAGGTATGTGGGGCCACAGCCTGGAAGTGCCCACTGTGGGCAGAGCAGAGGGCAGGGCTGGCACTGGAACTTAAAACCCTGAGGGCTGGCTTTAGGTCTGGAGGCAGACACGCACTGCTCCTGGTCTGTCCCCCAGCCTGGCTGGGTGCGCCATGTAAGCAGAAGACAAGGTCTCTAGGGGGAGAAGCGGTCTTGGGGCTCCTGCCTGGGGCAGGTCGAGCTGTGGGCTGTTCTGCAGCACCCTCTTGGGTAGGCTGGGGAGGCCCCAGAGGAGGCATGCAGGATGGGATGCCGAAGGTGCTGGGAGGACCCACTCTCACCTTCCCTCTCCCCTGCAGGCTGCGGCTCTTTTGCGGGCTCCTTCCTGGAGTACTATGCTGCTGATATAAGTGAGTCCTGTGGCAGTGTCGAAATGCCAGCTGGCTGGGAGGGCGTGGCTCAGTTGGTGGAGCGCTTGCCCCGCACGTGAGAGCCCTGGGTGCACCCTGGCACCACATGTCACGCACATAAGCTCACACATGCTCCCATACTCACACACACATGTGCTTACACACAGGTGCAGACACTCACATGTGTACACAGTGAAATGGAAACATGGAAGTGGGATATGCTTTTAGCCCAAGGCAAGCTGTGAGAGACCCCCCACCAGATGCACCCATGCTGCCCCTGTCTGCCATGGGGCCTGCGTGGCTATTGGGTTCAGCTCGTCTGTCCTGGTGCCCGTCATCCCACAGACTGCGTCCATACTCTTCCATGGGGGTGGGTACTATGTGTGGCAGGGACTTGGGGAGTGCAGCCCGGGCACTGGAAGGCTGGACAGTGCTTTGCAGACTGTCCTGCATTTCCTTTAGGACAGGAGTAGGGTTTCCATTCTTAATGGTTGCAAAAGGAGTGGAAAGAAGCTGGTTCTCTTTTAGCAGAGCTGCTGGGGGGTGGGGATCTCTTCTCTGCTTGGGTTAAACATGGCTGAAGGGCCCAGTTAAAAGAGGATAACCAGGATCCCGTCAATATGAGGGTCCTCAGGAACCTTAAAACAAAACCGCCGATCAGCCGCTTCCTGGGATCTGGAGGCGCCTGGTCTGCCTCCCAGTCCTGGCCACGGCTCCAGTTTGGCAAGGTCTGTGCTCCCTGGGCTGGGCACACGGCAGTGTGGTCCACCTGTGGCCCTGAAGGAGGCAGAGATCCTGCCCAGGCCCAGGAGGGGCCCCATGACATGTGCTTCTGTTGCAGGCTATCCCGTCCGGAAATCCATCCAGCAGGATATTTTGGGGACCAGGTTCCCTCAGCTGGACAAGGGAGACCTTGAGGAGCCCGTGGAGGGCAGCACTGTGGGGCGCAGGCAGCCCTGCAGGAAGGTGCTGCCTGACCGCTCTCGGGCTGCGCGGGACCGTGCCAACCAGAGGCTGGTGGAGTACATCGTGAAGAGCAGGGGTGCAGAGAGCCACCTGCAGGCCATCCTGAGGAGCAGGCGGCCTTCGAGGTGGCTGAAGACGTTCCTGAGCTCCAGCCAGTACGTGACCTGCGTGGAAACCTACCTGGAGGACGAGGAGCAGCTGGACCTCGTGGTGAAGTACCTGCAGGGCCTCTACCAGCAGATGGACGGTGAGGTGCTGGCGGGAGTCAATGGTGACAGCATCAGGTTCATCCTGGACGTGCTGCTGCCCGAGGTGAGCCCTGGGGGCAGGCCGCATCTGGGATGGGGTGGGAGCAGCCGCTCCTCAGAGGCCCCTGCTAGGCAGGCGTGTGCACTGACTGCGCAGTCCTGACACGCTCCGGTAGCGTGGTGAGGCTGTGTGCCTGTACCCGCAGGAGGTGGGAAGACTGTGTTCACTTGACCCGTAGATACTCAGTTGTGTCCTCTGGAACTGGGTGAGGTCTGGGATGTTTGTGTTTGTCTTGACAGGGAGCGCTCCTGGGACACCCGTCCCAGGGGACGATTCATCCCCCACACACTGGGGATTGAATCCAAGGACGCTGAGGGCTGAGCTGCGTCTTGAGCTCAGCAGGGTCTCGCTGGCCTTTAAGCCTGCAGTCCTGTGGCCTCACTCTGCCTCCCAAATGGCTGGGGTGACAGGCGTGCATGACCGTGCCCTGCCCGTAGGACTTTTAGATGCTATTGTTCTACTTAGAGGAATTAACACTGTGGTCAAGGTCAGACACCCACTGCAGACCTCAGTGGCTCTCCTAGACGTCAGCTCTTTTTTTTTTTAAGTTGTCAACGGATACAATGTCTTCTTTTATTTATGTTTGTGTGATGCTGAGGATGGAACCTAGGGCCTCGCACGTCCAAGCCCAGCTCTCTCCAGCCCCAGCCCCAGCCCCAGCTCTTGTTTTGATGGTTGACTTAACAAATCTCCCGGGGGCACGTGTGGTCTGGGCCTGCCTTTTACTTTTACCGTGTGTGGTGACCCGGCCTCTTGTCTCTGGGCTAGAAGATGCTGTCGCTGACTGGGCTCAGTGCCTCCTGCAGAGACGGCTCGACTTGGGGCTTGCTGGAAGCATGGGCAGTCTGGAGGGGAGGGGTGGGGCAGGTGCCAGGGCTCTCTGCAGCTTTCCCAGCCTGGTGTGGGTTCCGTGGCTGCCCCAGCACTTGCTGCCCGAGTCCAGCTTACTCTGCCCTCTCACAGGCCATCATCTGTGCCATCTCTGCGGTGGACGCGGTGGATTACAAGACGGCTGAAGAAAAGTACATAAAGGGACCTTCACTCAGCTACCGGTAGGCGCCAGGTCCCGCTCCTTGTGCTACACAGCTCCTGGGCCACCTCTTCCTCACAGGCAGCCTGGCAGGGGCACCCAGCCTGTCACTAGATGGAAGACAATCAGCAGGTGGCCCTGGAGTCCCCACCTGAGCCAGACTGCCCAGGGACCTGGGTGCTGCAGGAGGCTCCGGGCTGAGCGAGCGTTCTGGTTGCGCTCCTCCCTGACCTCCTTGGCAGAGCCTGTGTGCGCACGTGCCCCCCCCCCCCCCACTACACACTGCACTCTGCACTCTCCCCACCTGCTCCCACCCCCTGGCTCTTTGAGAAAAGAGATGAAGATGAAGCAGCAGCATGGCCCTGATCAAGATGTCTCCCTCTGGTTGCGATGTCTGGCCACCCTGGGACTTTTGGCTCCGAGAGCCCCTAATCCTCCTCTGGGCCATCTGCCAGGCCTTGCTGGGAGCCAGGCGGGCTGCAGGGCAGTGACAAGCTGAAGGCTCAGTGGAGTCACAGGCAGGGTCTCTGTGCGGGTCTTGCAGGTCTGCCTCCCAGGCCCACTGTCCTGCACCCTGGAGGCGGCTGGAGCTGCAGCTGCTGGGGAGTCGAGGGAAGGAGCCTGGGCTTGGCTGTCGCGAAGGCCCAGAAGCCTCCTAGAGGGGGTTAGGTTGGGTTCTGTTGGCGGGAATTGTGACCCTGGGCAGACAGAATGTGGTTGTCACTGGCTCCTAGCGCCTGGCCCGTTTCAGTCAAAGCAAGTAGAAGTGACAGTCTGGGAGTGAGGCAGGAGCCACAGTGACTCCGCGCCAGCCCAGCTCCTTCTTTGTCCTGCCTGCTTTCTTAGGGCCTTCGTGGTGGTCCAGGCAGGTGGGGCCTCCCTCACTCCCACGGCTCCCTTCTGAGGAGCTTGTGCCCTGCTGTGCCAGTATCAAAAACGCTACAAGCCGCACAGTGGGCACACCTCTCCTCCCAGCAACCTGAAAGGCAGAGGCAGGAGGATGCAAGTCCAGGCCAGCCTCAGCAAAGCCCTGTCTCAAAATAAAATGGTCTGAGGGTGTGGCTCAGCAGTAGAGCACCCCTAGATCGGCTCCCAGTGCCTCAGGGGGAGAAAAGTGTTAAGAGTCCACAGCTGGACTGACCGGGAGCCCCTCAGCTGAGCTGCGTAGAAAGGGACGCCAGTGCCGTGCGGGGGCATCTCGGGTGTCCGGCGAGCAGGGTCCAGGTTTTCCTTTGGCCTCCAGGGTGTTTTCTGCTGAGCGCCCCATCCCAGCACCATCTGCCCCGTGTCTGCATTTCAGTGCTCCTGTCCCATGGCTCTTGTCCTCTGTAGTCCTGTGGTTGAACCCGGGTGCTCCACTGAGCTGCCACAGCCCCTTCTATTCTGCTCTGAGGCGGGTCTTGCAGAGTTGCCAGGCTGGCCTGGACCTCACAGCCTCTCGCCTCAGCCTCCTGCATCGCTGCACAAGGGTGCCCTCACTTGGCTTCAGGGCCCTCTGGGGCTCGCGGTCACCTTCGCGCAGCGGTGTCTCAAGAAGTGCCTGCCATGGCAGCAGTACCCTCTTCCCACCGGAGGTTCTCTCCCGTGCTCCACCGTGCGCTGCAGAAATGTGAAGACCATGTGGCCTGTTAACCCCGCGTTTGCGTTCTGTCCGAGATGCCCTTACTCTTGGCCTGTGAGGGTTGTTGCCTCAGAGGTGTGACTGAGGACACTTGCCACAATGTGTCACCTCGAAGTGTAGTTTATAGCCTGGAATGGTGCTGCCACAGCTGGGTCCCAGCTCCTCAGGAGGCTAAGGCAGGAGGATGGCAAGTTCCAGGCCTAGGCAGCATAGCAAGACCCTGTGTCAAAAAAAGAACTGCAATTTGGTATTTCACAGTTTTTTTTTTTTTTTTTAAGATTATTTTAAAAAATTATGCTGGGCTGGGACTGTAGCTCAGTGGCAGAGCACCCGCCTTGCACGTGTGAAGCACTGGGTTCCATCCTCAGCACCACATAAAAAGTCAGGCTGTCCACCCACAACTACAAAAAAATGTCTTTTAAAAAATTGTGCAGAAAATGTCCCTGGGCTGGGTGTGTAGCTCCGTGGTGGAGTGCAAAGCCCTGGGTTTAATCCCCAGCACTGCCAGAAACGTCCGGCTGCAGCAGGGTGCAGCGGCGCATGCCTACGATCCCCGTGTGATCCCAGAGCCTGGGAGGCCGAGGCCAGGGGACAGCAAGTCCCAGCCTCTGCAGCCTGGCCCCATGTCCAGCTCTTTGAGTGTGTGTGTGTGTGTGTGTGTGTGTGCGTGCATGCAGGCGCACGCACACACAGTGACTGGTTGCCGAAATGATGGACCCTTTTGTTTTCTGAAGGGAAAAAGAAATATTCGATAACCAGCTCCTAGAAGAACGGAACCGGCGCCGCTGAGGATAGTGCCACTGCCAGGGCACTGTGGTCTGCGCGGCCTGGCACGGGGTGGCACGTCTCCCTGCGGTGCACGCCAGTGTTCTGGAGGGTCAGGACCCCGAGTGGGGCGCAGGGTGGGTCCCCCTCGCTGAGGCAGCTCCTTCCCTGGTGTCTGGGGAGGGTGTGTCTCCCTACGGGTGCTGCGAGCAGGCGCGCCCTGTGCTGGGCTGCTCCCGTGCTGTGCTGTGCTGTGCTGTGCTGGTGTGAGTTTGTCGTTTATGTGACATTGCATCCAGTATTAAATGTGTTTTTAAAAGAGGCTTGTGTGATATGGCTCGAGAAGCACCGCGTGTTGGGTCTGGTTCTATTCTGTTCCTCTCCTCCCCTCCCAGCTCTGGCATTTGCTGGGCGGCCCTGGGTGTTGTGCTGGAGAAGCCAGCACCAGAGAGGAGCTGTTCCCACGTGCCACAGCCTGTGTGGGAGGAGGGGCAAGCCCTGGCAGTGGCCACCCCTGAGGTCCTCTGCTTGTGTGCACCCCACAGCAACCTCCAAGAGCTGGGAATGGCTGTCCCCGGGGTCCAGCATGGCCACCACCCCACCTGGTGGCCACTGCAGGAGCGTGCCCTGAGAGGCTGGCTTCTGCAGAGTCCTTCCCGCGTGTGCCCAACAGCCCTGACACACCACACTTCCCCATGCTCAGGTTGACCCTCTGCTGATTCGGGGGTCAGGTGTTTCTCTGGGCTGCTGAGCAGCATCCCGGGCCTCCAGCTCCTCCAGGCCAGATGTGACAGCTCAGGTGTCCCCAGACAGCCTGGGGTTCCTTGGGACATAGCCTTGGACAAACCTTTGGGCTTTAATGACTTCCCATCCACCAGGTCCGCCTCTTCCTCCTCAACCCTGTTTCCAGCCCCTGCACTGTGACCACAGGCCTGCTCCCTGGGCCGGCCACCTGAGGAGCCTTCCCTCAGGCACAGGTGTCAGAGCCAGCCCCGTCCACCTGAGCCCATTCACAGGTTGGCTGCACGTGCAGACCCCACTTGAGTGTCTTGCACGGTGCAAAACAGGTGGCAGCACACTGTGGTGGGGATAACTTCTTCAGGGACCACCTCCTGGGTGGTTCCGGGGCCACTTTTAGGGCTCTGTCATCTGAAGGGGCTCTGAGGTACCCCTTCCACACTCTGGCCCTCTCAGATGCTCCCTTCCTTCCAGCATGGCTGCCTGCTCCCTGCAAGACGACCTGGTGGGGAGGGCAGCACCCGTCCTGGCCGTGGCGGTCACACACCCTGGGTCCCAGCAGATAGTCTGGGAGACAGTGACATCCTACAGAGGCAGAGCCTGGGTGGTGGACAGTGAGCCTCCCAGAGAGCCCTCAAACCCATGTCTGTGTCCCTTCCCCTGCCCCTGCAGCCTCAGCCTCACAGGGCATCCCATGATGATCATAAAGGTGGCAGTGGGTGCCACGATGCCCGTTCCTGAGCCTCGGTGACCTGCACACTGAAGACCCTTCCTGGTGGGCCTGCCTGGAGGGTGGCCCTGGGGAGTCAGGGAGGCTCTTCTTCCTTTACTTCTGTGGTCCTGGGGAGCAGCCAGCCTTGCTCCTGCACCTGTCCCCCTGGGCTGCACCCAGGCCCCCATTTTTAACTTTTGGTACTGGGGTGGAAACTCGGGGTGCTTTACGACTGAGTTCAACCCCAGTCTTTTTTGAAGACAGGATCTTGTGAGTCGCTGAGGCTGGTCTCAACCCTGTGATCCTGCCTCAACCTCTGGTCTCTGGGATAACAGGTGTCATCCAGAGGAGAGCATCCAGCTCTCCTCCTCTTACAAATCCATCAAATGCCATCCAGGGCTTCTGTGACCAGCCCTGGTCGTGGTCAAAGTTTGCCTCCAAACTTACCGGGGAGTAAGTTTCTCTTTGGTGACATGCCAACCTAGTAGGGGCTTGGGAACAAAGGAGCAAGTCCAGTAGTACACTCTTCAGAAATGAACATGTCCCCGTTGGTTCATCAATTGTGACAAACTTCTGCATTAACACAAACCAGAATCAAAGAGCTGGGTATGGCCTTCAGAGGATCTCTGAATTATCACCATAACTTGTATGACTCTGAAATTATTCTAAAAGTTTCAGATACAACTTTTATAACAGCACTGCCTGTGTACAAGAGAGGAAGAGGCTTTTGTTCCAGCCAGTGTTGCAGATTCTGGTCAAGCCTACCTGTCCTTTTCCCCCACCTCAGCCTGGATGCCAGGCCTGGGTGGCAGCCCCTGCCCTGCCAATGCACCTGCCCTTGCCTCTCATCCCCAGGGACCAGGAGGGTCTGCTTAGCACTGGGGCCCCAGCACCTCAGAACTCAATCAGTTCCTGCCTGGTCCTCAGTAGGCGGCCGGCCTGCTGGAGCCCCAGTCTTCCATTAGGGAAAGGGGCGGAAAAGGTGGAACAGGGATCCAGCAGGATTTGTGTGCAGCAAATGATGTGCAGTGGGAGGCGTTTTGCAAACTCGAGTCTGGTTATCTGTTTTTTAATCTGTACTGACTGTAGCCCTACACGAGTGGAAAGTGTTGGGTGGATTTACAGCACTGCCAATTTTTTAAAAACGTGTTTTTTAGTTGTAGTCGGACACAACACCTTTGTTTTTATGTGGTGCTGAGGGTGAACCCAGGGCTGAGCCACAGTCCCGTCCCAGCACTGCCAATTTTTAAAAAAAAAAAATCTAAAATACTGAAGAAGGTAGGTAAAGGAAAGTTTGGGGAGCAATAGAAGTAGCGGGTAGTGGGAGAACTGGTGGTCGCTGGTGGAGTCAGCGCCAACTTCCTGGATCCCGGGCTGCACAACGGGGTGACGTGCCGGGGAGCAAACCGAGAGTCCGGGGTTGGGTGCCAAAACTTCTGCCGAAACCCGGGATCGAACCAGGGACCTTTAGATCTTCAGTCTAACGCTCTCCCAACTGAGCTATTTCGGCAGAGCGCGAGGCGCCTCTCCTTGCCGGAACTCCGCCCCGCGCCGCTGCCGCTGCCGTCGCTGCTGCTGCCGCTGCTGCCGCTGTCGCCGTGCGCAGAGCGCGCATGCCTCGTAGGATGCCACTGGGCGCCAGGCGGCAGCGCTGTCTCTGTGGCGCAATCGGTTAGCGCGTTCGGCTGTTAACCGAAAGGTTGGTGGTTCGAGCCCACCCAGGGACGCGCAGGGTGATGTTTTGTTTCCAAGGGTACAAAGGCGTCGCATTTCCTTTTGTCACCCTCGCCCCGAAGGCCCCTGACCCGGAGCCATCCTCCTGAAGCCCCCGGTGTTGGCACGAGCAAGCAGGGAAAGCGCAGCGCCCCGAAGGGCCCGAGCCCGGCGCCATCCTCCTGAAGCGCGCGGTGCTGGCACGAGCAAGCCGGAGGAGGCGCAGCGGAACGACCCGGACGGGGTTCCGGTTTCCGCCCGCACGCGGAGGCTTTTTGTTCATGGCCCAGGGGACCCGGAACGCTGAGGAGGACGAACCGCAAAGGTTGTCTGAAGGCCGAGGCCAAGATGGCGGCGCCAGCGGGTGAGCGCGCGGTGGGCGCCGGGCTGGGCCGGGTGGGGGCGCCGGGCCGGGTGGGGCGCGGTCGGCGAGGCCGAGGCCCGGGCAGAGGGCGAGGGTCGCCCTGTTCAGGCCGCAGTGCGGGCCGGCGCGCCGCGCTCTGCTGCCGGGGCGCGGAATAGGACGGCAGGCCAATTCCCAGGGAGACCCTGCGACCGCCGAGCGGCGACTGGCCGAGTGTCCGCGCGTTCGCGGTTCTCTTGAGTGCTCACCCTTGGTTACGAGTCCGGCCCTGCCCGGTGTGGTGGGAGGAGGCCGAGGCGGGAGGATTCCCCGAGCCCGGGGTGGGAGGCCAGTCCGGGAAACGTGGAGAGACTCCGTCGCCAGAAAATAGTAACAGGGGCAGTAACAGGGACAGAGAGAGTAACAGGGCCAGAGAGAGTAACAGGGGCAGAGAGAGTAACAGGGACAGAGAGAGTAACAGGGACAGTAACAGGGGCAGAGAAAGTAACAGGGCCAGAGAGAGTAACAGGGACAGTAACAGGGGCAGAGAGAGTAACAGGGGCAGAGAGAGTAACAGGGGCAGAGAGAGTAACAGGGACAGAGAGAGTAACAGGGACAGTAACAGGGCCAGAGAGAGTAACAGGGCCAGAGAGAGTAACAGGGACAGAGAGAGTAACAGGGACAGTAACAGGGCCAGAGAGAGTAACAGGGATAGAGAGAGTAACAGGGACAGAGAGAGTAACAGGGACAGAGAGAGTAACAGGGACAGTAACAGGGGCAGAGAGAGTAACAGGGCCAGAGAAACAGGGATAGAGAGAGTAACAGGGACAGAGAGAGTAACAGGGACAGAGAGAGTAACAGGGACAGAGAGAGTAACAGGGACAGAGAGAGTAACAGGGACAGTAACAGGGCCAGAGAGAGTAACAGGGATAGAGAGAGTAACAGGGACAGAGAGAGTAACAATGACAGTAACAGGGACAGAGAAAGTAACAGGGGCAGAGAGAGTAACAGGGACAGAGAGAGTAACAGGGACAGTAACAGGGGCAGAGAGAGTAACAGGGCCAGAGAGAGTAACAGGGACAGTAACAGGGCCAGAGAGAGTAACAGGGATAGAGAGAGTAACAGGGACAGAGAGAGTAACAGGGCCAGAGAGAGTAACAGGGACAGTAACAGGGGCAGAGAGAGTAACAGGGATAGAGAGAGTAACAGGGGCAGAGAGAGTAACAGGGACAGAGAGAGTAACAGGGACAGTAACAGGGGCAGAGAAAGTAACAGGGCCAGAGAGAGTAACAGGGACAGTAACAGGGGCAGAGAGAGTAACAGGGGCAGAGAGAGTAACAGGGGCAGAGAGAGTAACAGGGACAGAGAGAGTAACAGGGACAGTAACAGGGCCAGAGAGAGTAACAGGGACAGAGAGAGTAACAGGGACAGAGAGAGTAACAGGGACAGTAACAGGGCCAGAGAGAGTAACAGGGATAGAGAGAGTAACAGGGACAGAGAGAGTAACAGGGACAGAGAGAGTAACAGGGACAGTAACAGGGGCAGAGAGAGTAACAGGGCCAGAGAGAGTAACAGGGATAGAGAGAGTAACAGGGACAGAGAGAGTAACAGGGACAGAGAGAGTAACAGGGACAGAGAGAGTAACAGGGACAGTAACAGGGCCAGAGAGAGTAACAGGGACAGTAACAGGGCCAGAGAGAGTAACAGGGATAGAGAGAGTAACAGGGACAGAGAGAGTAACAATGACAGTAACAGGGACAGAGAAAGTAACAGGGGCAGAGAGAGTAACAGGGACAGAGAGAGTAACAGGGACAGTAACAGGGGCAGAGAGAGTAACAGGGCCAGAGAGAGTAACAGGGACAGTAACAGGGCCAGAGAGAGTAACAGGGATAGAGAGAGTAACAGGGACAGAGAGAGTAACAGGGCCAGAGAGAGTAACAGGGACAGTAACAGGGGCAGAGAGAGTAACAGGGATAGAGAGAGTAACAGGGACAGTAACAGGGACAGAGAGAGTAACAGGGACAGTAACAGGGGCAGAGAGAGTAACAGGGACAGAGAGAGTAACAGGGACAGAGAGAGTAACAGGGATAGAGAGAGTAACAGGGACAGAGAGAGTAACAATGACAGTAACAGGGACAGAGAAAGTAACAGGGGCAGAGAGAGTAACAGGGCCAGAGAGAGTAACAGGGACAGTAACAGGGGCAGAGAGAGTAACAGGGACAGAGAGAGTAACAGGACCAGAGAGAGTAACAGGGACAGTAACAGGGCCAGAGAGAGTAACAGGGACAGTAACAGGGACAGAGAGAGTAACAGGGACAGTAACAGGGCCAGAGAGAGTAACAGGGACAGAGAGAGTAACAGGGACAGAGAGAGTAACAGGGACAGTGAGAGCAGTAAGTGGCAATGGTAATAGTAACAGTGATCACTAGTCACGGAGTGAGCCTGGGCCAGAGGCACCCCAGGGCACGCACTTGGCTGTGAGTTTACCCAAGTCCCTAACTTCTCAGACGGGAAACTGAGGCCTGGGGACCGACCTTCATGCCCGGCCTCAGCCTGCCAAGGTTACAGTGATGTCCTTAAGAGACTTTTGAAGCTGCCGCCGCCTCAGAAGGCAGCCACCTGGACAGGCCGGAGCCAGGAGGGAGAACCTGTGGGGATTGCAGGGGTTGGGGCTGCGGACTCCGGCCCTAGACCTTGGATGCAGGAAGCTGCCCATAGCCTGGACAGCAGCCTCTCCCTTAGGCCGTCCCTCCCCACCATTCCCTGAATTAATTTGCTCTTTCTGCCACAGTCGGTGTGGTTAAACCACAGAAATTCATCCTCCGCGTCCCGGGGCCTGGGAGTCTGAGATCAAGGTGTTGCGGGCTGGTTCCTCTGAGGTCTCTCCTTGGCTTGTGTGTGGTAGCTTCTCCTTGTGTCCTCACGTGGTTGTTTGTCCCTGTTTGCATATCTGTGTCCTGATCATCTCCTCTTTGTGTGTGTGGGTGGGGGCGGGGTTTCAGTTGTAGATGGACACAATATCTATATTTTATTTATGTATTTTTGTGTGGTGCTGAGGATCAAACCCAGTGCCTCGTGCATGTGAGACAAGCACTCTGCCACTGAGTCCCAGCCCCCAAGGCCCCCTGCTTTAAAGCAGTACTGCAGATAGAACCCTTTTTAATTGATTTGAGACAGGGTTTAACTAAGTTGATGAGGCTGGTCTTGAACTTGCGATCTTTCTTCTTCAGCCTCAGTCATCTGCTCCTCTTTTTTTTATTTTGATACTAGGGCTTGAACCCAGGGCTACTTTACCACGGAGCTACATCCTAGTTGTTTTTGTTTTTTGAGACAGGATCTTGCTAAATTGCTTAGGGCCTCCATAAATTGCTGAGGCTGGCTTTGAATTTGCAATCCTCCTGCCTCAGCTTCCTGACCTGCTAGGATCACAGGCATATGCCATGGTGCCGTCTGGCCTCTCTGTTCTTAAGAACACCAGTCCTGTGGATTAGGGCCCACTCCAGTGACCTCACTGTAAATCCTCTCTGTAGAGAACCTCTCTTCAAACACAGTTGCATTTCACCACATGCATTTGTTCATCAGGACCTCTCGTGTGTCCAGCTCCCTTCCCCACCCTGTGCGTCTCCCGTCTGACAACAGCCTGTTGGAGCTTCAGGTCTCTCCCTCTGGGTGGTTTCCAAGGAGGCCTCCGTTTGGAGCAGTCCCCCCTCTGTTCTTTGTGTGGGCTTCTTGGCTGCAAGGGTCGATGTGGGTGGTGCCTTTGCTGCCCGCCGGACTGCAGGTTTCTGAAAGGTAGTGGGTTTCCGTAGGTTGGGTGGTGGTCGGCAGCCTCTGAAGCCCTCAGCACAGCCCAGGGGCTGGGGCCTCAGACACACTTGCTGAGCACCACCTGTATGCCTATGCCCAACATAGCCAAGGCCAGGTTAGGTGCTAGGGAATCCAGGGAGGTCCCTGTGTCTCAAGGGAGGCAGACCCTACGTGAGTACTGGGCAGAGATGGGATGGGTTCCAGGGTCCAGAGGGCCTGCGGCTGTTGTAGACCTGATGCCCTGATGGTATCAGCTCAGACCTGCACCATGAGAAGGGGCCAGCTCTGTGCCAGTGTGGGGCTGGGTGTCCAGGCCCAGGGAGTGGCGAGTGCAGAGGACGAGGCAGGGGTTGGCAGGGAGGAGGCGGGTCACAGGGAGGTGGCCTTGGTGTGGAGTCCAGGCTTCCTGCTGGGGCAGTGGGGTCTTCAGAAGGGATGAAGCTGCCTGTGTATTGAGCGACCGTGCTCACCAACGTTTGTGGAGTGGCATTTAGGACAGCAAAGGCGGTGGGGGAGTGCCTGGGGGAGACGCCTGAGGCTGGACCCTGTTACTGAGCCCCTGGCACCTGAGCTAGTGGCCCTGGGTACTCACTGTCTGTGACCTGTGGCTCTCTCCACAGCCCTCAGCCCGCTCTGTGTCCGGATGCTCGGCCTACGGTGAGTGCCTGACCACCCTGACTACTGGACAGAGTTGTTGCAGGGCCTCAGAGTGGGAAGGGGCCTTCAGCATCAACAAGGGAGCCCCTTGGTGAAGGTCACCCACCAGGTCGGGGCAGGACAGGACCTGCTTCCTGTCCTTGGCATGTGGAGTGTGGGGCCCTGTGTGGACCAGAGCTTCCCTCACCCTCGTCTGCCTGTGTGGCACCCTCAGCACTCCTTGCTGCCTGCCGCAGGTGTTCTGTGGCAACTCAGGCAGGGCTAGGGGCTGTCCATCCCTTGGTCAGGGACACAGGACCTGTCCTCAGAGCGTCCTTCTGCAGATGACACAGTACTGTCCCTGCTTCAACATTTGGGCCTGTTGACCAGCTGGGTGCGTCTTTGAAGAAGCCCTCCAAAAGTCTGGGTCATCGTCAGGCTGCTGGGCGGTGGCCACAGGACCCCAGAGGCTCATTCAGGGCTCTGAGTGAGAGGGTGGGAAGCCACTGGGTACAAGAGCAGGAGGTCCCTGGTAGCGAGGGAAGGGCAGGTCCACAGGGACAGGAAGTTGACTCTTGCCCAGGCCCTGGGTTCACCCAGTAGGGCCTCAGGTGATCACTGACCCTCGCTCCTCTCCTGGGCAGCTCCAATGTGGGTTCAGCCATGCAGGCACGAGGCGTCCATCGGAGCCTGGCCAGAGAGGGCCCCAGCAGGTGAGGCTGGCTTCTGGAGGAGGTCATATACCCCACATTCCTTGTCCTGCCTGCCCCCCGCTGCCTGCACTGCTGCTGACTGGTGGTGTCTGCTGGGCTTCATTCTGTGTCCCTGCCCTGAGAGCTCTGCCAGGACCTGGCCTGTGGGTCCCAGCCCCACCTCCATGTCCCCACTGCCCACCGGGGTAGCCTTCTTGTGTTCCTCTGCTTATTAGATTCTGTGGCCTCAGGCTTCAACCAGTGTGATCCCAGGACTGTGCCTGTGACTGTCTTTGTCCTTCCCTCTGAGAGACTGCTCTGGGCCAGGTCCTCCAGGCAGGGGTGCAGGGTGGCCACACCTGCCTCCCGGGGGCTCTGCCAGGCTGATGCCTTCTCATGCCAGTGTGTCCTGTGCTCAGCACCCAGCCTGCTGTGTCCAAGGCCAGAGCCATGGTTCCTAAACCCACCGAGCTTCCCAGGAGCCGCGGCGAGTTTGTGGTGACCAAGCTGGATGACCTTATCAACTGGGCCCGCCGAGTGAGTCCCCATTGCACTCCAAACCCCCCCCCCCCAGCTGCACACTCACACAGCACTGCACACGGTGGACACGAGTGCACGCCTGTGTCCCAGCTGTCCTTGAACCCACCCTCCTCACTTCCACCCCGCCCTTCCCTGTTCCCTGGGCCTCTGCCTTCCTGGGGTCTCTTGACAGAGCTGTGTGGGTGGTGCTGGGGGTTGAACCGGCCTGGTGCCTGCGGGGCAGCCCTCGACCAGCTGGGCTACATCTCAGCCCCCAGAGGAGTTTTGCAAATGAGAAAAGGCACACATACTGAGAGCAGTAGGTCCTTTTCCCCTGCTGTGTGCAGGTCAGGACCAGGAAGTCTACTCAGTGTCCAGATCAGCCCTGATCCACCCCAAGGCTGACTGTCGCCCACTGGCGTGTGCCTGTGAGCATCCTGCCAGGGCTGCAGCTTTCAAGATGCAGGTGCCCTCTGCAGGGTCTCACATTAGCACAGAAATCTGGGGGCTCAGGATCTGTCCAGCCACAGAGGCCAGCCAGGTGGACATGGCCATCCATGCTCTGTAGTTTGGACCTGGCCACCTTTGTTAACACATCTGCTGGGCATGGGGACACTTTGAGGTCTCCTACCCAGGTGGGGGGCCAGCAAGAGCCACAGCGGAACAAAGCCAACAGTTTGAGGAAATGGCCAGGCCAAGGGCTCAAGGATGGCTCCTGGGGGGTCAGCCAGGCTGTGCAGGAGCTGCTGGGCTGCAGATCCTGGGGACGTGTGGGACAGGCTTAGAACTTGAGCAGGCCTGGAGATTCAGACCTGTGTTCTCACAGGCTGCTAGGACCACTAGGCCCATGGCTGGTGCCTGCAGGATGTCCTGGGCTGGATGGGCTGACCCATGGGCAGTTCCTCTGATGTGTCTGGCAGCAAGTGCGCTCTGAGAGGGCCCCGGCCCGGAGCTCACTTGGTGTGAGGGGCAGCCCTTCCTCCTGGCCACTGCTCTTGGGATGGGAACCAGGGTAGTCTCTCAAGTGGGGCTAGCAACCGAGACATTTCCTCTGTGGACTCCATGATGGGCTGCGTGTGACCCTGCCCCCCGCCCCCCAGAGCTCTCTGTGGCCCATGACCTTTGGCCTAGCCTGCTGCGCCGTGGAGATGATGCACATGGCTGCACCCCGCTACGACATGGACCGCTTTGGTGTTGTCTTCCGCGCCAGCCCCCGCCAGGCTGACGTGATGATCGTGGCTGGCACGCTCACCAACAAGATGGCCCCAGCACTCCGCAAGGTATGCCTTGTCCCCTGCCCGGCCAGCCAGGGGCCTGCCAGGGGCCACACAGACCACAGACGTACGTCTCTTTCAGGTGTATGACCAGATGCCAGAGCCCCGCTACGTGGTGTCCATGGGGAGGTGAGTGCCGATGGCTGCAGCCCCCTCCCTGCCCCTCTGGTCTCATTTCTGGGGGCGGGGGAGCATAGGCAGGCCACACCTCCCCAGCGGCCCAGCCTGCAGCAAGCACCCCCCTAGCACTCTGCTTCTTGAACTTGGGAGCAGTGGGACAGTAGCCTGGCACTCACACTCCTGGGCATCGCCCGCGGTCCTCCCTACCAGGGCTGTCTAGTCGCTTTTAATTTTTTCTAGATAGAATTTGCATACCATGAAGTTGACCATTTAAAGTGGGCAGCTCAGTAGCTTGTAGTTACACAGAGGCATGAGAATCTGTAGTTCCAGAACATCCTGTCACCCCAAAAGGAGACCCCATCACCATGAGTAGCCCCCGTCCCCCCAGCCCTGCACCCACAAGTCCACATCCCGTCTCTGGACTCCCCTGTCCTGGACTCTCCTGTCACTGGTCATATGCTGTGGCCTTGTGTGTCTTGATCTCATTAAGCATCAGGCGCTCAGGTCTGTCCACACTGCAGCTGTGTCAGCTCGCTCCTGCTGGTGGCCAAGGACGCCCCAGCATGTGGACAGCCCAGTAACCTCATTCGGAGCAGTTGAGATACACCCCAGAGCTCACTTAGCCAGTCACCGTCGCCAGGCGTGGCTGTTCCTGTTCCCACAGCCCTGGGGCCAGTGGCCCAGAGTCAGGGGGCGTTCCTGGCTTTTCCTGGGGTGGAGGCAGCAGGTTGTGGGTTTTGGCATGGCCTTGGCGACCTGTGCTCCTCCAGGGACTTCTTGCCAGTCTTCTGACCCCACGCTGGCCGCCCTTGGGAATTGGCCGTCAGCAGCCCTGGGCTGTTGCACACCTGCCCCTGTGCTGCAGAGGGCCCCTGGAGGCTGCCGTCAGCTGGTGGGGGGAGGTGGGTGCTGCCCGCAGCCCTGTGCAGAGTTGCCCCTCCCCCAGCTGTGCCAACGGAGGCGGCTACTACCACTACTCCTACTCCGTGGTGAGAGGCTGTGACCGCATCGTGCCCGTGGACATTTATGTGCCAGGTGAGGACATGCTCCAGAGACAGACTGGTCCAAGGTAGCCCAGCCCCTGGTCAGCGAAGGGACTCCTGCAGGGAAGTAGTCCAGACACTGGACTGGCCCATGCTGGGACCACATGGAGCCATGTATAGTTACAGAAATGGGAAAATGTTCCTGGAGGCCAAGGAACATTCCTGGTCCTCACAGGAAGGCCCGTAAGACCCCCTCAGATCCAGGGGTGGCCAGGTGGCCATACTTAGCAAATAAAGTGTGCAGGGCAGGCTGGTGTGGCCCAGTGGTGCTGCGCTTGTTTGGCACTCGTGAGGCCTGAGTTCTGTCCCAGCACCAAGGAACCAGAAAGTGCAGGGCCCTCAGTTCACTCCGAATGCCAGGAGCGACACCAGTGCTTCCTCGGTGTGTGTGTCCCCTGAGGGCTCAGGGCCTACTGAGCGCTGGCTGGCTGACATCATGCTGACCTGGACGTCCTGTTTCACATGCAGGCCCACGGTGTCCCTTTCCTTGGGCAGTCCCAGTGAGTGGCAGATGGGCACTGTGTGGTGGCTTCCTGGGCATTTGTTCTGATGACAACCAGTAGTCATCAAGGTCTGGAAGCAAAGCTCCCTCTGGACATGGGGGACAACCATGCCCAGCTCTAGGCTGTCTCACACTGTAGCCTGGGCCTCCAGTGAGCAAGGGATGTCCCTGGTCAGGAATGCTGGAGGCTGGTGCCAGGGGACTACCCCCCTGTTCTTCTTGGCTCAAGCTGTCTGCCCTGGGCTCCCTGGCCCCAGGTCCCATGCCTGTTTGTGAATGTGTGCCCCCGTACCCGGAGGGCAGTGGCTTCTCCCCTCTTGGGAGTGCCTGAGGGCCAGACTAGGCAGTGCAGGCACTGCCCGGGTCCTGTCTCAGGCCTGCAGAGTCCAGGAAGGAGTAGCAGGAGGGGAAGATGAGTCAGCCCGGCCCACTCTGCTCAGGGCTTCTCCCTGGCCTGCCCACCTGCCTGGGCCCAGCAGGGTGCGTTTGGTGGACCTTTGTGGGGCTGCACTGCAGAGGGAAGGGCAGGCTGGAGTGGCCTTACTGCTCTGGCCAGAGGTCAGCCACAGGAGGGAGCTGAGCTCGTGTCCCCCACAGGCTGCCCGCCCACAGCAGAGGCCCTGCTGTACGGCATCCTGCAGCTTCAGAGGAAGATCAAACGGGAGACGAGACTCAAGATCTGGTACCGCAGGTAGCACCTCTGCAGCCACTGGAGCCCTGTGCACCCTGCCCCAAGACGGAATAAACCTCAGTCCTCGTGCTGTGTGCAGTGTGGGGTGCGAGGCGCCCTGGGGTGAGGGATAGCAGCCCCCAGACAGATGGACAGTGTGGGACAGAGCTGAGGAGGGGGTCAGCCTGGTATCCTGTGCCTGCTCAGTAGGGCCTCTGCCAGGCAGGGTCTCTTACTACCCTGTGGATGAAGGTGCCAGGGGGTGAACTGCCTGGCCCATCACCCAGATGACCCCTGCTGGGAGGCTCTGGCCTGGGGCCCCTGACCCTCTCCCTCTCAGGCCCCCTTGGTTTAAACAGCTGCTGGCCTTTTGGGTGGCTCAAGTGGCCACTGTCTCCTGAGCCCATGTCTCAGTAGTTTGGACCTGTAAGGACACTGAGAGGCTGAAGAGAAAGAGCCACATCCCCACCAGCTGACCCTTACCCTGGAGACACCAGGCACAGGCATCCCCTTTGGGGACCATCCCTGGAGCACCCCTGGGTGTGCAGTCTCCAGCCAGGTGGCCTCAGGAAGGCCTTCACCAGAGGCTGCCTTCCTCAGAGGTGTGTGTTCTCAACCATATTTAGATGTCCCATGTTCTGCTGACCCCAGCTCTGCAAGTCCGTAGCGAGTGCCACCACGGGCCAGGGATGGTTTTGGGATGGCAGTTCCCACCAATCAGGGATAGGATGGGGGTTCCCAGATCACTAGGGTGGAGGCAGTGGGTGCCTGGCCCAGTCAAAGGACGGCTTTTTTTGGTACTGGGGACTGAACCCAAGTGTGCTTTACCTCTGAGCCACATCCCCACCCCTTTCATTTTGAGACAGGGTCTTGCTAAATTGGTCCCTAAATTACAGACGCTGACTTTGACCCTGCAGTCCTCCTGCTTCACAGCCTGTCACTGGGATTGCAGTGTTGGCCATGTGCCCAGCCCAAGAACAGCTTTTGGGACAAGACCATGCTAAAGTGGCAGCTGTTCCAGTCAAAGGGAGTGTCCTGCACTGAGCCCTCGGCCTGGCCTTTGTGCTCAGCGTGTGGAGGGAGCTGGCAGGAGGGTCCCTGCAGAGGGCACAGCAGTACTGAGGGCCTGCATGTGAATGGACAGGCCCAAGAGCTGCGTGGGTAAGGCCAACAGCTGGGGTGACCAGTTGGGCCCAGAACAAGCTGAGCCGGTCTGTTCCCTAGGTGGTGGGGTCCTGGTCAAGACCCTGGACAGTGGGAGCTCTGCAGTGGTGGAGCAGTTCTCAGGATGACACTGCTCACTGGGGTGGGCAGGGCAGGGGCCATCCCCCCACCCTGTGAGGCCCTAACTAGCCCCTCAAGACCTTCTGCTGCCATCAGAGTAGTGGTCTCGCCTCCTGCCACCTTGGACAGGGGACATCCACCATGGGCAGGCTTCTGACCTGGGGCTGCTGGGAAGCTGGGCTACACACACCACTGCACACATGCCCACTGGCCGCCTTTATTTCTCTCTCAGCCCAGCAGGTTACCTGGCAGTGGTCAGCAAAGCTGTGACCACTGCTGAATCAGGCCCAGCAGAGGCACCAGGTGGGGCACAGAGGCCTAGTAGGTGGGCCGTGGCCCACAAAGGCACTGAGTGTGTGCAGATCTGGAGGCGGGTGGCTCAGTGCTTGGTGACCAGGGGTATGATCATCTGCGGGAAGGTGTAGTAGCGGCAGTCGGCTGGCGGGACCAGAGCCATCACCTCCGTGCGGATGTCCTCCCTGAGGAAGCCCGCCTCCTGCAGCACAGGCACCTGTGTCTCCTGGGGGGGGGGGGGTGGTCACAGCCCTGGCACTGCCCCTCAGGCCCCAGGTGTGTGCCCAGGTGAGTGTAGTCCAGCTGTCCACATGCCCCGGGTGTCCTCCCAGCAGTCCCCCAGCCAGCACCCCAGGGCCAGCAAGGCACAAAGGCCCTCTGTGGCCCCTGCCTGGGGTGGTTCTCCATGTTCTTATGAGTGCACCCCAGAGCAGAAGGACGGACGTCTCATGAGGAGACCTGCCTTTTGGCCCTGTGGTGGGCAGAGGCTCTGATAGGAACGGCTGGACAGGCAACAGAGGGGGGCACAGGGCCCGGGCTGTATCCTCAGGGCACTGGGGAGCCATGGCAGACGGCTGACCCAGTGAGGGGTCTGGATGGGCAGCCAGTACAGTCTAGCCCATCCAGGATCTCAGCCCTGAGGCCTGCAGGAGGGGAGCCCTCCCAGAGGTCCCCAGGGCCACTGCCTGGTAGAGTCGCCACCCATGCCCTCCCGTGGCCCCACCTGGAACATGGTGGTGATGTCTGAGTACTGGGCCTTCATCAGCTCCCCCCAGGAGGTGAGGTTGCAGTAGGTGAGCACTCCTCCAGGCTTCAGCAGGCGGAAGGCGTGGTTCTGGGGAGGAGGTGGGTTTGGACAGGGGCTCCCCACAGGCCTGCTGCACCCCAGCAGTCAGCACCCCAGCAGTCAGGAATGGGAGGAAAGCCAGGCGCCCTGCCCAGCCCGCAGAGTACCCAGCGCCGCCACTTCCTACCCTGATGAAGGTGAACTGGTGCGTGTGCCAAGTCTCCTCTGACAGCGGGTACGTGTCATACAGGATCCCTGCATGGCAACATGGCTCTGTCAGGGCTGGACTGCAGGTGGGCATCATGTCCACTGGACACCACCTCTGCACACCTTCAGGTATCTTGTCACACACCAGGCTCTCCAGTAGGCTCATGTCCTTGCCCACCCAGGCTGTCCCCAGGTGTGTGCCACACATGGTGTACTTAGAAGACCCCTCCATGAGCAGAGGCCTGGCAGGAGCCACCAGAGAGGAGCTGGAGCTCAGCACACCCCCATGACACCCCCATACCTAGCTCCCGGGGCACCCTCACCGTCAAAGTGACTGTCTGGCAGTGTGGGCGCCACGTCTTCCCACAGGCCTTTCAAGGGGACAACCTTGGGAGAGGGGAGGAAAATGAAGATAGGGAAGGAGTCCCAAAAATCTCCCTACCTGCTGAAAGGGTAGACCATCTCCCCATCTGTGGCCGCCCCAGGCCCCCAGCCTCCTCTAGGGAGCGCCTTTGATCACAAGTGGGCTGGCAGGGGGGCACCTTGTGTGGCTGCTGCGGGGCCCAGTCCTGGAGTCGCTGGAAGACGCCATCATTGCACTCGATGATCCAGTGCTCATCGATGGGAGCCTCCTGCACCTTTGAGGCTGCGATGGCCATGCCGAAGCCCACCTCCAGGACCCGGCCTCCTGGACAGACAAAAGACACCAGGCATCGCGTGTGGTTCCTCTGGGGAGCTGCCTGGAGGAGGGGGTGCTGGGCGAGCACTGGCCGAG
Organism: Marmota monax; assembly: GCF_021218885.2. Classification (NCBI taxonomy): domain Eukaryota; kingdom Metazoa; phylum Chordata; class Mammalia; order Rodentia; family Sciuridae; genus Marmota; species Marmota monax. The sequence continues at coordinate 6,085,877 of NW_026692494.1, read as the reverse complement.
AATCGCATTTGCCACAAGGACAGGGGAGGGGTGCTGTGGGTGGACAGGACACAGCAGTCCAGAGAGGCAATAGCGTGGGCCCTGGCCAGTGTCCAGAAAGGGTGGCCCGCCAGAGAGGCCTTGGACAGAAGCTTTTGGCCAGAGCCCCTGGGGGGAGGTTAAGCCTTGGACTTTGAGACCAGGCCCATGCTGTTTGTACTGGTGGCCCTTATCTCTCTAACTGGTTACTTTCCTGTCCCCTTCCCTCCCTCTGCACCACGAAGTTTGCAAGGGCAAAGCTGGGTTGAGGCCTAGGACTTGGAATGCTCTGGGAGGAGAGAGAGGGTACAGTCCTTCTGGACCGCGTGTCAAAGCCCCTCTCCACTGCTGTGCACAGAGACACTGGATGTGCTCATTGGCCAGGTGGGAGCATTGAGGCTCAGCATCCAAAGGCCACGTTTGACCCCTGAAGGGCTCCATTTGGGTCTTGGGAGTCTGGGGCACACGGCCTTCCACCAGGCAGTGCAGGGCCACAAGGGGCAGCTGTCTCCTAAACTCAGCTTTCCGGAGCTATTCTTAGCCATTGCCGAGCGCCAGGCTTCCCCGGTCCTGAGAAGGCACCTGCTCCGCGTCCCACAGCTCCTATCACAGACAAGCTCCACCCCGGGTAGCGGTCCGAGGACCCATCCCCTGACCTGCCCCAGGGAGCAGGGACCTCATTTCCTGTGGAGGGGAAATTCCTGCTACTTAGCGGGCGCCTACTGGGTGCTGGCCTCGTTCCCGCAACATCCCCCCTGCCTGACTCGGTCGTCCCACTAGCAAGCAGCCCCACTCCACCACGAGGAAGCCGAGGCGCGCAGGGGCGCTAGTGCGCCACGGGCCACCCGACCGTGGGCTGGCACGCCCCGGCCTTGGTTTCCCCGCCGGCGCCCGGGCGGGGGCTACCTCTGGAGGTGGCGGCGGCCGCCAGCGCCTGCATGTACGGGGTCTCCCAGCGCTCCATCACCGGCTTGCCCAGGATGCGCAGGTGCGTGTCCGCCGGGTCGTAGGCCGCCGGCGCCGCGCGCCACGCAGCGCCGCAGTCTTCTCCGGGCGTAAAAATCGGGCTGTCTGCGGGGCGGCTCATGCTGCAGCCGTGCGGACTCGGCTCAGTGCGAGGCGGGCGGCGGGCCGCAGGCGGCAGGGCCTCCTGGGCCAGGGCGCGCCCGCCGGCCGGGCGGGGCCTGCGGGGCGGGGCCGGGCCGAGAACGCCGCCGCGCGCGCCTCCCCCAGGGCCTCCTCGGGAAGGCGCCCGCCCGGCGGCCCCGCGCCCCGGGAAGCCAGCCCTACTCGGGTCGCCACCTTGCTTCTCACGGGCTTCAGTTTTCCCCTCTACCACCGCGCATAAGGACCAGTTCGCTTCCAAATTTCGGGGTGCTATTGGAAAATGCCTGGAGTATTTAACATTATTCAGTCTTCAGAACGTGCTTCAGGGGTTTCTGCAGGGTATCCCCATGTTATAGACCGGGAAGCCAGGAGGGTGGAGGCGGGTCGCTCAGGATCACAGCCACCACTGCCACTCTGCCGAGCTCCCTCTCCCCTCTGATGAGCTTAGGTCACATGAGACTCCGGAATCTTGATGGGGGGACACCTCACACTGCGCAGTCAGGCAGGCATCCCGGCAGGATGTGGAGCTCCCTCTCCCCTCTGATGAGCTTAGGTCACATGAGACTCCGGAATCTTGATGGGGGGACACCTCACACTGCGCAGTCAGGCAGGCATCCCGGCAGGCTGTGGAGCTCCCTCTCCCCTCTGATGAGCTTAGGTCACATGAGACTCCGGAATCTTGATGGGGGGACACCTCACACTGCGCAGTCAGGCAGGCATCCCGGCAGGCTGTGGAGCTCCCTGCAGGCATCTTTTTTTATATATATATATTTATTTTTAGTTTTCGGCAGACACAACATCTTTGTTGGTATGTGGTGCTGAGGATCGAGCCCGGGCCGCACGCATGCCAGGCGAGCGCGCGACCGCTTGAGCCACATCCCCCTGTAGGCATCTTGCAGCTAGGGAGGCTGAGACCTTGCCCTAGTCCAGGGCAGCCCCTTAGGGTCAGCTCGACCTCTGCCTGCTTCCCTGGACCCCACACCAGGCCGGGTTGGCTTCCTGGCTCTGATACATGATTTCCTGTTTCCCATCCAGACCTAGAGCCACCTCAGGGGTCCCCAGCATTCTGTGGGTGCTCAGTGCTTTGCACAGTCCACAGGCGGGGCTGTTTCATTCCCGAGTAACAGTAACACACAAAGAAACTGAGGCAAGGAGAGTTGGAGGGCTCGGTGCTGCAGAGCTAGCCTCTGCAATGGCTGCATGCCAGGCCTCTGCCCTGCACTTTCCAGGGTGCCTCTCTGCTACAGGCCTGCCTGGGCCCTAGGCCTCCTCCTCAGCAGCCTCAGGAGCACTCTGTCCCTCTGCCTGACCTCTGCACATACTCTTCCCTTTGTACATTTGAAAGGCTATCTGACAGGCCTGGCACACAGAAAGCTTCATGAATACCTAGTATGGGTTAGGTAGAATGAGGTCTGACCATGAGGGCAGGGCAGGACCCCCAGGGGGCAGGGCCCAAGCTGCACTTCCCTGTGCTGTTCTCCAGTCCTTCATCCTGTCTGGGCTCTTACTCCTGGCTGCCAGCCTATGATGGGCACCTTGGCTGGTGTTGCAGTGGCCCTGGGATGCGTACAGGGCATGGTGGAGCCTGCTCCCCTGTGTGTGTCCTGTACAAACAGATGATACTCACTAAGTGTTGCCCAACCCAAGGGAAGCCCTGGAATGCACAGGAAGGAGGAGACCCACCATTCATCAGCTGTTGCTAGACCTCCTGAACAGCAGCAAACAGGCCAGTATCTGTGGTCAGCAATGCAACTGAGTATGTCCTCGGCCTACCATCCCTCCCAAGGCTGCAACTAGTATAGTCAGTGCTGTGGTCCCCACGTGAAGCCCTACCTGGGGCTGGGTCTGCTGCCAAGCTCACCCATGGCCACTGGCACAATGCAGTTTCTTTTGGGCTCTTGTACAGGGTCTTGCCAGCATGGCAACTTGCCTCATCAGAGCCAGCAGAGGGCAGGAGGCTTCCATTAAGATGGCGGGGGTGAGGCTGGGGATGTGGCTCAAGCGGGTAACCGGCTCGCCTGGCATGTGGGGGGGGGTGGGCGCTGGGTTCGATCCTCAGCACCACATAAAAAAATGATAATAAAATAAAGATGTTGTGTTCACTGAAAACTGAAAAATAAATATTAAAAAATTCTCTCTCTCTCTGTCTCTCTCTAAAAAAAAAAAAAAGATGGCGGGTGTGTGAGGGGGAACCTCCCAGTGGTAGCCCAAGAGGCCACCTGGGCTCCACATCCAGCCGCAGCAAGAGCAGGCACATTCTGCTGGCACTTGGCCAAGTTCAAGCTTCAGCCTTTTCCTGTACTGTGACCACTCCCGCCTTTTCTAACTTGGCAAATGGAGACACTGTCTGCTCGCAGAGGCCTGGTTTGTGCCTTTGTCCAAGCTCTACAGCCTATAAACCCAGACTCAGAGATGGCAAGTGGCTTCCAGGAGCTCTCATGCACTGAGCTGCACCCCCTCCCATTTTTATTTTAGGACAGTGTTTTGTTAAGTTGCAAAGTCTGGCCTCCAATTTGTGATCCTCCTGCCTCAGCCTCCTGAGTTGCTGGAATGACAGGTGTGCACACTGTACCTTCCTGGCCAGTTCCTTCCCAAGTGTACACAGTAAATTGGTGTCACAGGAGATGGGGACAGGTGTATGTGTGATTCTGGAACCATACTTTTATCAACTAAGCCACATCCCAGCCATACAGCCATAATTTTAAAAGAACAAAACAAAGGAAAAATACTTATTTTCTGATAGGTAACATATTCAACCAGAATAATGAGACATGGTGAAGAAGGAGTCTACCAGCGACAGCCCAGAGGTCAAACCCTGCTGCTTGTTTCCTGTGGTGCTAAGAACCACGTTGATGTTTTTATATGATAGAAAAAAAAAAATCTCCATTGTTCCAATTTCAGTATTTTGCCACAGTGAGCACTACAAAATCAAAATTAGAATATTTCCTCGTGGGCAGAAGTTACGTGATTTTTTTTAAACTTCCTGTGCTTTTAAGTAAAATTTTATTGGCACACAGCCACAACCATCACCTACACATCTTGTGGGTGCTTTTCAACTCCAAGTTCACAGTGTAGTATTTGCTATCTGAGCTGGGTGTGGCTCAGGGTGGAGCCCTTGCCTAGGATGCACAAGGCCCTGGGTCCCACCCCAGTCACCCCCACTGCTGTTTCTGCAGAGGTCTGCAGTGCTGTCTACCACATCAAGCACCCTGCTGTGCAGGCTCTGAGCTGCACCCAGGGTCCCAGCCAAGAGCCATGAGCAGGGCAGGCCCACACCACCTCCGTGGGAGCTCATCATCTACTGGGCTGGACAATTAACAATGAGCCAACACCACAGCTGTGGTGGCCACTGTACAGTGAAGAACAAAGTCCCCAGGGTCCCTGTCCCACACCCAGATAGCTGTTTTATCAGGCAACATTTATGCTGCTTTGCCTTTCTGTGTATGTAGTAACATTATGTATAGTTATAATTATATATAATACTATGATAGTATTTAACACTATATATAATGCTATCATATGTAATAAAGAGGTCACACAGGCGTTAGCTATAGTTGATGGCTGGAAATGCTTAGGGCAACACTATTCACAATCCCTGGAAATGCCTGGGGTGGAGGGAACAGGCTCTTCTACTGTTTTTTTCTTCTGGTGGAAACAACCCAAACGTCCATCAACCAATGAATGGATATACACAGTGTGTCTGAATATTATTCAGCCATGAAAAGGACACTTGCTACAATGTGGATGGACACTGAGGACCTTGTGCTTAGTGAGAGCCAGACTCAAAAGACTACACACTGCAGGAATCACAGGAAATCTTTAGTCATAAGATCCAGAGACAGCAAGTAGCATGTGGGTGCCAGGGGCCAAGCTGGATGTGGTGGCACATGCCTGTCATCCCAGCCACTTGGAAGGCTGAGGCAGGAGAATCACAAGTTCAAAGCCAGCCTCAGCCACTCAGTGAAATTGTCCCAAAATAAAAAGGGCTGAGTATGCAGCTCAGTGGTGGAATCCCTGGTGTCAGTCCCCAGTAACACAAAAGGCAGGGGGTGGGGAGAAGTGTATATTTTGGCATGCATATTCTCACATTGAAAGTAAATTCAGAGAAGTGTCAAAACACCTATTTTATTGCTGTATCTGCCCTGGAGTGGGAGGGAGGAAATGCCTGGGTTGGAGGGAACAAGCTCTTCTACTGTTTTTTTCTTCTGCACCCAGGAGATTGAACCAGGCCTCATTCAGCAAAGCATAGCTGCCCTTGGGCCACTTCCCAGCCCTCCGCTTCATTTTTAAAAAATATCTTGAAGTAAACGTGGCAAAAACCTAACGTTTTCATTTCAGTGGCAAATACATGGCTATTATTCATCCCTCATAGGTGTCTATATATATTAAAATATACTATTTTAAGCAGTTCGTGCCTGGCTTCCTCCTTTCAACCACATCCTGTGCACTGTATCTGCTGGCCCCTGTCACTGAGGGATGGACATGTGGTCTGTGGGCATCCTGGGCCGTCTCTGTCTACACACACTTAGCTAGCGTCTGAGGGGCAGATTCCTTGATGTAGTGCTGTCCAGCCTCTGCAGTTTGGAAGGCCAAGCCAGCCTGCCATCAGTTCCTGCTCACCCTGGCAGCCATACCCAGCCCAGCCCAATCCCAGGAGCTAGCCTTCCTGACACCTACCTCCGAGCCTGATCACTTTCAAAACTGTTAACAGCCAGGCATGATGGCGCACCACGCCTGTAATCCCAGCGCCTCAGGAGGCTGAGACAGAAGAAGAGTGAGTTCAAAGCCAGCCTCAGCAAAAGCGAGGTGAGACGGTCTCTAAATAAAATACAAAATAGGGCTGGAATGTGGCTCAGTGGTTGAGTGCCCCTGAGTTCAATCCCTGGTACCAAACAAACAAAAAACCTGTTAACTAATTTTTTGACTTCCAAAATGTTACAGTGCAGTATGACCCCTGAGAGGTGGACAGCCACCTGGGACTGCTTGTCCCTTCTGCTGGGTCTGTTTCCCTGTGGCTGAGAACCAATGACAGTCACTTCCTCCAGAGCCTGCTGAGAGCAACATGTTTTGCAAGAAGTAAGGAGGGCTACAGGAGGTGTCCCACACGCCCTATACTGGCGATGGAACCCAGGTTATCAATGGGGATAAAAGCTATGGGGAAAATCACAAGGCAGCAGCATATAGTACCATGTGACAAATCAATACAGATGACTATCCATCTGTCCGTGTAGACTGGTGTTTCTCCACCTCCTGTTGACAAGGTGTGTGGGGGGGTGTCGTTCTCTGTGGTGGCGCGATCCTGTGCATTGTAGGGTGTGGAGCAGCATCTCTGGTCTTCACCCTCTTGAGGTTTGCAACTTGTGACAAACAAACTGAATCTTCATTCACTGCCAAGTGTCCCCAGGGGGACAAAATCGCCCTGTTTCGAAGAATCATTAGTAGACAATCCACAGAACTAAAGAACTACCTCGCGGGGTGGATACTATTTTTTCACAATTGTCGAATTTGGCTTTTGCTTTAATCCCAATCAGACCCATAAGTGATCTTGGGCAAGTGACTCAGCCTCTGTGCCACTCAGTACCCTCTTCTGCGAAACAGGGACATGAAGAGGATCCATGGCCCAAGACGAGAGCGCGGCAGACGCCGTGTACCGCCAGAGGACCGCGAGTCAGGGCTTTATCCACAGCGGTCAACACGCGCGCACGGGAATCGCCAGCGGACTTAGAGGAAGCTGCAACTGCGCCTGCGCGCGCCGCCGCACACGCGCACGCACGCACGTGGCTCGGCCTGCGCGCCCTCTCCTGGAGGCGGGGCCAACGCGAGGACTCTCTTTCCCAGCGTGCCCCGCGGCTACCCAGGAGCAGCAGAAGAGGAAGTGTGACGAGCGTCGACCAAGACTGCGCCGGCGCGGGCCCTCGTGCGGCCCGCACGCACGCGCGGCGCACCCCTGGCCCCGCCCTCGGAGGCCCCGTGCGGGAGCGCGCCCGGGCGTGCGCAGGGCGGCGGCGCGGCGGCGCGGGGACGCGCGGTGACCGTTGGCGCTGAGGGGAGGAGGCAGTAGCCGCCGCCGCCGCCGCCGCCGTTGCGCAGATCCGGGCCGCGGCTGTGGGGAGGGCGACTGAGCGGGTGACCTTCCGGAGGCGGGAGCGAGCCAGGAGGCCCGGGGACGCCGAGCGCCGCCGCCGCCATGAACAACTCGGGAGCCGACGAGATCGGGTGAGGACGCGCGGGCCAGCTTGCGCCGCCGCCCCGGGCCCGCGCCCCCGCCCCGCCGCCGGCCCCGAGACGCCGCCCCCGGGGCGGGCCGGGCGGGGGGCCGGCCCGTCAAGGTCACGCCGGCCGGGGGGCGGATGCGGGCGCGGGCTGCCTGGCGCCGGGGGCCGCAGGCCGGGGCGGAGCCGGCGTGCGGGCGCCTCGAGGGGGCCCGGGGGACAGGCGCACGTCCCGGGCGCGCCCTCCGCGCCTCGCCGGCGTTTCGGCCGGGGGGGACCCGGCGCGGTGCCTTGAGGGGCTCGGGTGTCCCCGGCCCGCGCCGGAACTGGGGTCGGCGCACATGGCGGGGAGGCCGGGGTCGCGCGGGGCCTCGGCGCCCCGCGGCCTCCGGTGAGCCGCCCGGGCAGGGGCGCCGCGGGGCGGGCTCGGCAGAGGCGGCGTGAGGCGCCCGGACCCCGGCCTCGGGCGGAGCGCCTGGGCTCGCCGCGGCCGCCCTGCTGCCGGTGCCCGGAGACGCGCGCCGGGTGAGGCGCCCGCCGGCGTCGGCCTGGTGGCGTGGCGAGTGCGGCCGGGAGCCGGGAGGGGGCCTCCGCGGAGTACGGAAGGACCTCGGGGACTCGGGACTTCGGAGGGCTGTGAGTGTCACCCAGCTCCGCGGGCCGTGGCGCCGCGTCGCAGCCCTGAACTTGGAAGTCGCCGAGAACCCGGGAATTTCTGCTGCTCTGCGGGAGGGCTCGGTCGCCAGTGTCCGCCCGGTGCTTGGCGACCCCGGTGTGCGGCCTAGGGAGGCTCCCGCGGCGCCTGGGAGGGAACCTGCTGCTGACTGGGCGCCGGTGGCAGTGCCACGCTCAGGGTGAAGCAGGGCTTGGTTTTTAAGCAGGTGGCAGGTGAATCCGAAGTGTCCAGTGACATGCACTTCCCTCAGAACTCACCCCTGCTGTCGCCTCCAGGCCCTGAGGTGGGGTGGACAGCAGCCACGTCGTGTCGCTCTGACATGCATGCTTCTGGCTGGGCAGCGCTGGCCTCCGGACCCCTCCCCTCATGCGCTCACACCTGGGATGGCTGTCTGGGAAGGCTGGCAAGGGATCATCCTTCTGTCAGTCCCACTTTCGTGGATTGAGCCCAGAGGTGTTCTGCCAGTGAGCCACATCCCGGGACGGGGTCTCCCCAAGACAGGGCCTGGCCGAGTTGCCTGGCTGCCTTCCAACTTGAGATCCTCCTGCCTTGACCTCCCTGGGATTACAGGTGTGTGCCGCCCACACTCTTGGGTTTGAGTCTTTGAAGGAAGAGATTAGTTTGTCTGTGAGCAGCCTGGTGCCGTAGAAGTAGAGTGAGGCACCCAGAGTTTACTTAGCGTGGTCCGCCTCCTGATTCGCACAGCCTAGAGACTGGCTCCTAGGGCAGGAAGGAGTGAGGAGTTTCATGTGGGCCACTCCCCTTCCCTTACTAGAGGTGCTGAAGTGCCAGGCTTCTGAGGCCTGAGCACCAAGTGGGGGAGTGTGGAGCTAAGAAGCATGGGTGGGAAGCTCTGAGCCTAGGGTGCCCTGCTCTGCCTGGCTCTGGGAAGTCATCCTACCTTGGTTTAGGTCCCTCCCATTAAAATTCTGAAACACAGGATTACAAAGAGCATTGTTTTCTAGAGTCTCACCATGAGTGGCTGATCATTGTTCCCAGGTATTGGGGAGGCCCATGCCTACATTGCAGGTGGACAGAAAGGTTTTGAATTGTCACCTCAGGTGCACAGACCACATAGTCCTGCCAGCCTTCAAAGTGACAGACTGTCATGGAACTGGAGGGAAGGAAGTTGTGGAAGATTTTATGTGACGTGTTTGTCACTGTCTGAACTACTCAGAATCACAAGAAAGGGACACTGGAGACCTTTGAAGAAAGAGTCACAGAGGAAGGAAAGTCACAGATAGTGGAAAAGACCTTGGAATTTGGTGTGGGTACACTTGCCTGCTGGGCTGCAGCTGGACAAGGAGGATGGGCAGCTGCTAAAGCTGGGTGTTAAGGAGGGTCTCTGAGTCTGTTTTGTGCTGCTATGACAGAGTTTCTGAGACTTGGCAGTTGATAAAGAACAAAGTTTGATTTCTTCCAGTTCTAGAGGTTGAAAGTCTTAGATCAAGGGCCCATGATGAGTGAGGGCCTTCATGTGTGACAGAGGCACATGGGAGAGAGGGGAGGGACTGAACTTATCCTTTAGGTCAGACTCAATCCTGTGCTAAGGGTTGGGAATCCAGTCAGGACGGCTCTGTCCTGTGATCCAGAACCATCCTGAAGGGTCCCACCTCTCAGCTCTTGCACTAGGGATCACCTGTCTAATTTTAGTGACTTTGGGGGATGCACTCTAACCATGGCAGAAGCAGTGCAGCTGTGGAGTGGTCCACACACAAAGGGCTTGGGTTCTTCTGAAATAATTTATTGGAATGGCTTTGGAAAGTAGACACCCAAGAGTTGAGCTCCCAACTGGACCCAGTGCTTGCTCCCTGTGAGCAAGAGCAGGACAGGTTGAATCAGAGGAAGCCATGATTTGAAGAGGAGGCTGTTCTTCGAATGTTTAGAATCTAGTGTGTGGGTAGCACAGACAGCCCTTTAGGGGCTTTTCTTACATGTTAGAAGTTACTCTGAGGAAGGTTTCCCCCTGGGTATTGTGGGGTGTCCTGAGGTGGGGTGTCCAGGGCACTGCAGAGTGCTGAGGAGCATCTCTGGCACCCACTCCTTGTTGGAGCAACCACACATGTCCCAATGTAGGGCCCAGTGTCTCCTGGGGACAGAATTGCTCAAAGTGAGAGCCCACAGTTGGGGATTATCTTAATGCTTCCTGCATTTTGAAGTCATTCCTGCATGCAGCGACTCTGCTGACCTTCTCTATTGCTCTAGCTTTTTTGGGGGATGGGATGTGTTGCCAGAGTAAGCACAGTTTTACTCCTTGTGGCCTGGTTCCAATGTGTGCCTTCATTTGTTCTGTGTGGATTTAGGACTTATTTCCTGTGTTGGGCTGGTCTAAGTCCTGCAAAATTGGCCACAGATTTGGAATGTGTTTTTAACTTGCATTTGATTTCAGAGGTTTAGTAGGCCATCTGCAGAGAGCTAGCACTGTCACCCCTGACGAGGGCTAGTAACTCGGTGCTCTCCACACCTCCTGGGAGCACAGTGGTCTTGATGCTAACCCTTCCCTTTGCCAGAGAGATTGAAGCTCATGAGGTGAGGGAATTTGGCTTAGGGTCACCCAGGGAATGGACTGGCCAGACGGGGAGTCCCAGGCCCTTCCACTGTCCTGGTGGCACAGAGAATGCATGTGGGCTGGGCCCCACTGTTCTCCCATGTTGCAATTTTGTTGTCTCTGTGTGTAAGACCTTTTGTCCCAGGCAGGCCCAGTCCTGTGGCACGACTGTTCCTTTGGAAGGTGCTACAAGCAGTTGTGCCACTTTACCATGTCATTCACTATAATTGATGTGAATGGTGCTTTAGGCAGGAGGCCACCTCCTTGACAAGTGCTTTGCTTTAGTCTTTTTTTTTTTGGCAGTGCGAAGGATGAACCCAGGGCCTTGGACATGCTAGGCAATCACTACCTCTGAGCCACATCACAGTCACATCCCAGCCCTTAACAAACATGCTTATTGACTTTGTTTGGATCAGGAGGATCCTGGAATGTCTGGGAAGGTGGGACACAAATGATCTTGAGGGGTAGGGTATGGATGTCACCAATAAACTAGGGATGAGGGCATGTAGAGGCTGTTCATGAAGCAGCATGTCACTGCCTTTGAAGTTGTGGGGCTTGTCCTGTGTCACATTCCCTGCTGTCAAGGGGAGGAGCTGAACTGGGAATGGACCACAGGCTCACAATTCACATGGGGACTGTGATGTGGGTTCCCATCTGGCCCTTGTGGTTTCCCAAGGTTGGGCAGGAGTGTATGCCTTTTCAGGGTCTGCCTCCTTCCCTTTGGGAGAATAAGGACCCAAGTGATTTTGGAGGTCATGGTTTAAGGGAGGACAAAACTCCTGGAGATTAGGCCTAGGAGGCCCTCATCTGAAGAAGCTAGAAATTCCACACATAGGCTCTGTTTGTTTATGTTTTTTTTTGGTGGGGAGGGGTACCCGGGATTGAACTCAGGGGCACTCAGCCACTGAGCCACATCCCCAGTCTTATTTTGTATTTTATTTAGAGACAGGGTCTCATTGAGTTGCTTAGTGCCTCGCTATTGCTGAGGCTGGCTTTGAACTCGCGATCCTCCTGACTCAGCCTCTCCAGCCGCTGGGGCTGGGCTTACAGGTGTGCGCCACCACTCCTGGCTTGTTTATGTTCTTGAGAAGAAAAAGTCCTTGTTACAAAACAGTCGAGATTGGTCCTGGCCTTCTGCTTCTTGCCCTGTGAACTAAGTCCAAGAAGAACCAGTGACTGCGACGGAGACTGGGCCAGTCAAGTCAGTTGATGGCTCCAATGCCCTGCCCGAGGTCATCTGCCTGCTGACTGCTACTGGTGAGGCTGCTTGCTGGATCCTGAAGCCCGCCAGAAGGCCCATAGCGCTCTGTGGTTACCCAGGACCAGGGGAAGCCCTTTGAGATTTATTTTTTGGCATAAATACCTTGTGGTTGCCCTAAAGCACATAGCAGAAGCTGGGAAGTCCTCCTCAGACAGGTTTTTGTTTTAGCAGGCAGGCCACTTCTGCAGAGCCCCTTCCAGATTGAAGCCATCTGCAGTCTTGGGCTAACACTCAACGTTGAGCATGCACAGAGCCAGTGGGATTTGGGACCTTAGGCTTTTTTTTTTTTAAATGGTGCTAGGGATGGAACCCAGGGCCTTGTGCATGCAAGGCAAGCACTCTACCAACTGAGCTATATCCCCAGCCCAGCTGGTGGGCTTTGGACTGGATCTGAACCTGGGTACGATGCTTGCATGTCACAGAATACATTGGTTTGGACAAGTGGAACTGGCAGACCTCCTGGCTCTGGGCCACATAGAGAAGCCATATGAGAGGTGTCATTGTTGGGTAATGACCCCTACCTATGAGCCCTGCAGAGGCAGAGCCTGGGAGCAGAGCTTTGTGCTAATCCCTTACTTCACACCTTCTAGCCACACTGTGCTGGGGGAGGCATAGTGTGAGCAAGCTGGGCACAGAAACACCCGGGCTACCGATTAATACAAAGAAGTGTCTTGGCCCCTAAGTGAGCTGATCCTGGTTAAGAGAACCTTCTGAGTCTTTGCCTTGAACTCCTCTTGGCTTCTTGCTCACTCCTGGTGTGTTGGCTGCCAGGGGCTTTCTTATTTTATTGATTGAAAAAAAGGGAAAAAAAAAAAAAAAACAAGGTTCAGAGGTTAGGACTTTGTGCCAGATTCCTAGAGCTGACCCCTGCAACTGAGGAGATGCAGCCTTCTTCCTGGGACCTTCTAGAACCTTCCCCCTGTTGACTGGGGGAATGTGTCCCCTTACCTGCTGTCCCCTTCCAAGCAGGAGTAAAGGAAAGAAACACACAAGGTTTTCACACACAGGCGAGTTTTCTTTTCCTCAGCAAGTAGTGTAGAGTGCTTACTGTCTGTCAGATTTCATGAGTGATGAGACTGTTTCAGAAAAAACTTAAATTACATCATTTCCTCAGTAATGAAAGTTTTCATAACTTATAATTGTATATCACTTCAGGCTTACAGAGAAATTACCAACATAGTAACAAAAATTCCCATGATGTACTCTGCCCAGCCACTGGCTAGCAATGGCTCCATATCTGCACATGATAGTTTTGCTGTAGTCTCCCCCCAACACTATTGTTTTGTTGTTGTTTTTTGTTTTGTTTTTTAATATTTTGAGAGTAAGCTAGAGACCTGATTCTTTTTTCTGTGGACACCACGAGGTGTCCTGTTTCCCAAAGTAGAGTGCCATCTTGAGGCACATTTATGTGATCTGCAGGTTCTATTCCAGTTGTGTCAGCTGTGATGATAATGGCCTGTCTAGCCTCTCATTCTTAATACCTAAGTTTTGGATTTGGAATTTAAATGAGGCTTAGAGCTTAAACTAGTCTGGCCAGTTCTGTCCTGGCAGTGGCAGCCCTGGCAAAGATTGAGTTGCTTGGAGGAGGACACCTGCTTATCCCCTCATTGTTTTGCTTGGAGACGGTGCTAAATAAAGACTGGCATTTTTTGGTAAGGTGGGATTTGCTTTGATTTGGTTTCTGTGGATGTCACTAGCCTTCTCACCTATGGCCTACCACAGACCTGCCCTCGGTCTGTGGGGAGTGAGGCACAAAGAGGCCTGCTGTCTGCCTGCTTGGCCTGGCCTCACCTCAGCACTCTCTGGCCCCATTCCAAGGTGTGTAGGATACTCATGGTTTTAAGTTAATGAGGCCTAAACCTGAGCCTCCTGTGGCTGCTTGATCAGCACATCTCCCCTGGAACATGTCTTTACAGATCTGTCTCCAGGAAGGTTCTGCATCCTTGCCCTTCTCATCTCCCCATGCAAGAACTGGGCAACGCAGGGCTTGCTTATTGGCACTTTGAAGATGGTGGTGGGTACCTTTCTGGTGGTGGGGAATTGTTTTTCACACTAAATCTAAATTACTTTTCCTTGGAGGAAAAGAGTAGGAACAATCCTTGACAGAAGGGCTGACAAAGGGAAGCTGGCATTTACAGAGGGTCATGGTCATGGATTTGAGCAGTGATGGGTGCATCAGCCGCCTTGCAAGGGTAGCTCCTGGGGCAGCTGTCAGGAGCTGTCAGAGGAAGCTTCCTTTTGGCTCTAAGCTCCCTTGATGGGACATTGCTCACTGGGGAAGAGTCTTGTCTCAAAGTCAGGTATGGCTGGGCACACTTGTCATCCTGGCCACTTGGGAGGCTGAAGCAGTAGGATCTGCAGTTTGAACAGTCTAGGCAACCTAATGAAATCCTACCTCAAAATAAAAAATGTTTAGAAAGGATTGGACACCACGAGGTGTCCTGTTTCCCAAAGTAGAGTGCCATCTTGAGGCCCATTTATGTGATCTGCAGGTTCTATTCCAGTTGTGTCAGCTGTGATGATAATGGCCTTTCTAGTCTCTCACCCTTAATACCTAAGTTTTGGATTTGGAATTTAAATGAGGCTTAGAGCTTAAACTAGTCTGGCCAACGCAGGGCTTGCTTATTGGCACTTTGAAAATGGTGGTTTGTACCTTTCTGGTGGTAGGGTTGGGCTCAGTGGTAGAGTGCTTGCCTAGCATGCGTGAGCCCCCCGCATCACATGAAATGAAAATAAACAAAATAAAGGTATAAAAAAAGAGAAGTATTAGGGGTATGGTTAGTGATTCAACCCCCAGTACTAGAGTGCCAGAGTTGGGGGGGTTGAGAAGAGCCCAGTGTAGTATGGTGGTCTGGCGTTTTTAGTGATGCCAGAAGATTTCTTGTGTCTCAGGTGGTGACCCTAAGCCTGAAGGGTGCTCTGGTCTCTGAAGATGGTCTAGTTGGGAGGGTGATGATGGGGTTGGCACAGCTGAGGCTCAGATGAAGGAACTGATGAGTGTGTGTTCTCTTTCCTGATGTAATGGGCAGGACATGCAAGCTATAGCTGGTTCACCTGGCCTGCCCCCTGAGTTTGGGGGAATCTTGAGGCCCCATAGGCAGGTGAGCTCTGAGGCCCCGTGTGTGTCTCAGCTGTGCCCAGTGGGTGCTCTGGGCAACAGAAGATAAGCACAGCCTTGGCTCCACCCAGGCCTTCAGGGCATTTGCCCCTGGCTGCTTCTGTTCAACCTGGGTCCTGCCTGGCCCCTGAGAACTGGGAAAGCTGAGACCTTGGAGATGGGATACTTCATGAAAGCCCCCTGCATCTATCCAAAAAGGCTGCCTTGAGGTGGGGATGTGGGTATAGGGCTCCAGCACGGAATCCACACCCTTAACTGTAATTCAGAGGCTGGGTGGGACGAATATCTTACGTGTCAGTTTCTTTTCCAGTTAAAATCAAATCTAAGCTGGCCCCATGTTGCACACCTGTAATTCCAGAGGCTTGGGGGTGCTGAGGCAGGAGGATTGCGAGTTCAAAGCCAGCCTCTGCAGTGGCGAGGCACTAGGCAACTCAGTGAGACCCTGACTCTACATAAAATACAAAATAGGGTTGGGGATGCGGCTCAGTGGTCTAGTGCCCCTGAGTTCAATCCCTAGTTACCCACCCCCCCAAAAAAAAATCAAATCTAGATTCCTTAATTCCTTTTCCTGATTATAAAATATTTGCAGATGCTGGAATTTCCAAGCCCCACTTGGAAGTAGCATGATTTCATGTAGTCAGAGGGTTCTATGACACACCTATGGTACAAGTTGGAATCATTGCTCATGTCTGAACAAAAGTGTGGACAAAGCTGTAGCTGTGTATGCTCCAGAGGGGACATACATGAGCCCATTTGCAATATTCCTTGTTTGAATTACATTCTTGGCATGGTGGGATGGGAACAATCCTGAGCTGAGAGTCAAGTTGATCCTGAACATTTTCTGTTGAATTGCAGGAAGCTCTTTGTGGGCGGACTTGACTGGAGCACGACCCAAGGTAGGTGCTGCAGGCTGTGAGGCTCCCTGACCTCATCTCTTGCTACTGCCTGGGATTTGTTGAAGTCCTTGGACATTGTCTGGGTTTCTGGGCAGGAGACATTTGACTGGGAGCTGTCTAGGGGCAGAGATAGTGGTGTTCCCTTTGAATCTGTTAAATTGGTCTTGATCTTTTTGGTCAGAGCCACAGGAAGACTGTGGCCCACAGTTGCAAGCCACAAGAAGGTTATGGAGTCAGAACTATTCACTGTGGGGTAGAGGTCTAGGGTTTTGCTAGAATCAAGTCAGCATTTTGTTCAGAATCAAGTCAGCATTCCTGGGTTGCTGGTTGTCACTCAAATGTTGTCATGTTTGCATCCCCTTAAGCTTTGCTCTCCTGTTCCTATGAAGCAGAACAGAGCTATCTGCTATTGCTAAGGTCACTTGTCCCTTTTCTAATTTATGAGGATGTAATGCATCTGTCGTGCAGAATTTCCCTTGCCCATCTCCATGTACCTCTTCTGGGCCCTCTTCCTCCCCTCAGCAGCTAGTTGCTAAGCCAGTTCATGTGTTGCTCATCCCAGACTTGTTCAGGTAAGGCCGATGAACTGGAAGGAAGCAAGTGAGTGTGCATGTGCACCCTCCAACTGTTAGATGTGTTTGCTTAATGCCCTGGTTTGTGTGTGTTTGTGTTTTTGTTCCCAATCTTTGAGCAGAGACTCTGCGCAGCTACTTTTCCCAATATGGAGAAGTTGTTGACTGTGTTATCATGAAAGATAAAACAACCAACCAGTCTCGTGGTTTTGGATTTGTCAAATTTAAAGACCCAAACTGTGTGGGGACGGTGCTGGCCAGCAGACCACACACCCTGGACGGCCGGAATGTAAGTGTCTTCTCATTCTTTCCTGCCCTGTCTTTTGTTTGCCATTCCTTCAGCTTAACTCTCTGACTGAACTTTGACTGATGTTTATTTTAGAGTCTTTTAATGTGGGCTGGATTTAAAGGGGTTGGGCCTTGGTATTTGGACTAGCTGTTGGAGGATTGGGCCAATTGGGTGGCCTGTGTGGGCCAGTGTGCCATGAAGCTGGCTGCTGTTGGAAACACCTTCTTTTCTAGAGAAAGTAGCCTATGTTCACAATGGGCCGGTTTGAAACTTCCTACAGATCGACCCGAAGCCATGCACTCCTCGGGGAATGCAGCCAGAGCGAACACGGCCAAAGGAAGGATGGGTAAGAGGCTGGGGTTGGGAGGCCTCCTTGTGAATGCTTTTTTTTTTTTTTTTAACTGGGAATTGAACCCAGGCATGCTTTGCCACTGAGCTGCACCCCTAGGCATTTTTATTTTATTTTGAGACAGGGTCTTGCAAAGTTGCTTTAGGGCCTTACTAAGTTGCTGAGACTGACCTTGAACCTGCAACCCTCCTGCCTTAGCCTCCCGAGTCACTGGGATTGCATCGTGTCCCTCAGCGCCTGGCCTCCTTGTGTGTACTTTGGGCAGATTTAAAGGGAAAATATGTTTTCCTCTGGTGGTGTTGCTCATTAAGCAGGAGAGCAGTAGAGGTCTTCTAGATGACCCTGGAGCAATTGATAATTGCCCAGTTTTAGCCTGTACTGCATTTTATCTTGTAACCAAGAAAATTCTTAATGGTCCTAAGTGATCATGGGTAAGGTGGTCAACTGAACTTAAAACCCCATCCTGTGGTGAAGGGTTTCTCATGAACTGTGGTCCCTGTTGCTCAGGTACAGTTATCATCCTTGAGTGGTGTTTAGTTGGTTTTGGGTTTTGCCAGCATACATACTGCCTTTGCCTGGCCCAGCAGTTGCATCACTAGAACTTCATGGGGCAATGCAGATGGAGAGCACTCCTGTCTTTATAGAGAGTTCTGGATAGCGCTGAGTTGACCCCTCCAGGTGCCCCTGGTCAGAGGGCTGGGTGGAGCCTGAGAATCTGCTTTTCCAGCAGTATTCTAGCTGCTATGGAGGATGAGACTTTAGACCTTGCAACATTTTTTTTCCCCGATGTTATATTTCAAATTTTTTAAGTACAGGAAAATTGGAAGACTGGTACAGTGAATATCTAAATATCCCACTAGATTCATCAGCTGTTAAATTTTGCCAAATATTTATGTATATTTATGCCTATGTCTGACTACATGTATCCCTCCTAACTAGTGGTGTGTCCTCCTAAAGTCAGATCCCCCACCCTCACCGTCGCCACACCTAAGGATGTCGTGTGTCTGGTCTGTACTCCTGTTTCCAGAATTGCTTCACAAATATCTCTTGTCTCCTGAAGTCCAGTCAAGGGTTATGTTCTGTCTGGTTATTAGTTAAGTCTTTTTTTTTTTTTTTAACATAATACCTTTATTCTTTCTATTTATTTATTTATTTATTTTTATGTGGTGCTGAGGATCGAACCCAGTGCCTCACACTTGCTAAGCGAGTGCTTTACCACTGAGCCCTAGTTAAGACATTTTAGTCTCTTAGCCATTTTATAAGATGTATTAGGCATAAAAAAAAATAAACTGCGTAACTTGATGACTTGACTGACCTGTGCACCCACGAAACCATCACCCATCATGGCAGTGAACTCTCATTCCCCAAAGTCTGGTCTCTTAATCCAAAGCAGTTGGGGCAACATAAAACATGATGTCCTTGGATAGGGAAAGGAAGTCGGGATTGGAAACAGAGGGGCAGGAAGAAGGAGCAGATATCTTGCAGTTGATTCTCAGCTGTCTATGATCCTCAAAGCTGCCTTCTCCTCACTCCTTCAAAATCTCTAGCTTTGCATTGCAGAGCTGTGGGAGTTTTTGAGACAAGGTCTCACTATGTTACCCAGGCTGGTCTTGAACTCCTCACCTCGAGCCACCCTCCTGCCTCTGTCTAGCGGGGACAATAAGCGTGCACCATCAAGTCTGGCTTGCAGAGCTTTTAATGGTTGTGGCTGTTGTTGTTTAGAATAGCTGAGGTGGGACGTAAGGTGTGCTGTGTTCACCCTTACCTGAAATACAGCCTTGCAGAAATGCCATGATTACAGTCTCCATGTATGACCAGAGAAGTGGGTCATCTCAGCTCAGTTTTTGTGTTCTTTTTTTTTTTAACCTTTATCTTATTTATTTAGTTTTACGTGGTGCTGAGGATTAAACCCGGGGCCTTGCACATGCTAGGCGAGCACTCCACCACTGAGCCCCAGTCCCAGCCCCAGTTTTTTGTGTTCTTTTGACTCTTTGGATTTTTAGAGTGTGTTTGGTCTGGCTTTCAGCTGACTCTTAGGACAGATGCAAAGATGATGTCACACCTAACTAATGGGAAGTGTTTGAAGTCCTACCACAAGCTAATCCCCTTTTCCTCCTCAACACAGCAGAAAGGACCCCGGAGCGATAACAGTAAATCAAACAAGATCTTCGTTGGTGGAATTCCTCACAACTGTGGTGAGACAGAGCTCAGGGAATACTTCAAGAAATTTGGAGTGGTAAGTTCCTTGTGCCTCAGTGTGCTGGCTGGTCCCAGCAGGTGCTTCCCATCCTTGGCCTCCTTAAAGTTGGAGGATCTGCTGCACATTCCCATGTCCCCGACCCCCACCCCACCCCCCCCCAAAAAAAGAAAACAAGACCCAGCCTTTCTCTTTATGATCATTTGAGATCCAGCAGAATGTTCCTATGACTTTTCCAGCAAGTGCTAAATTAGATGGACTTCACGATTGCCCTTCTGATTGTCTTGTGACCATCATGGTTTGAATCATCAGATAATGGTAGTGAAGAGGATGGTGTTTGGCTTGGCTGTGGAGCCAGCTGTGCCCAAGAAGTCATCCTGCCCCTTGGTTGCTGGAGGGGTGGCCCTAGACCAGGTCCACACTGAGGTTAGCATCTTCCCCTCCCCAAGGCCCAAGACCAGGTGCCCGTGAGGAAGCAGCCTTCAGGTACAGTGGGCTGGTCTGGTGAGGTGCTTTCCTGGGTCCTGCATCGGCAAAACAGCCCAGCAGTCTGGAAGCAAGTTCACTTATCCTCCAGGCCTCTCTGGCATCACAGATGTTTTAACCCATTTCCTCCTTGATGTTTTCTCTGATGGCAAAGCTACCCCTAAGTGGTTTTTCTGGGAAAGACTGAAATCCTTGAGAATTCCTTTGGAAATTTAGATTTTGAGGAGTCCTGCAGGGAACTCAGTGCCCTGGTGGAGCAGCCTATGAGATGTTCAGTCAGCCCTGGGACTTGACACTGGGGAGGGCCTGCGGTGGGACACAGCTCTGTTTGGAGCGAGGTATATGGGCTTGGCCGGCGGATCAGCTGTTGACTGCCTGTGAGCTCTGGTTGCAGTCTTTTTATCAGGTATTCCTAAGGGTGCTGCAGGCTGGGCCAGGGAGGAAGGAGTACTGGGCAGGGGCAGAGTACAGAGCCTTGGCCGACTGGGTGCTGCTGCCTGAATCCTAGAGCCCACAGCTGCCTGCAGTGATGAGGTCCAAGCTTACTTCACCTGACTAAGCCTCACTTCCCTCAAATATTAGTGGAAGGGTACCTGTGGACTCTCCTAGGTCACATCCCCTGCTAGGACATGCAGTTGGGATCATGGTCGCCTCACCTTTCTCTGCAAATATTTTGTTAGGCAGTGGGCTGAGCCTGGTGGCTGGTGTCCCTGTGCCTACCCAGGAGCCTTGGGGCCAAAGCAGTTTGTTCTGTCCACCCCATCAACGTTGGGCTCTCATACACTAGACCCTATAAAGCTTACCTTGGCCCTAAAATTTCCCAAGCTCAAGCGTGGTGTTCACAAAAGTTGAAGCTTGGGGCTCTTACTAGAAAGAGAAATAGTACCTGCACCTCACTTTGCTCTCTTCCTCTCCAGGTCACCGAGGTGGTTATGATCTATGATGCAGAAAAGCAGAGGCCTCGAGGTAACGGCTAATCTAGTTTGTCCTGACCTGTGCCCCTTCCCCCTCAGATGGCAAACTATCTCACCCCCTTAGACACAGGCTAGGTGGTGGTCGTAGGGAACATTGCTCAGTAAGGACAAATTGGAGACCTAACCGCTAAAATGTAGGCTCTCCCCTGCGCAGCTCCATTCAGCCTGTCTGTGCTTCCCAAGGTCAGACATCACACATTGTTTTTGGCTCGTTCTTGTGAAGTTTTTATGACCTGACATGAATTTTGATGTGGTTTCTGTTTTAAATGTCTCCTGGAGGAGTGTGGTTCTGCAGACTGAGCTTCTGTCTCACACCTGTGTCATCCCATCCTCACCAGTGTGGCCAGTCCCACTCATGTGCCAGCTGTACCCACCCAGCTCAGCTTGGAATCCGGGCTTCCCTCTGTCCATCCCATGCTTTTCTCCCACCCCCTCGTTTTTATCCCTTCAGCCAGAGGGGCAGGTGGGAGGAGGGGTGAGGCGCTGCCTCATGCCCTCCTGCATCCTTCCCCAAGCTTCCCACACCTGTGTGTCTGCGCTGGTCTGAGTGGGTGAGGGTGCCCACTTTCATCCCCCCCCCCCCCTTTTTTTTTTTTTTTTTTTTTTGTGGCTGCTGCTATTTGTTGCTGCCCATGTTTTTGGTTCATCAGCTGCTTTTGGACTAGCCACGTGAGCAGACCTGCCAGTTCAAGGTCTGCGCAGTGGCTCCATGTCACACGTCCCCTCACGCACCATCTGCCTGAGGTCAGGCGGAGGCAACCCCTTAGAGCCAAGCGGCTCTAGCCCGCAGCATGTGCCCGCCATGCTGGAGAATAGTTTGCCATTTGAACCTCCATCCTCCTCTTATCCATGGTTAAGGAACGTGTTGCTCACTTGGTGATTAAGCTGTTAAGTCTTAATTTAACGTAGACATATGTGCTTAGCGATGTACTTAAGTGTTTCGTAGTAAAGTACAGTAATGTTAAGTAAGCTGTTTTCCTTTTCTCTCTGTGAATTGTTTGTGATTAACGATATCTCTTTAGATTTCTCTTCTCCAGGTGCTAAATTATATCACACAGGTACAGGCCCGTCCCGCAGTCAGAGGAGGGAGCGGCTTTGCTCCAGTGGGGTGTAAACGAAGTTTCAGTGTGTTTCTGTCCCGCTGCCGCCTCTTGACAGACAGATCGTTCCTAGAAAGCCTGCTCTGGGCTCCCTACCCACGGCCCACCGCCTCTTGTACTGTACACGGACCGAGCCAGCCCTGTGGCTTCAGACACTCCTGATGTTTGAGAAAATGTCAACTTTCTAATGTGTCGTTCTTCACCTATGTTGTATTCCAAATATTGCCTCTGATCTTGTGAACCTCCAGTGCTTGGGAATCTGAGGGCTGCTCTTGGGTGCTCCTGGTCCCAATGCAGCTGTGCAGAGCTGTCCGCCTGCTCTGACTGTGCTTGTCCGATCAGGATTGGAAGTAGCTAGGGTCGCTGAGCCCAGCTGGTGGGAGGCAACAGGGGCTGACATTGAGGAAGCTTCTGGCAGGCATGGGACCCATGTTTCCTGCTTCACTCAGCCATCAGGCTTGGGAATTGTCCCTGGGTTGCCAGATTATCAGAGGGCAGGTTAGCAGGTCCTCCCAGACAGCAAGTCCCTGTCTTCTTGGCTTTGCTGAATCTTTTTAAGAACTAGTCTGCCTCCCTTCCAGTCTCCCTTCTCCCTGTTCCTTGTCTCGGTTTACTTAAAATAGTGGACATGTATGTCCCGGTATGCGAGACCGTCCCTGTGTTCCCAACACACCATCTCCTGGTGTGAAAATTCCTGCTGCTGCGCAATGGTCCCCACTTGGCCCTCCCCGTGTTCCTGACTTCTGGCCTCACACTCGCTCCAGCCTGCTGCATCCGCTCACCTCACACTCCCTTTGTTCTTGGGTTTTTTTCCTTTCCAACCTGTGCTCCCTTCTGTGTGCTTTGCCCTCATGGTTTCACTTTCTCTCCTCTCCTCTCCTGTTGTGTCCTGATCCCTGCAGGTGCGTGCGGGTGTGCATAGTCATGCTCAGATGCACGTGTGCACACATAGGGCAAATCAGAAGACTCCCGAACCTGGTTCCTTTGCTGTGGTCTTTTTCACCTCCAATTCCTGAGCTGCCGTTTCTTCCCCATTTCCCTCCTCTTCCTACCCACAGTTTTTGCTTAGAACTTCTCTACCTAGTGCTCCAGCACCACAGTCCATAAGCTTGAGAAGCCCTGTCCACAGTTGCTCCTTACCAGGGCCCCTTGCCTGCTCAAACCCTGTGTCCCTTCTCCACCAGCTCGTGCCTCTCTCCTGGTGCACAGTGCTGCCTGTATCACGCTGTCCCTCTGCCATTCGATGCTCTGTAGCAGCCCTGTGACCCTGGCATAGATGACAGCCCCTATCAACCTGGTTCTTGGCTTTCCCTTGTCCATCTTTGTTCTTCTGAGGTCTTTGGGTAGCAGTTTGCTGCTCACTTCTCAGTGCCCAAGTACTAGGCCATCGGGAGGTAGTAGTGTTCATCAGGCCGCCTTGGAGGCCAATGTGCTCTGCGGTCTCATTCTACTCAGACCAGACAGGAGACTCTGGTCACTCCTACCCATAGAAGAGGAGACACACTCTATTAGCTGGGTGGCTGTGCTCACCCCAGACCAACCAAACTTCGTTTATACTGCCACTTTCTTGTGTTTGGGAAATGCTAAATTGTTTTTTTTGTTTTTTTTTTTTTCCTTTAAAATTTTCTTTTTTGATTACATGGTGCCTCTTGCTCTTGCTGCTGACAGCAGAATTTGACCTGCTGGAACCCGTTGTGGCCTGTATCTTTGTGTATTACCTATTTATTTACCTGTATACATATATGCATATAAACATACATATGTTACCTCTGGTAGGACTCCTTGGGCTTACCCAACAGTGTTGGATAAGCTTAGTGAGGCACTCACTGTGGTAGATTCTGTACTTTGTTTAACGCTTTAGAACGATATATGGCTGCTGTCAGCACTAGCTGCAAAGCAAATTGCAAGCCAAGGGGGAGAATCCTGGGTTTCAGAAAAGCAGAAATGCACCCATGCGCACACCCCTGACTGAGGTGGGTTCCTGGTGAGGTCTCCCCTCTCGCAGGGGCAGCTCACAGTCGTCTTCATGGACGAGAGCCAGGACAGTGGCCCAGGCCTTGGACGACAGGGGTCTGTTTGCCTCACTGGCTGAGGCTCTCTGAGATGTGCCTCTCCTCCCCAGAGTGTGCCTGACACAGAGCCCGCGTCTACTCAGCCCGCCCAGTGTCGGGTGGAGACCTCAGTCAGCTGGTGCAGAGTGCAGATGTCGCTGTCTGTCCACTCTGTTGGGTCGATGGCTCCCTTGGGAGCCATGGCCCTTGGCTGTAGCTTCTCTACACGGGGCTTAGCTGAAACCCTGGGCCGATCCCTTGGTCCCTCCCTAATACTGTTCATCATCCTGTTTTGTGTCACAACACCCTGCTACCTTGATTCACTCTTCGTCGTTGGCTAGGTTTTGGATTTATTACTTTCGAGGACGAACAATCAGTGGACCAGGCTGTCAACATGCATTTTCACGACATCATGGGCAAAAAAGTGTGTAGTTGTAGTTTTATTTTACCTTAAGACCAAACCAAGTCTTAGGCAACTGAGGGATTTCACTGGAAAGGAAAATTCCTTAGTAGAAAAGAGGATCGGACAAGTTCATCTGGGATTGCTGACTGTGAAGTTGGACCTGGTTCTACCATGGAGCCTCATGCTTCCTGAGCAGGGTGGCCATCTGGCTTCGCTCCTGGAGCCCCTTCCCTGGGCGGCCTGGGTGGTACTGGGGATGGGAGCGCCCTGATGTGTTTGGGCTGGCCTCCAGTGAGATCGCAGTGTTGCCTCAGGCTTGGTTTCAGCGACCACTCCTTCAGATGTCTGCCCCAGCCCCCTTTGTGTAATGCTGACCTGTAATGTGATGAGCAAGGGCCTCTGAGATCCGAGGTTCCACTTAAAACTGAAAGAAACACGAAAACATCATGAAGGATTGGTTTTTTAAATTGGGTCACTTACTGTGAAACTCCGGGACCAGCCACATGCTCTCGATAGTACTTATTTAACCACCGTGCAGTCAAGTGACCTCTGGTTGTTTCATCTTCATACTGTGTTGCTGCCACAGCCGAGCAGGGAC
This sequence comes from Marmota monax, assembly GCF_021218885.2. Lineage (NCBI taxonomy): Eukaryota > Metazoa > Chordata > Mammalia > Rodentia > Sciuridae > Marmota > Marmota monax. The sequence goes on along the minus strand of NW_026692494.1, from coordinate 6,061,022 downwards.
AGGACACAGGGCCCCCAGCATTCTATTGCACAGCCAGTCCTCATTGGGTGGTGTCAGAGTGGCCTCTCACCGTGGTTAACCAGGACCTTTAGCGCTTTCTGAGAATACCTGGTAGGAGGACTCCTGTGACATGGAGTGGGCTTTTCAGGGTTCACAAAGGCTCAGGGGCCTGCATCTTTACAGGATCGTCTTGGTGCTTGGAACGCCTACTCCTTGTGATGCCAGGCCTCCTGGCCTGTGGTTCTGATGTGGCCTTTCATGCTGCATAACTCCTACTCTCTCAGGTTCTGTCCCCAGGTGAGACCACAGTCACCTCTGGGGGTTTCTGCCCTGCCTGCTCTGAAGTCTCCCTTCCAGAGCCTTGGTTAGCAGCAGAGGAGTGAGTGGTTGTTTTTGTGTTCCCAGTGGCTTAGCTTTGGTTGCAGACTTCATGGATTCCATTTGGACCTAACTAAAGAAGGAGACAAACCTTGTTCTGACATTTCTTGCAGCTTAAAATTGCCATGCAGATTGCAAGGGGCATGACTGCTGTGAAAAGTTTTAAAGGATTCTGCGTGCAATGTTTTAAGGTCCTGTGACATTGAGAATTTGGAGAAAGTATGGCCTTGATATGTAGGGCAGGAAGGGCAGCTCAGTACATGTCCCTGTTCTGTCCTCAGGCACCTCCCCTGGGTTCCCCCCAGCCCTGTATGACTTGGCTGCGGTGACCTTGGTGGTACTCATTTTACAAGCTAGATGGATGCACAGGAGTCCAGGTTGCCGTCTCTGACCTTCACTGGTCACCATTGAACCCTTGGTGGGGCTTTCCATTTGTAAAGGGTTTGGGATGCACAAGGTAATTAAAGCCCAAGTGCCAGGTGACAGCATCCCTTGTTCTGATAGGAAAGGGTAAAGGAGTTTTTTGAATGACAAGGACTGCTTTGCTCTGTAGCAGGAATCAAATTCCCATAAGGAGCGCGTGTGAAGACTCATTAACGTGAGTCTTTTGAAGCGGCCGGGTGGCCCTGTCATCGCCTTGCCTTGAGCTAACAGGATCTGTTCCCATCACACAGAGCGTCCTTGGGGCGGTGGGCAGGTGGGGGGACTTTGTGCCTCTTCCTGTTTGTTATCTCTGAAGGAATTCTGAAGGCATAATGCTTATCCCTCCAGACTGAAACCCTCAAGGTGGACTCATTGTTTCTTCATTATTATTAAAATTTATCATAAAAATAAGAAAGATTTGGGATCCTGAGAGCTGAGGCAGCCCTGGAATCCAGGGGGGGAGGTGTTTTTGCTATTGTCGGTCTGCCCATATTTTAAAAGATGCATGAAGCAGGTCAGCCCCTGTGCTCAGAAAAACTAGGTCACGCACAGTTAGCTCACGCTGTTCTAGCCCCTTGTCCTTGTTTCAGAGGCTGTGGCTCCAGCCAGTTCTGGGGAGAGGTCTGGGTTGCTGCCTAACACAGTATGAAGATTGCTTACTGATTCAAATGTCCATTTTATTGCATGTTTGTTTACTTTTTTTGTTAGATTAATGTAAGATTCTCTTATCACATCCATTCCCTCTGACATTCCTTTGAGTTAATTGAGATTCTTTAAGCATTAGCCTGGGGAAGGTAAGTCTTTATCTTCCATTAGACATTTTAAATAAAAATTTAAGTCAAAACCAATTGTGTTTCTCAGGTATGCGCTAAAGTTGCAATGGGGTGGGCTCTAAGAGGCCCTCGTGGCCAGTTGGGCCCGTGACAGGGCTGGGCATGTGCTGGTCCCTTATTGTCCTGTCGGGAGGCGCTACTGTCTTAGCTGGAGTGAGATACCTCTGCGTACACAGATCTCCTGAGGGTTCCTGGCTCCTTCTGCTGTTCATAGCGGGTGGGGCACAGGCTGTCTTTACAGTTGTATCTGTTGTACCTGAGAAACATTTTTTTAAACAACAAAAAAAAAAATTAAAAAGGAAAAAAAAATTAAGAAAAAAAGTACTGGCCTAAATAAGGTTTATAGTTAAGTACTTAGTCTTAAGTCGTAAGATGCTAAGTGTAGTTGTAAGTTACTGAGGGTGTGTCTGAAGGGAAGGGGCGCTGGGCTGTAGCTTCTCCCTAAACCACAGCTTGGTTTGTTTAGGTGGAAGTTAAACGGGCCGAGCCTCGGGACAGCAAAAGCCAAGCGCCCGGACAGCCAGGTGCCAGCCAGTGGGGGAGCCGTGTCGTGCCCAATGCCGCGAACGGCTGGGCAGGCCAGCCCCCGCCCACGTGGCAACAAGGATACGGCCCACAAGGTAAGGCTCTGAGGGCCCTGGAGGGACCAGACCTGGGCTCAAGGATCAACTGGCTACTGTTATGTTGCTTGGAGGCTATGGGTCCCCTGGGCCTTGGCTTCAGGCAACTACCTGATGGGCAGAGCTATGGGACGAGAGCAGCATTGCTCTCTGGGCACTGGCAGGCCTTGCCAAAGTGGGAGAGCTCCCCCTGCCCCACTGTGTCAGTGCCACGTTCTGAGCAGCTGTTTCAGAAGCCCTGCCGAGGTGCAGGCATAGGTATAGTCACCGTCCAGAGGGCACAAAAGGCTCTGCCATCTTCCTAACCCTCGGTGGTGTGGTTGAGTGTGGCTTAGGTGCTGCTTGCAGTTTGGGCAAGTGGGTCTTCCTTCCTTAGAGTATCTGTTTTGAGATTCCTTGTCTTGTTGCCCATGTGCAAGGGTGTAGGAAGGGCTGTGGTGGATCTGAGTGGGCAGTCAGAGGGTCAGAAGTGGCCTACTTGGTGTGAAGAGTTCTCTACTGCCTGCAATATGGCAGTTGGGCAGCACTTCCAGGGGCACCATGAAAACCTGCCAGACTTGGGTCTGTGCATTTGCTCTCACCTCCGCCAAGCTGTGTACCCTCCACTTCAGGCCCCCACCAGTAGCTGGTGCTGCCGATAGTTTACAGGAGGTGTTGAGCAAGTGAGCTTACACATGCCTGCCTGGGGGACTTTGTTCTCTGAGCCATGGTATCAGGATTCTCTGTGGTCTCCTCCACACCTTGAGCCTGAGGGTTTCTTTGAGAATTCTCCCTGTTGGAAATGAGATGGAATAGGCACACCTTTCTTTTTCTTTCTTTCTTTTCTCTTTTCGTGTGTGTGTGTGTGTGTGTGTGTGAGTGTGAGTGAGGGAGAGAGAGAGGGAGAGAGAGAGACACATGTGTGGTACTGGGGATGGAACCCAGGCCTTGGGTGTGCTCTACCAGTGAGCCCCAGGGAAACCATTTTTTTTTTTATGCCCAGGCATGCAGACTGCCATGGGGACTGTCCCTGTGTTCCTCAAGGCTCAGAGGCCATGGAGGCATGTACCCAGTCAGGAGACTACCACCAGGTGGTAGGGTGCCAGTGGAGAGGCACTTGGGAGGCATACTGATCAGGGGGCTGTGTTGAAGACCCAGGAGGAAGGCTTCACCTGGTGCCACCCATGTCCCTGGGCTCTGAGCCTCAGGTGGGGCCGGGGGTGAGCCCCAGTTGGTGGCGCTTACTTGGCATCAAAATACTGGGAGGACTCGGCACCAACCCTTCTCTTCTGTTTTCTCATCTAGGAATGTGGGTGCCAGCAGGACAGGCAATTGGTGAGTCCTTGTTTTTAGAGAAAGGGAAAGAGCAGAATCCGAAATCCTAGGCCGACTCTCAGAGCTCACGTCTGGTCTTGTCTATGGCCGGTAAAGCCGCTGTCAGTGTCTCTCTGGCCCTTGAGATCATTTCTTTTACTTCCTCTCCTGGTGAGGAAGAAGGGGAGGGGCCCGATACAGGCCCTGGCAGGCCTGGGTCTGGGCTGTGGCCAGGGGTTTGTGTCTGACACTCTTTGCCCTTCACCCTGCGTTGTGTGTTCCAGGTGGCTACGGACCACCTCCTGCGGGAAGAGGAGCCCCCCCACCGCCCCCTCCGTTCACCTCCTACATCGTGTCCACCCCTCCTGGCGGCTTCCCCCCTCCTCAGGGCTTCCCACAAGGCTATGGTGCCCCACCACAGTTCAGTAAGTTTTGGCTGGGCCCCCTCGGGAGGGCTCCTCTCCCATCAGAGCTGGCGCTGGAGCTGACTAGGCCTGTGCTTCATGTGGACATTGGCCATGACACTTGCCCCCTGTCCCTGTTTGGGTGTGAAGCACAGAGACTGCACAGGTGGCTTCTAATTGCCTTGAACCCACTCTTGGCACTGACGGAGCTCAGGTTCGTGCAGAAACTGAGCCTTGCACCTTGCACCCTTGCTCTCATTCTTCATTTCTCAGGAGGTGAGGTGTCTGGACTTCTTCCATTCTTCTTTATTTAGAAGTGAGGGAAGCTGGGCACAGTGACACACTCCTGTAATCCCAGCAACTCAGGAAGCTGAAGCAAGAGGATTGTGAGTTCAAAGCTCGCCTCAGCAATTTATCCAGACTCTGCCTCAAAAAAATTTTTAAAACGGCTGGGCTGTGGCTGAGTGGTAAAGCATCCCTGGGTTCATACACCTGTTTGTTTGTTTGTTTGTTTTTTTAAAAAAACAAAAAAACAGTAGTGAGGTGTATTTGAGGTATAAAACTTTAGTTCGTTCTTTCTTTTCTTTTTTTTTTTTTTTTTTTTTGATTTTTTTTTTTGTTTGTTTGTTTTAGGTGGACACAATATATTTATTTATTTTTATGTGGTGCTGAGGATCGAACCCAGTGCCTCTCGCATGACAGGCCAGCGCGCTACCACTTGAGCCACATCTCCAGCCCCAAACTTTAGTTCTTAATTGATTTTCCATATACTTGGCGTTTTAAATCAAAGATGTAGGTGTAAAATCAGTTACCATGCCTAGAATGTTAGAGCACTTTGCTCATGTTCTCTAGGTATGGGGACTTGGCACCTTCCAAGGAAGGGCACTCAGGCCCCCTCGACAACTGGATTTTCTAGCACCTATTTCTCAGATTACGTCACCTTATCTGACCCTGTCATCCAGCATGAATGTTCTACGATCTGATTTTTGTGTTGTCCTTTATACGGTGTGTTACATACTTGGGATATATTACAGTTTGGACCAGTCACATCTTGTGGGGAATCAGAGGCCACATGTGGCCAGGTCCCAGGTTGGATAGTTCAATGTTACAGTTTAGCCGTTGGTAACTTATTTTTAATGACAGGAATTGGGTAGTCTAAACTGGGCATGGTAGCACATTCCTGTAATCCCAGTGGCTTGGGAAGCTCAGGCAGGAAGATCTCAAGTTCAAGGCCAGTCTCAGCAAATTAGCGAGACCCTGCACAACTTAGTGAGGGTTTGTCTCAACATAAAAAGGGCTGGGGAGGGCTGGGGATATAGCTCAGTTGGTAGAGTTCTTGCCTTGTATGCACAAGGCCCTGGGTTCAATCCTCAGCACCACAAAAAGAAAAAAAAAGAAAAAGAAGGAAAAAAAGGCTAGGGCTGTGGCTCAGTGGTTGAACACCTCTGCGTTCAACTCCTGGTACCAAGAAATTAAAAAAAGGAAGTATTGGGTGGTCTGAAGCCCAGCATCAGGGTGTGGGATGCTAGTCCTCTCTAGTACCCTTCCCCCTTTTTTTCTTGGTGCTCTGAGGGTTGGACCTAGGCCCTTGTCCATGTGAGGCAGGCACTATACCTACCACTGAGCCACATTTCCACCCCTTTGCTCTGTTCTGAAAACTTGCCATTGGCCCCTACCTTTGAGACAGCTCAGATGACTTACCTTCCCAAAGCTGTGTCCAGCTGTTTCTAAAGAAAGATCTGCAGTGGAATTCCTCGCTGCTTGGATTCCTGCCTAGTACTCTGTCCTGTGGTCACACCATTATCACCTCGACAGTCATTGTTTCCTTAGGGTCATGTCCCAGGAGCAAGGATCCATAGTCCCTTCTGTAGGTTTTAGATGGAAGTCCCATCTTGCAGCTCCTGTGGGGCTGGTCTGTGGGTCTCCATCCAGCTGACCCTGTGGCCTTACCCCGTGTCTTGTGCCTTGCTCTCCTCTGTCTGCAGGTTTCGGCTATGGGCCTCCACCTCCACCGCCGGATCAGTTTGCCCCTCCTGGGGTCCCTCCTCCTCCTGCCACTCCTGGGGCAGCTCCACTGGCCTTCCCACCACCTCCATCTCAGGCCGCCCCAGACATGAGCAAACCCCCAGCAGCCCAGCCAGACTTCCCCTACAGTCAGTATGGTGAGTGGTCTGCGCGTCCCCCCAGCCCTGTGCCGGTCTTCTTCCCTCCATGTGTTTCCCACCAGCACACTCTGGAGGAAGCAGCAGCAGGGCAGATAGCCAGTGTGCAGAGGCTGCTGGAAAACTGGTGGCAGCAACAGGGGCCTAGCGGAACTTAGGGGGGAACCTGTCAAGAAAGGTGGTGGTCCCACAGCAGGTGGCCAGGGCCTGTACTTTTGGCAACCAGAGGCTGTGACCGGGTCAGGGGGAGGTGCCTCCTGGGGTCACAGAAAGATGGTGTGGATATTGTGATCATTGTCCGGGCTTGATGCTCTCCTGTGTCCTCGCTAGAGGTCATTAGTCAGGGCTATCCAGGCCCTCTGCCCCATGATTATTTGTTTCTGCTGTGTCTTTAGGTACCCTGCAGGCCAGACCCCATTCCAGGAGCAGGCTTGAGTCAATAGCAAGCCCTGGCTTAGACAGAGGCATTGTGGTGGACTCCACGGCTTGTCACTCCTGTGGGTGGCTTCAGGGGAGGACACTGGGTCAAGACAGGACTTGGTCTGTGCTTTTCTCACTCTCACCCTGCATGAGCTCAGTGCCAAGACCAGCCTTGTTTGGTACCGTGACCCCCGTGGAGGGAGCTCTGCTCATCATTGGCTCCTCAAGGGACATTTGCACAGTTGGATCCCAAGAATGTGGGCCTCCCTGTCCCAAGGTGTCTAAGCTCATGTCCTGAGGAAGGCAGGCCCTGGCTTCCAGGGCACCTGAAAAGGTGCTCTCTCAGCCTGGACTGAGCCAGAGCCGTCTGAGGCACTGGCCCATCTTGAATGACTCTGGAGGGCCCAGGCCCTGGCTGCATTCACCCCCCCACCCCCGCCAGCGCTGGTTCTTGGCCCACCACAAGGCCCTGATGTGTCAAAGCTGCAGGGGGAGCACGAAGCGCCCGTGGGGTGTGCAAGTGTGCGTGTCTGCCGCTCGCTCCTTGCCTGGCCGCAGTGGGTTAGTCACCCTGGTCTCGTCTCTCGCCAGGCCTGGGTACCTATTCTCGAGACCCGTCGGGCTTCGGGCCCATTCTTTGTTTACACTCTTATGGTCAGGCTGAGCAGTGATGTGGCCTAGGTAGGTGCCGCCTCTTTCTACACGGTCCTCCCACCTGCCTGCACCTGGGAAGCAGACATGGCTTCCTTTGCCATCCTGGGCGGGGGTGGATACTTGGAGGTGCCCTCTGGGACGGGCCCCTTGCCAGTTTGAGGATCTCAACTGACCACAGCTGGCCCCAGGAGCACCCAGAGCCAGGGGGCCCACCTGTGTCCATGTGCACCCCTGTTTGGGAACCCAGAGGGCCTGGATGGGTCTTCAAAGTTTGTGGTGGGGTGGGCAGGCGCAGGGCCCATCTCTGTCCACTTGAGGATGGTGTGTATCCCTTTTCCCAGAAGAACCTCCTACACCCCTGAGGCCAGTAGCGTAGGTGTGTCTGGCTTTTGTTGAAGCCTAAACACTGCCAAGTTAGTCTGTAGCTTGGAGCTCCTGGCCGCCCTGAAGGGAGGATCGTGTGGGCGTGGGATGTGGGGACAGCCTCACAGGTGTGGTGAGGGTTACCATGAGGGAGGTGAGGGCTATGCTCTGCACCATAGGCCTATCCTGTGTAAGCAAATTGTAGTAGTCCTGGGTCTCCAGGTGTGTCCCAAACCAGTTAGACACACACCTGCCCCCTGACTTCCAGGTATGTGGGGATGGGGCCAAGGTAGAAATGGGGCGGATCACCAGACCCACAAAGGATCTGAAAGCTGCTTTTCTCTCTTGTGTGGGTCCTGCTCATGTGGTCTTGAAAGATAAAAATTCTCAGGTTTTGGGTCCCTGCCGGGGTGGCCCCACCTGGGTCAAGTCCCCACTGGTGCCCCCACCCTGTGGGACCCGTGGGCTCCAAGGCCCAGACATCATCACCCTTCCTCAGAAAATGGAGCAGAGTTGCTCAGAAGCAGAGCAAGCAGGCTGGGCTGTGCATCTTGAGCTGACACCCTCTCTCCCCCAGCAGGTTATGGGCAGGACTTGAGCGGCTTTGGACAGGGCTTCTCCGACCCCAGCCAGCAGCCCCCTTCCTACGGGGGCCCCTCAGTGCCAGGGTCAGGGGGCCCCCCTGCCGGTGGCAGTGGCTTTGGACGAGGTCAGAACCACAACGTGCAAGGATTCCACCCCTACCGACGCTAACCGCAGCGCCACACAACCCGCCCCGGCCGAGACCAGGATTGGAGACTCGTGGACTGTGACAATCACAACCTGGGGGGGAGGGGGGAGGGCAGAGGCTTCGGAGCTGGCTGTGGGTGACTGGACTGAAGTTTTTAAATATATTTCTTTCTCTGACCCATCAGCACAATAAAAAAAAAAGTCACTGGTTCAACAACAGGGTTTAAAAAAATGTCTTCAGCTTTAATTAAAAACTTCAGGTTTCTTTTTCTTCTTCTTCTTCTTCATTTTTTTTCGAAATTATTTTCCTGAGCCTTTTGTTTTACCGTATATTGTAAACTTTTATGTTAAAGAAAAAATATACATTTACAAATTGTGAGATTTTTAAGAGAAAATTTTCTACGATGTATACTGGCTTATTTTTTAATTTAAAAACAGGGTTCGGTCGGCACTGGTGGGAGGGGGGGTGTTTTTAGGTCCCCTCGATCCTGGCTTGGGGGTTGGGACTTGTTGGTCCAGAAACTCTGGGAGCTAAAGAAATCTACTGAGTGTGTTTTGTTTTTTGTTTACTCCTTGCTTTTGTCGGCCGGCCTGCCTGGTAGCATCTGCAGTGCGCTGTGGAGGTGGGTCACTCTTGGCTGGCCACGTGGCAGCACTGACTTCCACAGCCTGGACCCTGTGCAGCAGGCACAGTCTTGCTAGAAGCCCACCTCCTTGGCACATGGCTTTAGGGCGTTTCCCACTGACCAGTTTGACCCTGGTTTGAATAAAGAGAAGTGCGTTTGGATTAGAAACCCAGGTCGTGTGCTTTCTTTCTCCATCGCCTGCGCCTCCTTCCCCGTCTGGGAAAGATCTGGAGCCCAGATGAGCCCTTGGCCTGGGCCCCACCTTCCGGCCTCCTTGTGGACTTAGGGGGCAGAGAGGCCTGACACAGGGATCTATTATTCTGGTGTGGGCCTTGGGCCCTGTGGGTTCTGGCAGATGTGACTACAGATGTCCCTGGGCTGTGGGTTGTGAGGCACCTGGTACCTGCCTCACACCAGGAGCCTGGGGCTGTAGTTAGGTCAGGAGCCATCTCCCTGCCTTGAGTTTTGTTGTATCCTGTCTCTGGCCATGGCAATTGACGTCCATTAGTTCTGGCTAAGGATGAGATTGCCTTTGGGGGCCTATGTAACAAGGCTAGCTGGGATATGATGGCCCATGCCTGTCATCCCAGTGACTCAGGAGACTGAAGCAGGAGGGTCGGAAGTTCAGAGCCAGCCTTGTCTCAGTAAAACAAAGGGCTGGGGATGTGGCTCAGTTGTACAGTGTCCCTGTGTTCAATCCCCCGTATCAGTGGGGAAAAAAATCCAAATACACTGGGTACCGACAAAAATGACTGAGACTGCCAGAAGCCCTCATCCCCAACTCGGTTTTTGCGGGCAGGGAAAGCTCAGCTTGCCTTGGAGTAATCCTGAGCCCTCTAGGGCAGGTGCCCACTGAGCCAGCCCCTACATGAACCTGGGGACCAGCTCCTGAATGGCCCTCCGTCTACACCCCTTGTAATCACATGTGCGAGCGCCTTCCATTGAATTCCTGCAAAATTCAAGTCCCTTAGCAAGGAAATGATATGCAGAAAGTCAAGAGGTTTCAGGCAGGGTCATGGCTCAGTGGCAAAGCGCACGCAAGCCTAAGGCATTGGGTTCAATCCTCAGCACCACATAGAAATAAAGGCATTCTGTCCATCTACAACTGCAAAAAAAAAAGTCAACAGGTTTCTACCCAGCCAAAAGAGCTCCACGGTGGCACAAAAAAAAAAAAAAAAAAAAAAAAAACCTGACAGTGCAGCTTCTGCTGTCCCCAGACAGGCCCTGTGCTCCCATGTAGTTGCATCCCCTGCCCCCATGGGCAGAGCTGCAGGCTCACCCAGCCAGGGCTCTGGAGGCTTGTGTAGGCGGAGAACCCAGCCACAGGCCTGGAGCGGGCACCTTCCTCCACACACGTGATGCTGTGGCTGAAGTTGGAGACTGCTGGACTCCCGGCTCCTTGCTTTGACTGTTGTAGGCAGTGCCTTCTGTCAAGCCCAACCTGTATCCTGACCTTTGCTGGGCTGCTGGCCACAAAAACCAGTACCAAGTGGACAGAGGGTCCAGCTTGCCCCAAGCTCAGGTGAAGGCAGGGAAACAGGCACCATGGAGTCAGTTGGGGGAGACCAGCCTTTCATTTGAGCTATAGCCAGGTTGTTCCGACTGCCTGCCTCCGGCATTGTCATGGATGGATTCACACCTGCCATTTCCCTTGGCCTTTTGTTTTCCTCAGTTAATGCTTCCTCTCACATGGTTTTGACTGAATGGATGCTCAGGGCTTACCACTGAGGTATATAGGTAGATACATACACATACACATACGTGCTGTCATCCCAGCAACTTGGGAGGCTGATGCAGAAGGATCACAAGTTCAAGACAAGCCTGGGCAACTCAGCAAGACCCTGTCTCAAAAGTCTAAAAAATTTAGGGGATGTGTCTCACAGAGTGTCCGTGGATCAAGCCCCAGTACCCCCCGCACCTGCCCCATCAGTAAAATGCACACATAACACTTACCATCTTTGTGTGTGTGTGTGGTGCTAGAGATCAGACAGAGCCTCATGCTACACTTCCAGCCCATCACCTTAACTATGTTGGGGGCACAGTTCTGTTGCATTGACCACATTCCTGTCATTGTACACCTGTCACCACCACACCCCAGAATTTCTCGTCTTCTCAAACTGAAGCCTTCTTCATGAACACCAACTTCCCAGCACCTCCCCAGCCCTGTACCCACGGATCCACCTCCCATCTCAGAACTCTCCTGTCCTGGAGCCATACCCTGTGTCCTTTAGTCTCTGGTTCTCACAGAGCACAAGGTTCTCGAGGTCCATCCACGCTGCAGCGTGTCACCTCGCTTCTGCTCCTGGCCAAGTGACCCTCTAGGTGAGCATATCCCATGCTGTGTGTCCATCCATCCACTTACCGCTTACAGGAGCTTGGGTCTTTCCCACATCCAGGCTGTGGTGTGGTGTGCTGCTGTGAACAAGGGCGTATAAGTACCTGTTCAAATCTGATACTTCTGGGAACATACCCAGCCTCCAAAGGCACATTAACAAGCCAGGTCTGGTGGCCATACCTGTAATCTCAGCAACCCGGCAGGCTGAGGAAGGAGAATCACATTCAAGGCCAGGCTTATTTTTGCAAGACCCTGTTTCAAAAAGTAAAAAGAACTGGAGATGTAACCCAGTGGTTAAGTACCCCTGGGTTCAACCCCAAGTACCAAAATAACATAACACATACATACAAGGGGCTGGCGATGTGGCTAATGGTCAGAGCACCTTTGGGTTCAATCCCAGTACCAGAAAATTCACAATAGCAATTCCAGTGAAAGCCAGGGATGGTGGTACACACCTGTAATCCCAGGTGTTTGGGGGGGCTGAGGCAGGAGGATTGGGAGTTCGAAGCCAGCCTCAGCAGTTTAAGGAGGCCTTAAGCAACTCCGCGAGAATCTGTCTCTAGATAAAATATTTTAAAAGTGGCTAGGGGTATGGCTCAATGGTTAAGCACACCTGGGTTTAACCCCCGGTTTAAAAAAAAAAAAAAAAAATCCAGCAAGACAGAAACATTGTTCCTGCTTATCTCTATTCTCTCCTCCCCTTATTTTGTGCCTTTCTCCCTCCATCCCCTCTTCCTTTCTTCAGTCTCCAATTCCTGGGCCTCAAGCCTGGACCTCCCCAGTAGTGGGGACAACAGGCATCCAAGAACGTGTTAATTAAAGCCTGAGTGGTTTCTTTCAGAGAGGCCAGAGCCAATCTCTTCTTCTCTCAGGTGACAGGTACAATGTCCATCCATGCCTGTGCCTCCTGCCACCGGGCCCTGAACCTCTAAATCACACCTGTTCACAAACAGTAGGCGCTGCATTCTTTTGAGATGGATTCTATGGCGTTGATTACAGAGCACGCACCTGAGGTTCAAACAAGACCAGCGTTTTGGAAAGGGCAACTCGGCCCAAGGCGGCGGCCCCTTTGATACCCAAAGCCGGTGTTCTGCCCTCCGGACGGCAGGGGGCGGCCTCTGCCGCTGGAAGGCGGAAATGCGCGCACGGCCAAGGGGCGGGGCCCGAGGAGGCCTCGCGATAACTTCGCGGGCGCGGGGCGGGGAGGTCTTTTCCGCAAAGCCGGCAAGATGGTGAGTGCTGCTCGTCCCGGCCCCTGTGGGTCCCTATCCAACTCCATCCGACCTCCGGCCGTCCCGCGGGGGCCGGGGTCTTGCCCCGCGCTGTGACGGCCTGCTCCAAGCCTCCGGGGCTGCGGGTGGGGGCGCGGGACGGTCCCGGTGTGTGAGGACCACTCGGGGCGCGGAAGGCCCCGGGCCCGCATTTCTCGGCTGAGCCCCGGTGACCCGGGACAAACGTGTGCCCGCGGGCTTCCGTACTGGGGCCGGACGCCCTGTGAGCGCGTTCGTGGGGCCGCGGGGTGGGTCTCGAGCCCCTACTCAACCCCGTCCGCGCCCGCGCAGGCGGAAGTGGAGCAGAAGAAGAAGCGGACCTTCCGCAAGTTCACCTACCGCGGCGTGGACCTCGACCAGCTGCTGGACATGTCCTAGTAAGGAGCCGGCGGGAGACGCCTTTGATGTGGAGGGCCCGGGTGGGCGTGGGCCGTGGCTGCGTGCCCAGGGCTCCGATGGCCCCGTGTTCCCGGCGACGCCGCCTTCCGCTGCTCCGGGGCCTGGCCTGGGTATGTCCCTGCTGTCCTTGCGCTGTAGGGGCCAGAGGAGGGGCGTGCAGCCCACCCACCCGCCGCCTTGTCCCCCGCAGCGAGCAGCTGATGCAGCTGTACAGCGCACGCCAGCGGCGGCGGCTGAACCGCGGCCTGCGGCGGAAGCAGCACTCGCTGCTGAAGCGCCTGCGCAAGGCCAAAAAGGAGGCGCCCCCGATGGAGAAGCCAGAGGTGGTGAAGACACACCTGCGGGACATGATAATTCTGCCTGAAATGGTGGGCAGCATGGTTGGCGTCTACAACGGCAAGACCTTCAACCAGGTGGAGATCAAGGTGTGTATGGTGTGCCCTGGGTGTGGGTGCGCGGATGCGCTGTCTGCCCACACACCCTGACCCCTGCTCTTGACCTCCACAGCCCGAGATGATCGGCCACTACCTGGGCGAGTTCTCCATCACCTACAAGCCCGTGAAGCACGGCCGGCCTGGCATTGGGGCCACCCATTCGTCCCGCTTCATCCCCCTCAAGTAGCCTGCCTGGGCAATAAAGGCACACCCAGCTCCTGTGCGAGTGCCGCTCATCCTTGAAGTGCCAGGGGGTTGGGGAGGCTCCCTCTTCCATGGATTCTTCCCAGAAGGGCCCTGAGCTGGTGCAGATTTGTGATGTGCTTCGGGTTGGATATAAAGGACTGGGTGTGTATGGGCAGCGTGGGCCCCTGGTTTCCTTCAGTGGCTCCTGAGGATGGTAGCCCTGCTCACTCCACCTGGGCCATCACCTCAGGGCCCAGGAGGGTAGGAGTGCTGATTGGCAGCTGTCCCAGCCAGACTCGGGCCCTCCACTTGGGGGGTGGCTCTGCAGGTGGAGAACGTGAGCAGCAGGACCTCATACCCTCCTAATCTCCTAAATTTGCCCAGAGTCCTCAGATGGCTCTCGGTGGGTGCTCATCGTGCTATTGTCTGCCCCTCTGATGGCCCAGGTCAGACTAGGATCACGCCATCCCTGTTCAGGCCCCAGCCATGCTCAAAAAAATGCATTGTAGGACTCTTGGGGAGGAGGGGGGACAGGCAGGGCTGTGGCGGGGCCTCTAAGCTGGGCTGATGGGTGGTATGAGAGTGAAGGATGCTCAGACCTTACCCTACACAAGCAGGAGGTAAGAAAGTAGGTAGGAGGATATAGTGGCCTTGATTCCTCGAAAGTGTCCTGCAGAACAGTTCAGGTGGCCAGTTAGCCAGGCCTACGACTTGGGCAGACTCCAAAGGGCAGTGGGTAGGAGGCCAGAACCATCCAGGTGGCGAGGGCCCCTCAGCCAGCTACACCTCCGCATTTCCTGCTGCTATTAGCAGGGCAGTGTGGGTCACTGCTTCACTCTGGCAGCCTGAGGTGGATAAGGCTTCAAGACGCAGCCCTGGGTGGCCTCTGGTTTCCACTGGCTTCTAGTGGGCCAGGTCCCTGGAAAGGTGGTGGCCCCAGAGGGTGGTACTGAGGAAGGATGGCCTGGAGGGAGCTGGAGCCCACAGGTGATCAGCTGAGGGGGTTGTGGTTGGCAGCCTCCTAGACAGACTGAACATTTGAAAATGCTCTTGCACTCCCCCCACTGGGCTTCATGGGGACCCAGAGCACAGTCCCACCTGCCAGCACACTGGCCACAAGCAAGGAAGGCCTTGCTGAAGTGGAAACTGTCCTAAGAAAAGGGATGTGTGGAGGGTTTTTTAAATTATTATTTCAGTATTTAGTTTTTTGGTACTGGGATTGAACCCAGGGGTGCTTTATCACTGCACCAGTCTTTTTTTTTTTTTCAAGAGAATTTTTTTTAATGTTTTTCAGTTTTCGGCGGACACAACATATTTTTATGTGGTGCTGCCCGTGCATGCCACGCGAGTGTGTTACCGCTTGAGCCACATCCCCAGCCCTGCACCAGTCTTTTGAGACAGGGTCTCATCTTGGGCTTGTGATATTCCTGCCTAAGCCTCCTAAATTTCTGGGACTACAGGCTACCACACCTAGCACTGATTTTTTTAAATGAAATGTCTAAAATGTTAGAAATAACCCATTTTTTTTAAACATTTTTTAGTTGGAGTTGGACACATTATCTTTATTTCATTCTTATGTGGTGCTGAGGATTGAAACCAGGGCCCCCCACGTAAGAATGTATCTTGGCTTATGCATAAGCAAACATTTTTACTTTAAGTTCGTGTTTTGCTTTGAGCTGTTTCTGCTTAGTTAGCTTTTAATAATAGAAATGTCCCAGGCTATTGGCCTACACCTTGGCTATTCTTTCTTGACTTACTAAAAGCGGTGCCACAGTTATGGCAAGTGGTTAGCTTGAAAAGAGAGGCTTCTAATTTTAATCAAGAGTAAGAGCATCAAACCATTGTGCACAGGTACAATTTACGTTCCAGCTGAATCCTTGCATTTAGAGCAAACAGATTTATTCTTTAGAAGTACTTGCGTCAATTGGAAAATTCATGTTTTTTCCTTCATATGTAATGGTTATATGACAAGTCGCAACTATACTTATTAGCAGGAATACAAAAAACAAACCAGCCCGTTCCCAGAAACATTGCGCTCCTCCAGAGGATGGACGCCTTGTGCCCTCCACCTCAGTAGGGCCTTGCCTTTTCGGGAGTCAGGGGAGGGGCGCAGCACCACCCCACCCCCGCCCAACCCACACTACTGAAGACTGACAGAGTATATTGGGCCCCTACAGGCCCTCCGTGGCCCAGGTACCCTGCACACTGACCTGGAGGCACTCCAGCTGGTGAGCACGTGGTCCCTGGGCTGGTTTGGGATGGCTTGTGAAGGTCACTTTCCAAGAAGGAATCACATGGTCAGCTGGTCTGGGGCGTGACTCTGCTTGCCTATCATGAGCAATGAGGCCATCCTTACTGCCCAAAGCTCCATGCTGGGAGCAGAGAGTCCTGGGGCCAGCTTGTGCCCCTGTAAGTGGTGTTCCTGCTGCAGGAGTACTTTCAAGGTTCCTGGGGGTGGGAAGGAGCTTTTGTTAGTTTCGAGGAGGCATTTTACTGCCCAGAGCCCTCCACCTGCACACCTCAGCCACAGGTAGTGCGTCTTCATGCAGGTGAGGCCTCGCAGCCCTGCCCTGGGTCCCAGTCAGGCACTGCTCCTGTGGGGCTTGGATGTTGAGTCCCATGAAGCTTCTCACCTGGTTCCATGCATGGCCTTGGAAGGCTGTTCCCAGGGCTCCTTGCTCATGTCCTGCTTGTCTGGCACTTGTTGCTTTCCTAAGAGTGCTGTTCTGAGATGTGCCCTCTGTGCCCATCCTCCCTGCCTTCCTTCCCTTCATGGGAGCCTGGCTTGTGCAGCGCCCTGCTCCTGCTTCCCTCCACTCGGTGGGAGGCCTGGCGAGGCCTGGGTTCCGTTCCCAGCCCTGCCGCCCAGGCGTGCTCCTCCCCCCGTAGACATCCGGGCCCTTCCCTCCCGCCCCACTCCTGCTCTGCTGTGGGCGCTCCCCTTGTCCGTTGCCAGCTTCCCTGGGCAGGTGTCTACCCTTCTGTTCATCGTACTTAGGGGAACTGCGCACAGCAGCTGGGGTGGTTCTGTTTCCTTTTGGTACTGGGGACCAGACCTCCGGGGCACTTTACCTGGTTTGTCCCGGCACACTGCGATTACAGGCGTGGGCCACTCACCTGGCACAGTGGGTGCTTAACAGTTAAGTTTCTCCACTTGTGGTGTCGCCCCCGTCCGGCGGGCTTTCTCCATACCAAGCGCCGGTTTTCCCAGCCTGGCAGAGTTGGCATACAGCAACTGTTTGCTAAATGACTAATGAGCTCGCGCGCTGGTCAGGGCCTGGGCGAATTTCTGGACTGCGCAAGCTTTTGTGCGGCGATTGTGCACGGCTGGACAGAGTAAAGCCACTGGGCGGCTCCTTCTTCTGCCCCTTCCAAGACCTCCAGGCGCCACAGAAGCCCTCCTCCCTGAACCCTCCAGGTCCCTGGCCCCCCTCAACACTGAAGGGCTCCTCGGCCCCATTGGACCCTGCCCCTCAGCCCTCTGCCCACGAGGGTCTCCATCCTCTCATCTTCCATTGGGAGGATCTCAGACAACCTTCACCAGGTATCCCCAGAGCTCACTGGACCCCCTCCTTCGCCGCCTTTCGGAGGAGCCCCGCCCTGTCCCCTCTGAGTGACCCCTCCCAGGCCCTTCCCCGCGCAGGCGCAGGGCTCCCGGCAGCGGCCCCCGCCCCCACCTTGCAGCCTCCGAGGGGCGGGTGCGCGCTGTCCAAGACGGCCACGGCTCCATGGGGCTCCTGGGGCTTCTGAGCCTGCTGCACTCATCCTTCTTCGGGGACCAGGTAGGGTATGGGGTCCGGGCTGGGTTTGAGGGTCCTGTCCTGGGCGCGACCAGGGTGGGGTCCGACCTGCGGAACCGCAGTCCCTCAGCGAGGGGCTAATGGACTAGCGGACAGACTTGACGGGTCGGGGGTCTCACGCAGTTACCCAGGAGACGGTTGTCAGGGAAACCGCAGTGGAGTTCGCGCCGCGGGGAGCCCCTCCCTTGCACTGCAGGGAACCCCCAAACCCGATCTGCGCAAGCGCAGGCTTTGCGGGGCGGTGGGGGGCAGCCCCCCAGCCTCAGGAAGACCCTCTGACCCCTCCCTATTGCGCGCACACGCTCGCGGAGAAGGGCCCATCAGGGTGCAGCGGTGGGAGCGCGCGATATGGAGACAGCCAGGCGCAGGATGGAGGGGCTTGGCCACGCCCTGCACCTCCCTAGTCCTCAGTTTCCCCTCTGGGCGCCCAACTTGGGCCCACTTGGACCTTCACCAACGCTGACGTTCAGAACATTCCATCCCACCAGGCCGAGCTTGCCGGCCTCCGTGGTGACCTGAGTTCTAAAGTTTAACATCCCCATCTGAGGGGAAACTGAGGCTGGGGTACAGCAATAAGTCCAAGGTCATAGGCCTCGAGCAAGGCCGGGGCTTGAGGGCGGGCACTGACCCTGGCAGGGGACACAGTCCGGGGAGCTATCCGCGGTGCTGACGAAGTAGGCGACGCGGGCTCGCCCCTGGGAAACAGACCACCAGTGAGGTCCGGTGTCAGAGGTGTCTTGACCGGCTGGCCCCCTCCAGGGCAGCTCCTCGTCACTGGTCAGGGCCCTGTCCTGTGCTTGCTGATGTCCTCCCTCGGCCCCACTTGCCATCCTGTCCTCAGTTCCTGGCACAGAGGAGATGGGGGGAAGTACGGGGCACCCAGGGGACAGGGACAGTCCGGTCAGACTCGAGAGGCCCCATGACATTCTGAGACAACCCCTGCAATATCCTGGACTGGGGCTACCAGTTGGAGTCCCAGGTGGGTGGGGAGAAAATTTCCCTCAACCCTACAAGCACTATGGAGAAAGCCTGGAGACAGCCCCCCAGTCCCACACACTGTGCAATGGAGGGCGGCCTTCTCTGGTCCCACAGATGTTGGGCCTGAAATCCCTGGGGACCGTGGGGGCCCCAAGACTCCTATGGTTCTAAAGTGACCAACGATGCCCACATCTGGCTGTGGCTCAAGATCTATAGGTCCAGGCATTGTGCGAGGGTGTTCTAAAGATTCAGGTCCAAGAGCATCTTGCCTTGGGGTGTCAGCCCCTGTATTCCCTCAGTCTTCCAGGCCCTGGCCACACCCAAAGAGGGGAGGGAGGGAGGGAGGGAGGGTTGCATGAACTGTAGCAGCAACTGATTCCTCGCCCCAGCCTTAGTTTCCCTGTGTGTACCAGCGGGGGACTGGCCACTGGACGTCACTATCATCCTCTACTTGAGAGAACCTTGGGGAGCTGTGACTTCTGAGACGGGGTAGAGGAGGTGGGACTTGTTTCCCCCACAGGCAAGAGAGTGACATGCATGAGCTGGCACAGTGGTGCACACCTGCAATCCTAACAACTCAGGAGGCTGAGGCAGGAGGGTCACAAGCAGCAGACAACCTAGCAAAACCCTATCTCAAGATTTGAAAAAAAAAAAAAAATTTTTTTTTTTAAGGTCTGGGCATGTAGCTCAGTGGTAGAGTGTCCCTGGATTCAATCCTCAGTCCTGGAAAAAGGAGAGAGAGAGACAGACAGAGAGACACGTTCAAGGACACAGCAGGAGCGGGAAGCAGAGCTAAGCCAGGGGCCTTGGTTCTGGTCTCACCCAGCTCCAGCCCAGCCCATTCTGTTGTGGGCTCCTGGGTCCCCCATGGTCACCCAGGGGGTTCCCCGCTCTCAACCCTCCATGGCTGGCCCTGGTCAGGCCCCATTACCCCTCCACTCTGTGGTTCCAACAGCACTTAACCATCCCCTGAATGGGCACTGCTCTTCCCCAGCTTGGGATGCCCCTCCCCCTGCCTTAAGCTGGCCAACTCTTGCCCAAGGCCCTGCTCAGGGCAATCTACCCAGCCTTCAGAAAGAGCCCCTCTGCCCAGTGCATGCCCCTGCCAAAGTCCAACTTTCTGAGACAGGTGTGTTCAGCTCTGGAGGCCCCCACGCACCTGGGCCTGCTTGGCTCCTGGCATTGCTGGCCCAGGGAAGTACTCAGGGGCTTCAACTCAGCAGTTCACAGCAGAGGTGGTCCAGTGCCCTTGGTTGCTGCAGCCTGCAAAGGTGCAGACCTCTCTCCTTGCCTGTGATCCCTGCAGAGGAGGGACCTCACAGAGGAGAAAACTGAGGGACGAGGTCAGTAGTTCCCCCTGGCACCCCAAGTCCACATTTTCTGGTGCCAGCCGCCTCGTCTTTTCCTGTAAGCGGTGTCGGCACTAGGAAGGACTGTGCTCAAGTGGCAGGTCTGGCTCTGGTGTTAAGCCCTCAAGTAGCCTTCAGGGACACGTTGAGGGTCAGCCACAGCTGGGGATGGGCTACTGGGACCTCTGGTTCCTGCCTCCTTCCAGTCTATGGGGTGAATTCAGTTGGGGGAGGGACAGAGACATAGAAAGAGACAGTGACGGAAAGATGTGCAGAGGGGGCCATCCCAGAAGACGACATACGGAGACCCTGCACTCTGCTGAGGAGACAGGAATGGGGAGGAGTCCCCAGGCATTCCTCAGCATACCTGCCCTTCCCAGCCAGGACCCTGGGGGAGCTCCAGCCCGGAGGTCCCCATCCTGCCCACACACGTCTGCCGAGGCTGGGCTGGCTGCTGCCTCTGTCCCAGGACACTGCCCCCCCCACACACACACACCAAGATTCTGATATAATAGCCAAGCTTTGGTGTTTGACTCAAACTCTGCGAATCCAGCAGCTGTGGGGTTTGAGAGGCTGTTTCTCCCTGAAATTCGGGGGACATTGGAGTCCTGGTACTCGGGACGCCCCCTTCCCTGGGGAAGGGATCACCCACCCCACCCTTCCTACACGCAGTCCCCCAGCCAGAGTGGAGGCCCGACGCCCCGCGGCCATCACGGGTCCCCGCCCCAGGCCGCCATTGGCTGTTGCCATGGCATCAGCCCTTCTTCCCGCGCTGCCATTGGCCGCTACGCCTGCATCCCGCATCCCGCATCCTCCCCCGCTTGCGGTGGTCTAGCCCAGCGCTGGGAGCCGCGGCACCGCCTGGCCAGGCCTGGATCAGGCTTTGTCCGCCCGGGAGCCCCTTGACCGTGCTGCGGAGACCCCGCCGTCCCGGAGCCCACGCCCAGTGGCCACCCCAGCCCCAGATTTCTGGCGGGGCCCGCGGAGCTGTGCGAAGGGAGAGGCCCGGGGCCCAGGAGCCCCACCAACCCAGCTACAAGTAAGCGGTGCGTGTTCCAGAGGAGGGCAGGTTCCGCGATCCCGCCTGGCGTGGAGTCCCCAGCCTTCCCTCTGCCCGGCCTTCAGGGCACACTCAAACCTCCTACTCCAGAGCGGGAGCTGGAGGGAAAGCGGAGTCCCAGGGAGGCGCGCGCAGTGGCACACCCACTCAGGGGATTCACAGCAGACCTCCCGACGTGACAAGAGGCGAGGGTGGGCAAGAGTCTGAGCAGGCTGCTGTGTGTCCTGGGGGTGTTGCTGCACCTTTCTCTTTGGGGTTTGGAGTAAAGAAATGAGATGGGCCCCTTTGGGCCTAGCTTCTGCACTTGTGTGGCCCTGGCCTGAAGGTGGCTCAGTTGCATCCACCCTAGTTATTGGTGTTTCCCTGTGGTGGTCTCAGGCCCCAAGGAGGCCAACTGACACAACCTGGCGGTGAGGGGCAGGCAGGAGGGCTTCCTGGAGGAAGTTGTGCCTGGGGATGGCAGCAGTCAGGAAGCATGTGTGCGAGTGAAGGAAGAAGGTAGAGTGTCTCCTGGTGACGGGTGTTTGTGAAGGTCTTGTGGGGGCCCAGGAGGGATGGCTTAGCGTCTGTGATTTCCAGAGCTCCCTCTGGACGTGCAGGAGTGGACGGGTGAGTGAGAGGAGTGCTGGGGCTGGGGCAAGAGCCCAGCTGGGCAGGGCCAGGCTGGAGTGAGGAGGAGCTCTGCGGCCGTCTGTGTGGCCGGGGTGTGCGAGGGTCTGTGCCAGGCTTTGTGCTCCTGGCTTCCTCTCGGCTGGTCACAGCGTGGTGGCTGGAGCCAGCCCGGGCTGGTCCACAGCTGACCCCCATGGGTCTGGGACACGCTGGGCTGCAGGGTGAAGCTGTCATCCCTGGCTGTCTCCATTCCAACTGGCCCTTCTGCCCTCTGACCCTCCCACCTGACCCTGCCATCAGCCCGGGCTCCCCTCACATGGAACAGGGTCTTGTCCTGCCACGGGCACTGCTGGGACTTCTAAACGGACAGGGTCTGGGCTCCAGTCACCTGCCCACTGCCTCATTGCTTCTGTCTCCCCTGGGAAAGCCTAACCATGGTCCCCAAGGTGTGGGACCATGACAAGGAAGAAGTCAGAGAATATGGCCGGGCACACAGTAGGCCCCCCACAGGCTGGGCGCCTGAGCACAGCCCTCATCTGGGGCTGAGGCACCCGCCCCTCGTCCAGGCGGCTGTACCCAGGGTGACTGGGGTGGAGGAGGAGGAGAATGAAGAGGCAGGGCCAGGCAGGGGCACAGGCACAGATGCCCCCAGCGGGCAGAGCTGACGGGGGCTCGGCTGGCAGGGGAGGGGTTCCAAGGAGGAGCTGGTGGAAGGGATGGATCGCCATTGGTGCTCCTCAGACAAAGGCGGAAGGAGGGGCAGGCAGCGCTGATGGGAAGGGAACAAAGAGGGAGAGGGAGTGCAGGAGGGGGCCCTGGGCAGAGAGGGGTGGCCAGACCAGCCTGGGGAAGACAGCCAGAGGCAGAAAGGAGCAGATGGCAGTGGCAGAGCCAGCAGGAGGGGCTCTGGGGCCACTGAGGCTGGCCAAGGGCAGAGGGGAGGGTGCCCAGCCAGTGAGGTAGCTACCACTGAGGCGGGTGGGTGGCCTGCAGGGGTCTGGGTCCAGACCCTTGGAAAGGTCCTGGAGGGCTGGAACCAATTTGCCCTGTGGTCCGGCTGCAAAAGCCTCCCCACCAGCACCTGCCCATGGCTTTCTTATGCATTGCTCATTGACCTTCATGGTATTCTCACTGTCCATCAGCTGGGCCAGCTAACCTGTCCACCTATCGCTCTGGCGATCAGCCTCTGGGCAGGCTGCGTTTCTGCAGAGGAGAGTCCTGTCTGGAAGTCTCTCTGGCTGTGTCTGTGAGCTTGTGGCCTCGGGCTGGCTAGTCCACCTACTGGTTTGGACTGTCAGCACCTTCAGTGTCCATCTGTCTATCTGCTTAGCTGTCAGCACAGGTGTCCAGAAGACTGCAGTGGAGGGGCAGGTGTTCATGGAATGGCCCTGCCCTCCCTCTCCTCTTCTCACCCTGTGTGTCTGCCCCCAGATGCCCCAGGCCAGCCCCTCCCACCAGGGATCCACACCCCCATGGGTAGGAGGGGCTCAGCTCTTGGGCTGTCCACAGGGCACATAGGCTGAGCCCTCTGATGCTGTGGCCCCAGGTGCTGCAGGAGCTGAAGATGACCAGCTCGATGGCGTCCTATGAGCAGCTGGTGCGGCAGGTGGAGGCCCTGAAGGCCGAGAACAGTCACTTGAGGCAGGAACTTCGGGACAACTCGAGCCACCTGTCCAAGCTGGAGACGGAGACCTCAGGCATGAAGGTGGGGGCTGGACGGAGGGCATGGCTGGGTCACAGGAAGAGCAGGAGCACCAGAGCCCGGGAGGCAGGCGGGCCTGGGTGGTCTGGGTGGGCGCTGTGCCCAAGGCTGTCATCCCTGCCGCAGGAGGTCCTGAAGCGCCTGCAGGGGAAGCTGGAGCAGGAGGCCCGGGTGCTGGTGTCCTCAGGGCAGACCGAGGTGCTGGAGCAGCTGAAAGGTGAGGGTGGTGCTGGGCCCGCCCACAGGGAGCTGGGCCTTGGGGCCGGAGGGGCTCTGACCTGCGTCCTGGTGCTCCTGCCCACCCAGCTCTCCAAATGGACATCGCCAGCTTGTACAACCTCAAGTTCCAGCCACCTGCCTTGGGCCCGGAGCCCGCTGCCCGGACCCCAGAGGGAAGCCCGGTCCACGGCTCTGGGCCATCCAAGGACAGCTTCGGGGAGCTGAGCAGGGCCACCATCAGGTTGCTGGAGGAACTGGACCGGGAGCGGTGAGAGGCTGCGGGAACCTGACCTGGGCACCGCCAACACTCTGTCCACCGCCCCGCCTGCAGAGCCCCACGGCTTCTGTACCTGGCCTCCTCAGTGTGGCTCCTCCAGCCCAGCAGACCTCAGTGGGAGGGCAGAGGCTGTGGCATTCCTGGCAGATGCCCCCAGGGTCCCCGACAGTCAGGCGTCTCTAGGGACCAATGTGTCCCATGCCAGGGCTCAGAATCAGGCCTGCAGCCAGGGTGCGTCAAGGCAGTCCTTGTACAAAGAGGGATGCAGCCCAAGAAAGCTGGGCCCGGGCCCAGCTGGCCTCGCTGGGTTGGGGGAGTCAGGTGGGGCACTGTCCGAGCAGCCTTCAGATGAGCTCAGAGCCCCCAGCCGGCCCAGCGGCAGACTTCCCTGTAAAATGGGAATCCGCCGGTGAGCTGGAGGGAGATTAGCAAGCATCTGAGAGGGGCAGAGCCCCGTCAGCCCCAGGCAGCCCCAGCCGTGTCCCCAAGGCCGGGAGTCTAGGAGGACTTGCCTTCTCTCCTCTTAGCCAGTTTTCTGCACCCCAACCCAGTCCTGGGAGCCCCTCGGGGAGATATTGCCATACTGCCTTCATCTCAGTGCCCAAGAAGTGATGATAAAATCAAAAGAAACAGGGCTGGGGCTGGGGCTGGGCCCAGTGCAGAGCGCTTGCCTGGCACATGCGAGGCCCTGGGTTCGATCCTCAGCACCATGTAAGAATAAAATAACTAAATTTGTGTCCATGTATAACTAAAAAAATTTTAAAAAAGATTTGTTAAAAAGTTAAAAGAAACACCTCACGTACAGCCCCCTCTGCCAACCGCCCCCAGGTGCTTCCTGCTGAGTGAGATCGAGAAGGAGGAGAAGGAGAAGCTCTGGTATTACTCACAGCTGCAGGGCCTGTCCAAGCGCTTGGACGAGCTGCCGCACGTGGAGACGGTGAGCGGGGCTGGGGCTGGGGTGAGGGCCACCCGCGGCGGGCCGGCAGGGGGAGGCCCTGGCCTGGGCACCCCTCACGGCAGCCCGCCCACCCTTCCCAGCAGTTCTCGATGCAGATGGACCTGATCCGGCAGCAGCTGGAGTTCGAGGCCCAGCACATCCGCTCGCTGATGGAGGAGCGCTTTGGCACCTCGGACGAGATGGTGCAGCGCGCTCAGGTGCGGCCGGGCCACCTGCCGGCGGGCGGATCCGGGGCAGAGATGAGTGGGCGGGGCTGCCAGAGGAGGAACCCCAGATCGGACTTCTGAGGGCGGGGTCTGACTCAGGAGGCGGGGTCAGGGTCAGGGTCCCGCCAGGGAGAAGGCGGCGTCAGGGCTGGAGGCGGGGTCGCCCCGTGTGCCGGTGGCAGCGTGTTCTCTCCTCCCCTGCAGATCCGCGCTTCACGCCTGGAGCAGATTGACAGGGAGTTGCTGGAGGCACAGGACCGGGTGCAGCAGACGGAGCCCCAGGTACCGGAGGAGGGAAGCCAGGGTCCCCGCGGGTGGCGGGGCTCCAGGCTGCCTGGGGACCCCCAGCACCCTTCTGGAGCACAGGAATCAGTCTGCACCCCACCCACATTATCATGGGGGAGAAGACAGCATCAGCAGACTGGGTGCTTTGTGGGGTGCACCCAGGCTGAACCCCGGCCTGGTGTGCTCCCTGCAGGCGCTGCTGGCCGTGAAGTCAGTGCCCGTGGAGGAGGACCCAGACACGGAGGTCCCCGCGCACCCTGAGGATGGCAACCCTCAGCCAGGCAACAGCAAGGTGAGTCGGAAGAGGAAACCAGAGGGGTGGGCAGCCAGTTGGGCTGAGGTGGACCCAGCAGGTGGAGCCCTCCCCGTGTCCATCCGTCCCTCTGGTACAGTCAGGAGAGTGGCTCCGTAGTGGCACTTGAGGTGAAGGTGGAGGGGGCCAGCATGTGGGCTGCAGGCCTGTTGAGGTGGGGGCAAGACTGCCCAGGGAGGCCCGTGGGGTGGGCATTTGGCTCTCCTGGACCCAGGGCATCTCTGCAGTGTGTGTGTGCCCCGCATGTCCTCCATCTACACCCAAGGTCGTGCTTGGGTGCCTGCAGGCGGGAGGAATGTGGCTTTGCCAGCAGTGCCCCTGGCCGGGGTCCCAGGACTTCAGCTTCTTTAGGGGAGTCATACAGCAGAGAGTGGACAAGTGGACTGTCTGGGCTGCGGGAGGCAACTGGATCTCCACCATGACGCTACCCTTGCCCGGTCCTCACCCTAGGTGGAGGTGGTCTTCTGGCTGCTGTCCATGCTGGCGACCCGCGACCAGGAGGACACAGCTCGAACGCTGCTGGCCATGTCCAGCTCGCCCGAGAGCTGCGTGGCCATGCGCCGCTCAGGCTGCCTGCCGCTGCTCCTGCAGATCCTCCATGGCGCCGAGGCAGCGTCCGGGGGTCACAGCGGGACCCCTGGTGCGCTGGGTGCCAAGGACGCACGCATGCGAGCCAATGCCGCGCTGCACAACATCGTCTTCTCACAGCCGGACCAGGGCCTGGCGCGCAAGGAGATGCGCGTCCTGCACGTGCTGGAGCAGATCCGGGCCTACTGCGAGACCTGCTGGGACTGGCTGCAGGCGCGGGACGCGGCGCCCCAGGGAGATGGCCCCGGCAGCAGTGAGTGTGCGCGTCGGGTTTCCACACCACGGAACAACTGGCGGGGGGCCCTTCTTTACGCATGCTCTGCCTTAAGGGGCGGAGGGTGGATAATCCCCCAGGTCAGGGGCACATTTTGATTGCTACTTTCTGCAGCCGATGGCAAAGCTAGCATAGGACAAAGGCGCAGCTAAAACAGTGTGCCCAGCGCCAGGCATATCCATCTTCCTATGCAAGGCCTGGTGAGACGGGCGACCTCCTGGGCATTTGAGAGTGGATGCCAAAGGGACTGCCGCTCTGGCAGCGCCCAGCATGTCCAGTTTGCCAAGCTCCCAGGATTCTTGCAGGCACGCGGGGACCTTCAGGGGTCACCTGGGGGCGTTTCTCTGACCCCATCCCTCCTCTACAGCTCCTGTCCCCATCGAGCCTCAGATCTGCCAGGCCACCTGTGCGGTGATGAAGCTGTCTTTTGATGAGGAATACCGCCGTGCCATGAATGAGCTGGGTGAGTGTCCCCTAAGCCTTGTCTGGGAGCCTTCGTCCAGCCCCGGCATAGCTGTGGGACCAAGGCTGGGTCATCTATGTTTGTCTACTTTGAGCTGGACAGTGAGGTCCAGAGAGGGACAGAACTCCCTGGACTCACAAAGCACCTGCTGTGATTGAGCAGTCATCCTGGGTCCTTGTCCCCATGAGGTTGCACACTGTCACGCTGTTCTTCCCGTTTAGCCGGTGGCCTCTCAGCCTCCTGCCCAGAGCAGGGTCTCAGTGGGAACTGTCCTGGGGTTCACATCCGGGGTCTGGAGGAAGTCCAAAGGTGAAAGACCCCAGTTAGTGCACATAGTGGGAGCTGTCGGGGCAGGTGTGCTCTGGGACCCAGTGGGGTCTTGACCGTGTGCAGTTTTAGCTTGCTTTCTTCTCTGTCCTGACTTGTCATGCTGGGGACCAAACCCGGGGCCTCACATGTGCCAGGCAAGTGCTCTACCACTGACCACATCCCCAGCCCGCGTGTCAGCTCTGGGGCATGACAGCTTTCTCTGTCAACAGCAAAGGAATTGGGGGGCTGGGGCTCAGCTGGACAGCATGTGCCCAGCCTGCAGGTGCCCTGGGTCCATCCCCAGCATTGGGGGGACAGGGACGGAGAAAGAAAGTAAGAAAAAAGGAGGAAAGAAAAAAGAAAAAGTCATGTAGGTGGGTGTGACAGCTCAGGCCTGTCATCGCAGCCACTCGGGAGACTGGCAGGAGTGCGGAAAGTTCAAGACCACCCATACAACTCAGTAAGACCCTGTCTCCAAATAACATGAGAGCTCAGTGGTAGAGCATCCCTGGATTCAGTCCCCAGAGCTGCAAAAAAAAAAAAAAAAAAAGAGAAAAGAAAGAAAAAAATTAAGATTGATGGAAACAGAACAGAAAATATCAAAGGTCAGAAATCCCAAGGGCCTTCTCAGTTATACTCTATGTTTTACAAAGTGAGATACAACTTTACACCTGCAGATGGTTCAGACATTCAAGTGTTTCATAAAATCTCATGGTTAAAGGAAATTGGGGTGAGCTTTTTGGAGGGGTATTTGGCAACATTAGACACATGATAAAGTCTGTTCACCCTTTGAATCACCATCCCTTTCCCAGCCAGGATGTACAAGTTGCCGAAAAGCAAAGGCAACACCCAAGTTAAATAAAATCAGAAAACCAGAAATAACTGAGTGTCTAATGGTAGGAGATTGGCTAAATACATGGCACATAATTCAGCTGTTAAAATTCTCGCCAGGTACAGTGGCACACACCTGTACTCCCAGCAGCTTGGAAGGCTGGAACAGGAGATTCAAAGCCAGCCTCAGGAACTCAGTGAGGTCCTTAGCAACTCAGCCAGACCCTGTCTCAAAATAAAAATAAAAAGGGCTGAGGATGTGGCTCAGTGGTTAAGCACCCTTGGGTTCAATCCCTGATACAAAAAAGGGGGGGCATTTCTCAAAGTGGGGTTCTTTGAGGTTCCTGAGACCATTCTGGGAGGTCCATAGGCCTCATTATTTGGGAAGTAACATGGAGATAGGACTTTTCCTTTACACTCTTCTCTTTCGCTGCGACGGTGTTCAGCAAGGCTCTCTGGGAGCTCCTGTCCTGATAACCACTGGGCTGTGAGTTCTGGGGTTTATTAAAATCCACTTTAATATTTAGTACCGTAAATATTGAGGGTTATAAACCACATAACAAATTTGTTTGGATCCTCAAAAAATATCATGAGTCATAGGGGTACTGAGACCAAGATACTGGCCTGCCGCTGGGGTAAGGCAATGAGAACCTAGCCTCTTGTTCTGTTTAGGACTCCATGTATGAGGCTAATCCCCAACAGCTGGATGTTTAGGTTAGCACCAGCAATAACACTGCCACCCACAGCCCAGATCAGAGGCTTTTTCCATATTTGTATTTTCTTTCCTTCATATGAGTTCCTTGGAGTGAGATTTCTAGATTAAATATCATAAAGGCTTAAGAAGAAGCTTCCCCCTTCCCAATTTCGAATACATATATCTTCTTTTGTAAGTTGTGATACATAACATAAAATGTACCATTTTCCCCATTTCTAAGCAAACAACTCAGCTTGTCTGTCACGCACATCCAGAGGGCTGCAGAGCCACCCCCCCCACTGCTCCCTCCCCAATGGAATGCAGTCCCTTTCAACTCCAAGGCCCCTCCCAGCCGGCCCCCAGCAAGCTATTCCGTCTGTGGGTCTGAGGGTGCGCAGTTCCCCTGTGGATGGCGGCCTGGCGCTGCCGCCTGTCATTGCGTTTGGACAATGCTGCCGTGTACACGGGGCACACCTTTCACTTCAAGAGTTTTTATTTAACTTATTCCCTCAAAGGCTGTCCCTGAAGGCTGGAGAATGCCCAGAGCTGCCTGTCACACCTGCCGGGCACTGGGGAAGGCTCTGGGTTTCATTGCAAGGCTTTCTCCCTACTTCCCAGGGACTGCCCCCCATGTCCAGTTAGTCTCCTGTGAAGCGGAACCTGCTTTCCTGGTGAGGGGCAGTGGGGCTGGACAGTCACCCCACCGGGGTTCTGGGACGCAGCTCCCCACCTGTGGTCTGGGTCTTCTCTGGGAGAGGGAGGCTCCCTTCCTTCCCAGGAGGAGCTGGGGACCTTGGCAAGCAGGCAGGAAGGAGTGGTCCCCGCAGAGGGTGGCTCTGTCTCAGGGGCCAGCCACTGGGGCATCTATGCCCCGAGCTGGGGGCAGACAGGCAGGTGTGGCACTGAGGCCCCAGGGACCCACCAGCCTGTCAGCAGGGATGGGAGGGGGTGGGGGTGCTGGACTTCCAGCCAGGTGGCCTCACTGGCCAGCCTCGCTGGGTCCCTGCAGGTGGGCTGCAGGCAGTAGCAGAGCTGCTGCAGGTGGACTATGAGATGCACAAGATGACCCGGGACCCGCTCAACCTCGCCCTGCGCCGCTATGCCGGCATGACCCTCACCAACCTCACCTTCGGGGATGTGGCCAACAAGGTACCCAGGGATGGTGGGCGGTGGGGTCCTTGCTGTCCCAGCCAGGGTTCCAGAGACTATCTTGGCCTCTTCCCACCTCTGGCCAGCCTTAAGAAGGGTAAGGATGGTCACTCCCAACTTACAGACGGGAGACAGAGGCCAGAGAGGGCCAGGGCTGAGGGGCATGCTGGGCTAGGCAGTGTCCTCTCCAGTCCAGCTTCCACGCCTGCCGGAGGCCTGAGCTCATGGCACAGCAGGGGCCTCTGGCTCTGCGAGGCCTGTGCCTGCCCCTGTCTGGGCCCCAATTTCCTGGCCCCAACAGCTGGTTAAATCGTCCCTACAGTGGGGTGCAGCTAGGAAGGGGGGGTCTACCTCATGCCTCTGCCCAGTCGCTGTGATGGTGACTGTCCTATGTCACCCCCAACAGGCCACTCTGTGTGCCCATCGGGGCTGCATGGAGGCCATCGTGGCCCAGCTGGACTCAGACAGTGAGGAGCTGCACCAGGTGGGTGGAGCCTGGAGGAGCCGGGGCTGGGGCTCTCTGCCAGCCCCCCGGGGCAGGCTCTGACCTGGCTTGGGGTGTGGGGCTGCTTGGGTTCCACCCCTGCCTTCATCTGCCCCAGGTGGTGTCCAGCATCCTGCGCAACCTGTCCTGGAGGGCGGACATCAACAGCAAGAAGGTGCTGCGGGAGGTTGGCAGCATGACCGCACTGACGCAGTGTGTCCTGCGGGCCTCCAAGGTGGGCGCTGGGGAGGGCCCCTGCGGGGCAGGGAGACCCTGGCCTGGGCGGGGTGGGTCAAGCCAGACCTGCTCAGCAGGTGGTCCAGCCGCAGCTGGACCTGGAGTGGCCAGCCCTGTGGTTCGCAGGCCCATGGAGCTGAGTTTAGGAATCTGACTGTGGCTGGAAACCGGCCCCTTCTCGGGGCCCTGGCCGTGCTGACCCCGCTCCCTGTGCCCAGGAGTCCACCCTGAAGAGCGTGCTCAGCGCCCTGTGGAACCTGTCGGCCCACAGCACCGAGAACAAGGCGGCCATCTGCCAGGTGGACGGCGCCCTGGGCTTCCTGGTGAGCACGCTCACCTACCGGTGCCAGGGCAACTCCCTGGCGGTCATCGAGAGCGGCGGCGGCATCCTGCGCAACGTGTCCAGCCTCATCGCCACCCGCGAGGACTACAGGTCAGCCCCGCCCCGCGGTCCGGGGGCGCCGGCCGGGGCGGGTGGACAGAACCAGGGCAGGTGATCGGCGCCCCCACGACGCCCCAGGGACTCAGGGCGCAGGGCAGGTGAGCCCCGGCGTGACCTGGGTGTCCTCCCGCTGCGACGCACTGAGCTGGGGGAGCCCGGGCGCTGGCGCGACCCTCGGCACCGCGCCAACATGAACCGACGACAAAATGAACGTTTGCAATCTCCTGTTAGAGTTAAGGGTGGCATTCCCCGTTAAGGAGGGACGACATTCCTTTGGTACCGGGGATTTCGACCAGCTCCTTTCATAGTTTAGGGTTTTTCCTTGTATGGGGCTGGGCAGTGGCGCAGCGGTAGAGCTCGCCCTGGTTCCATCCTCGGCACCTCAGGAGAGTCAATAAAGATAATGCATCCGACTGAAAAACAATAAATACTAAATTCTCACTGAATTGCTGAGGCTGGCCTCAAACTTGCGTCCTCCTGTCTCAGCCTTCGGGTCACTGGAGTTACAGGCCTGCACCACTATGCCAGCCCGAAATATTTAATTACTTCAAAATATTTATTTCTGGTGCTGGGAATCAATCCCAGGGCTTCTCACATGCTAGGAAAGCCCTCTATCAGTAAGCTTTACCCCACCCCAAATATTCTTTGTTTAATAAATAATATCTATTATTTATGAAAATAGAATACACATTTAGTTAGTATATCACAAATACTGCATGGGATATACTTGTACTAAAATGCTAAAATATTCATTAAACTAAAAAGTATTACTTGTTAAGTCATATTAATAAGTGACATCTCCATAACATCAGTATTTGATAAATAATATTAATAAAATACCTATTATTTATGAAAATCACATTTAATTTTAGCAACATTAGTACATCCTAAATACTGGATGGTACATACTTACACTATTATTAAAACCAAAATGTATTATTTGGAAGCTTGGGGGGCGCTGAGGTGGGCAGATTGCGAGTTCAAAGCCAGCCTCAGCAACAGCAAGGCACTCACTGATACCTGTCTCTAAATAAAATACAAAATAGGGCTGGGGTGTGGCTCAGTGGTCCAGTGTCCCGAGTTCAATCCCCATACCAAAATAATAATAATAAATAACAAAATATTTACATTTTAATTACTCAGTACCGATAATATTTACTTCAGAGATGAGGTTGTACTCAAGGTGAGCTCTCGCCTGGTACATGTGAGACCCGGGGTCGATCCTCAGCACCACATAAAAATAAATAAACAAAATAAAGATATTTTAAAAATTGAACTATTTAAAAAATAATAGTATTTACTTCAGAAGATTCATAAAATCTATGTTTTGAAATTTTTTTTTAGTTGTAGATGAACACAATGTCTTCATTCTATTTACTTTTACATGGTGCCAAGGATTGAACTCAGTGCCTAATGCATGAGAGGCCAGCGCTCAACCACTGGGCTACAACCCAGCCCCCAGATTTATTTTTAATATAGGAATTTTCCAAATATTACATGGGATATTTGTGCTAAAGTTATATTAAGATAAATACTTGTTAAATGTGACCCCCCTAATAGATAATACACACACACAGATGTATGTTTTGGTGGTTCTGGGGATTGAACCCAGGGCCTTATCCATGGGGAGCAAGCGCTCTACCAGCTGGACTGCACCCCAGACCCACACATGTATGTTTAAAAAATTCTTTTTGGTACCGAGGATTGAGCCCAGGGGTGCTGTACCACTGAGCCACATTCCTCAGCCCTTTATTTTTATTTTTGACACAGGGAGGGTCTTACTAAATTGCTGAGGCTGCCCACGAACTACTGATCCTCCTGCATCAGTCTCCCGAGTCGTAGGATCACAGAGGTCACACCCAGCTCTAGGTTTTATTTTATATATATGATATATTGATAATTAATATGTTAATATAATGTATATATTATTTGCAGGGTGTGGTGGTACCTACTTGTTAAAAATGACTCATTTTGCCAGGCGTGGTGGTGCATCCCAGTGGCTGGGGAGGCTGAGGCAGGAGGATGGCAAGTTCAAAGCCAGCCTCAGCAGTGAGGCTCTAAGCAATATAGTCAGAACCTGTTTCAAAATAAAATATAAAAAGGGCTGGGGGTTGTGGCTCAGTGGTTGAGCGCTTGCCCAGCACATGTGGGTCACTGGGTTCGATTCTCAGCAGCACATTAAAAAAAAAAAGGTATCTTGTCTATCTACAACTAAAATTATTAAAGGAAAAAACGGGCTGGGATGTGGCTCAGTGGTTGAGTGCCCCGGGGTTCAATCTCCAGCACTCCCTCCCCCAAAAAGTCGCTCCTTCAGTGCCCTCTGGTCCCGAGGACCGGGCGGGGCCTGCGGGGCTGACCTCCCTCCCTCCCGCTCAGGCAGGTGCTGCGGGACCACAACTGCCTGCAGACGCTGCTGCAGCACCTCACCTCGCACAGCCTGACCATCGTGAGCAACGCCTGCGGCACGCTCTGGAACCTCTCGGCTCGCAGCCCCCGTGACCAGGAGCTCCTGTGGGACCTGGGGGCCGTGGGCATGCTGCGGAACCTGGTGCACTCCAAGCACAAGATGATCGCCATGGGCAGCGCGGCTGCCCTGCGCAACCTGCTGGCCCACCGGCCTGCCAAGTACCAGGCAGCGGCCACGGCCGTCTCCCCCGGCACCTGTGTGCCCAGCCTGTACGTGCGGAAGCAGCGGGCGCTGGAGGCT
Source organism: Marmota monax (assembly GCF_021218885.2). Lineage (NCBI taxonomy): Eukaryota > Metazoa > Chordata > Mammalia > Rodentia > Sciuridae > Marmota > Marmota monax. Next base: position 6,027,555 of record NW_026692494.1, on the reverse strand, counting down.
GAGCTGGACACCAGGCACCTGGCACAGGCCCTTGGTCACCTGGAGAAGCAGGGCC